>NW_024412437.1:6522890-6549701 GCF_014898765.1 Herpailurus yagouaroundi | reverse complement strand
ACAGGCTCCAGGCTCCGAGCCATCAGCCCAGAGCCTGACGCGGGGCTTGAACTCACGGAGCGCGAGATCGTGACCTGGCTGAAGTCGGACACTTAACGGACTGCGCCACCCAGGCGCCCCACATTCTGACTTTTTATACCGCCTTACTGCCTCTAACCCTGGCTGGCACCAAAGAACTATTTGCAAGTCTTCTGTCCTAGTGGGAGCACAGAGTCTGGGGAGTGGCCTTGTTAACATTCCTACAACTGCTGCTCTTTCAATCTCTCCCTTCCCTAGTGAAAATCTCCAAACAGCTCAGGTTTTTCTTTTTTGTAAACCTTGGGCTTCCTCGGTGCACAAATTTGTGCTCTGTGATATCGTACTTTGTCCATGTTAAGTTTTACCGTGGTTTTTGTTTCTTATTCTCTCTGATAAGACTTGGCAATTTTTCTTCTGTAAAGTGCCAGGTACCATCTCTGTCAGGACTCGGCTCTGCAATTGGAACACGAAAGCAGCCGTAGACCGTATGCAAATGAATAGGTGTGGCTCTGTTCCAATAAAACTACGCTGGGTTTGGCTCACGGGCCACAGTCCCATGTACCCCATTGTGCGCTTCTGAAGAGAGCGTATTTCCCTTGTAATTGTTTCCATCAACTGATATTTCTCTTCAGTCTGAAGAAATCCTTTCAACGTTCGTAAAACGTTGATGGTAATTAATTCTCTCCACCATTGTTTGAAGGGAGTTGTTTCACTCCCTCCATCACTTTCCAAGTCTATTTTCGCTGCATGTCGAATTCTAGGCCGACTTTATTCCCCACCACTTGGAAGACATTGTCTCAGTGTTTTCCAGCATCCTCTGACATCGATGAGAGATCAGTGGATTGCATAGAATAAAATCAAATGTAATCTTTCTTTTCCTTTGGCCGATTTTGAAATTTCTCCTTGTCTTAGCTTTTTAGCAGTATGATTGTGGTATACCTAGCAAAGGCTCTTTTTGTATTTATTCTACTCAGTGTACATTGAACTCCTTGAATATGTAACTGGATTTCTTTTCCCAAAGGGTGGGAAATTTCTTCCAAAGAGTATTTTCCTCCCTTCCTTTTTCTCTTTCCTATCTTGGTCTCCAATCACCTGTGCGTGAGACCATGTTTTATTTTTGCACGGGCCACTGAGTCTCTGTTAATTTTCTTTCAACCTTGTTTCTTTCAAATGTTTTCAAACATTTTCTATTGATGTATCTTTAGGTTTACTAAACCATCTGTAATTAGTCTCCACATTATTCTCAAGCCACTCAGAGATTTTTTTTTTTCACTTGAGATCTCAAAGTTCAAAAATCCCCATTTCCTTTTAGTTTTAATTCCTCTATTGAGATTTTTTTTATCTGTGCATTCATTACAATTGTTTTTCCTTTATGTCCTTGAACTCAAAAAGATTCCCTCAGTTAATTACAACCCTCAGGAGATTGTATGACTTATTTATATTAACAACTTTTGTTTTGGTCACATTTCCCCACATTTTCACATTTCTAGTAATTTTTATTATAATCTGATCCTTATGGTCGATATGTTATGCCATCTTTCTTAAAATAATGGGGCATTTTTTGTTTTTGTTTTTTTTTTCTGACAGTTAAATTACTGTGAAGCTTGGTTTTATTATTTCTTTCTTTTTAATGTTTATTTACTTACTTTGAGAGAGACAACATGAGGAAGGGAGGGGCGGAGAGAGGAAGGGAGGGAGAGAGAGAACCCCAAGAAGGCTCCACAATGTCAGCACAGGGCCGATGCAAAGCTCTAACCTATGAACCATAAGACCATGACCTGAGCCAAATCAAGAGTTGGGATGTTAACTGACTGAGCCACCTGGACATCCCTTGGGTTTATTATTTCTGAGGACATAGCAGATTTCTATTTTGAACTGAGACCTATCGTGTGGCCTTTATTCTAAAAGGTAGTCCTTATCACTAAGCTATGACTACTATTCTGGGCCCTCACGTGAATACCTCAGTTCTTCAAAGATGTTTCTCCATTTTTTTCTTTCTGGGCCAAAATTCCATTTTCCATCACTGAAAAACCCCAGTATCACTGTTCCTCTCATCTCTGCAGGAAGCAATTTCTGACGTACCTTACGATCCCTTGTCCTGTGTGCACAAATTCTCTCAGTGGAGATCTCATGGTAAATCCTCATGCAGACTTCTGGACTCTTGATGCAACTTCTTATTTTCTAGGATCTACTCTACAAATTCCCAGTGCTTCAGCAGCCTGAAACTCTTGTCTGTGCCTCATCAACTCAGAGACATTTCTTTCTCCTTGGGCTCCGACATGCTCTGCCAATGAAGTCTGAACATATCCACAGGCAGAACATTGGGGAATGTGTTTACCTTCTTTTAGGGAACTACCCTTGTTACAGCCTGCATTGCTGGTGGAGAAACCAAGTGGCACTCAAAGGTCTTGGTGGATCAGAGTTGTATTTCACATAGGCGGGCTCAGAGGAGATGCTTCTCCAGAGATCCGAGTCCCGAGCACGAGCATGGGGGACAATTTATAGTCTGTTACTTCTGCATTCCCTATTAGTAGTAATTTGGCACCCGGGGCAAGCCGGGGCAGGAAGAAGAACCTGGAAGGGGAATATCTAAGCTACGGACTAAAGTTTATGTTAGTCCCATGGGCCATCTTATGGTGCAGAACTTTACTTATTTTCCCAACACCCTAACCCTGAACTACCTGAGGCCCAATGCTTAAAAACTGTTGGCTCCTATATTTTGTTTCTTTTTATACTTGTTATGGTGAGGGCGATGGCGGGGGAGGGGGGCAGTAGGGAAGGGGTACTGTGTGGACAAATCACAGCAAACATGGATGGAAATTTGGTAACAAATTTTAAACTAATATTCATCCTAGGACAAGTGAACTATGCATAATAAGTGGTCAGATATTTAAAAGAGCAAATATAAATTAAAAAGCAATTGTGGTGAAGTGAGAAAGCTCACCACTAGTCCAAAAATAATTCAGTCTTTACTAAGAGTTTGGTGAGTGTTTATGAGCATGTTGGGTAATGACAACTGACAGCAAGTTCATTGTACTTGGGTGTGCAGAAGGATGTCCTATCTGCTAAGTATGTTTTTAGGACATGATGTGGCCTAGCTTAGATAGACATGAAAAAAAAAAAAAGTGGTGCTTGGATAGACATGAGTTTAATTCTCAATGTAGTATCTTGCAGTTATGAGAACCTAAATAAGATCCTCTCTGAATCTAAAACTGGGATAGTATTAAGTAATCTTATTATTAAATAAGATGATTTATGTTAACATCTTAGCTGACACATGGCAAATACTCAAGAAATGTTAACTAATAATTGTATTGGTAATGCTTGTAATAGTAACAAATGGCAACATATAACCAAAAAAACTAAAGTGTGGAATTGAATGCTACTAGCATTGCATTATATAATTATGAGACTAGTCTCTTGTGTTTGAGAAGATAGCTGGACATCAGTTTTTTAATTACTCTGCTTTGATTCAATTCTAGTTAACTGAATATACAATGACACCCTAAACTTTTTTTTTTCCGATACTATTTACACAGGCAAAATGAAGTGGGAGAAAGTCAGTAAGTGTAATCATCATAAACAATCGGTAGGAACCAGCCAAGAAAAGAAAAATTTTTATCCAAGTATCATATTTCAAAAATATTTTGTCTTACATTTTGTCATTTTTAAAAAGTTTGTCTCATCTGTTCTAATGAGATTATACTTTAGCTTAAACAATTCTCTTTAGCCTTCATATGGAAACACACAAATTGAAGAAAAAATAAAAACATTTGGGATCCATTAATATGCCCTATCAGTCCATTTGAAACTTCTCCAGCTGTCATGTTGTTATTTCTAATAACTTCCTGTGCTTAGTCTATTTCTTTACAAATCTCAACTCTAATTAAAGCAGAACTTTATCACTGAGAATTCCTGAATTACAAGGGAATGCTGAATTTTATCATATGAGGGAAACATTGCAGGTTACATAAACCAGTAAAGAATCACCACTCGGTGGGGCATGTATGGCATATTTTGAATCTCTATGTTGATGATCTGTTTTAAAATGTGATTTCTGTTTGGGTTTTATTGAGAACGCATTAAAACAGAAGACAGTGCTAGTTAAGATACATTTTTGAGGACTAAATATTAAGGAAAAGCCAACTAAAATCTTCTGTGAAAATGGTGAGTCACATATTAAATAAGCAGAATAAATATTAGAACTCATGGGATTCATACGAATTTCCCTATAGATCTATTTATTCACAAAAGGGACAACCTGGAGATTTTGCCAACATTGGGCTAATTCTCTATACAAATGAGAAACTTCGAAAGTATGTCTGTAAGAAGAGCTGTGGACTGGTAATTCCTTGGGCTTTAGTCATCAATTTGAGTGCTAAGACGTCGAAATCAAGTAATATACTTTTATTTCTTTTTATTGTTTTGGTGCTCTGTTTGTAGACAAATCATTTCTTTTTAAAATAATCTCATCAACAGTGCTTTTTTTCTTTTTTTTTTTTTTCTTTTCCAAGCAACATCTTTGTTTTTGTCAGACATCCAATTCAATCAGAAGCATTATCAAGGTTTCCGGAAAGTATGAATAGATACCATGTAATGAGTCAGGATGGAATCTCATTGCTAGATTTTATTTACAGGTTTGCTAAGAAAAGGATGAGTTGAAGTTTTACATCTTCAATAAGACAATAAGAACTCCAGATGCTAAATGTATCGCCATGCTGAATTACAGCAACCATATTTATATTTCTTAACATTTGATCTCACATTGTGAAAGCACCAGTTTAGGAAATCAGAATGGTTTTGTGAGGCAGGCATTAAGTTCGGTCTCCTCATCTGTCACTTGCATAATAATAAAAAAAATATTCATGTCACTATGTCTTCTGATTTCAGAACTTCTTTCTCCCCTGCTATGTTTGTGTTTAGCATAGCATTAGTTCCTTTGAATGATATACAGCACTTAGCATAGGGTAAATTATATGGTAGATTCTTAGGAAATACATGTTCATTGATGTGCTTCTTTTGATACAAATAGAAAGGTTTTGATACATAGATTTAATGAACAGATAGTGAATATATATTATTCATCAGATTTCAACCACAAAAACAAACTGATTGTGGAATTTTGTGTATAGATGAAGAGATCTACACATAAGAAACTTACAATGTGTGTGAGAAATATGCACAGATATACAAGCAAATATAAGGGTACTTTGTACTGCGGAGTAGGAATGCTTAATTGTCTTGGGGATGAGAAGGTTGATAAGGATGCTCCAGGCTGAAGAAACGATATAAAAGAATGGTATATGCCATGGTTCACTTGTAAGTACAGATAAGTATGTTCTTTTCATTTAATTTTTTAATTTATTTTGAGAGAGAGAGAGAGCAAGAGCAAGGGAGGGGCAGAAAGAGAGGGAGAGAGAATCTCAAGCAGTCTCCACACTGTCAGCACACAGCCTGATGTAGGGATTGATCCCACGAACCATGAGATCCTGACCTGAGCCAAAATCAAGAGTCAGATGTTTAATTGACTGAGCGCCCCCAGATAAATGTGTTCTAAGAACAAGTCGCTGGGTGTTATTTAGGATGTAAGTTGATAAATAGGTGATATGAAACTAATAAAGACTCCATTTATATATTATTAGTGAGTTTTGTTGATATACACCAATTATACTTAGAACAAAAGCGAAATTTACAGACATGTTTCTAAACACCATCACTGGATTGTGGGACTGGGAGAGATTTTTATTTTGTTAACATTTTAGAGGGTCTCTATTTGTGAAAGTCTATATAGAGTGTTTAAAAACTCAGAATCTGGTGAGATAAAACAAGGCTAACCATGATAAAAAGAGGTGCCAGTTAAGACGCAGGACTGACATGATCAGAGGAAATAAAATAAAAAGAGAAAAGAAAGCAGACTCTTGGCATTCAGTACACACCACCCTAAAATATGCTGTGTGATTCCAACTACACGACATTCTGGAAAAGGCAAAACTATGGAGACAGTAAAAAGATCAATGGTTGTCAAGGCTTGGGTTGGGGGAATAAAGAGGTGGCACCCAGAGGACTCTTAGGGAAGTGAAAATATTCTGTATGATGCTATAATGATGGATGCATGTCATTATGCATTTGTCCAAACACATGAAATGTACAGCACCAAGAGTGAACTGTAATATAAGCTATGGACTTTGGGTGGTTATGATGCGTCCATACAGGCTCATCAGCTATAACACATGGACTAGTGGGGGATAACAGAGGGGAGGCTATCCACAGATGGGGGCAGGGAGTTATAGGAAACATCCCTATCTTCACCTCAATTTAGCTGTGAACCTAAAACTGCTCTAAAAATAAATAAATAAAATAAACATCCAAGCACACAAAAGCACACTGCCTGACACTTAGCGTGTTTGGAAAGAAAGGTCTTCTCTAAAGAGCTTGCCTGGTCTCCCTAAAGGCTTGTTCCTCTATTTCATTTTAAGAGGGGAACATTTCCAATCTTACTCTGCTTTCATACTGATTAAGTGTTCCAGGTTGTCTATGGAAATGGAAAGACTTCCTAAAATCCTCAGACTACAAATATCAAATGTGGATTTCAAGTTCATGAATTCCTAGTTGTTCGGTAAATTGGCAAAAAGCAAAACTCACCCTAGAATTTCAGGATTAAACAAGGTGGTTAATGGGTAAATTGAAAAATAGACAAATATTCTTATACCTCCTAGAAATTTTTAGTTTTTAAGTTTATTTATTTATTTATTTATTTTTAAATTTATTTTGAGAGAGATCACTTGTGTGTGTGCACATGAGTGGGGGAGGGACAGAAAGAGAGGGAGACAGAGATTCTCAAGCAGGTTCCGTGCTGTCAGCATAGAGCCCTATGCAGGGCTTGATCTCACAAACCATGAAATCATGACCTGAGTTGAAATCAAGAGTCGGGCACTCAACCCACTGAGTCACCCAGGCACGCTTAAATTTTCTTATTAAAACCTACTCACGGAGATACCTAGTACTTAGTCATGTCATATTTTTTAATGGATTTCTGCAAGTAGGTGGCCAATAGAAGCCGCGAACGCTTAACATCCATTCATGTATTTATTCATTGAGTCAACAACCATCTACTATGCTTATTTGTTTTTAAAGGAAAAGGAAAAACCAGTGGAGAAAAAAAGATAATATGGACAATAAGGAAGCAGTAAACGCTAGCAGAAAATTATGACAAAACGGAAGCGAATGAACGTCTCTGAAAAAGGATGGAATGGTACAGAAGAGGTGCAGAGGATTTACACCAGAGAAGTGGAAAGGTAGTCATCCACTGAAATGTAAAAACAAACAAAACGGAGAGAAAACAGGAGAAGCAAATATGTGCACTTACATGTTTTTATTAGGTTTGTTGGTGTTTCAAAAATCTACAACACAAAAGTCTACTATACAGAAACTTGGTCAGGAATTAGCACCTCCGCGTGAACAAAGAGGCAGAACTATATTTTGTCACAAGGTCAGAGTGATCTGGGATGTCAGGTGTAATTTTATGATGATCGAATTACAACATTTAGGGGACGATGAGCATCTGTGGCCTAATTTTGAATCTAACTTGAAATGAGTTAACACTCCAGAAAACATTCATGAGGCACTTAGAGGAATACAAAAGTTATAAAGTCAGTGAACACAAAAACATAAATTCAGTCCCAAGAGAAGAAAGCACAAACAACATCTCCACATAAACCAGTGACAAGAATAACGAAAAGAATGACATGAAAAGAAAAAGGCAAGAGGAAAGCCATTTTGTACAACAGAAAATATTGTTGAGAAATGATAGACGTAAGAGGTTTATCAGGATATTTAAGAGGCTGGTTAAGGTTTGAATATCTTGTGTTGAAATTATTGAAAATAATCATAACAAATGTCAAAGCTTGTATCAGCAAATGTCATGGGACTATATAAGATATGTATTTTTCTCTCATTTTTCATGTAATTTTCACATCAATCTTCTGTGGTGGGCACTAACATTATCTATGCTCCCTGAATTTCACAGATGAGGAAACTGTAGCACAGAGAGGTAATGGGTAATGAATGAACTTGCCCAAAGTTACATAGTTATTAAGTGACACAGCTAGGATTTTTAACTCCAAAACCTAGAAAACTTAGCTCCTGTCTGAGTAAACACTTTCCACTTTATCTGTCCCAACAAAAAAAATTCTATTATTTTTCATCCCAGTGTTAATCATAACTACAGTTTTATGCATGCCCTTTTTCTCATGTATGATATAATACTTAGTAGTTATATCATATGCCTCATATATAAATAGTGTAATAGTATGTAGGTCTAGTTCTGCATAAGCAATGTATTCCTAACATTTCCCAATTTCAGTGTTCTTCATCAAAAGGGGACTCTAAAATATTAATTGTAGAGAATATTGCTGGACGCCTGGGCGCCTGGGTGGCTCAGTCAGTTGAGTGTCTGACTTCGGCTCAGGTCATGATTTCACGGTTCGTGGGTTCAAGCCCTGCATCAGGCGCTACCATGAACCTCTTTTTTTATACTGAAAAAGTAGAAATAGCTAAGCTTTACATTCATGCATCCAGGGATTCATTCTTACCAGGTCTATGATTTAAATAGCTATACCCCCTTAATAATAACAGCAATAATAATTATATGTGCCTAATATTTATTTCGTGTACTTAACTGTGGGTCAGGCATTGAACTAAGCTTTTTCAAATGTGTGGTCCCTTGGTATGCATGGCTTTTAATTCTCATAATATTTGAAAGAGGCGCATAACTGTTTTCAGTTTTCAGGCGAAGAAACACAAAAATAAAACATACAAAATAAACAAGATTTAACTTGGGTAAGTTAGTGGAATTGAAGGCCAAATCAACCCAAACCTAAGTTCATGACTTTGATCGTCCATTGTATTTCCTCCTCACCTATTAGGCATTTATAATACTGAAAAATTAGAAATGGCCTCGCCAAGAAATGGGGCCGGGGATGGTTTGTCTCTCTTTGCATCATTCATCCTAGTTCAATCTAGTCAAGATGTTAAAAGCCGTACTGGGAAGTTCTGCATAAGAGGGGTCCCCATTCAAAGGAAAGAACCCTGGTCTCATCCTGCGGTGAGTAGTTTGAGCTTCTGTTGTTCAGTGTGCCATAGGCTGGTTGCATGTGCTCTTGCAAGGTTAACAGCACAAGCATGTCATATATGTGTGTGTCACAGCAGGACAAGGATCTTCTTTTCCGTCTCCTCCTCTTCCTCCTTCCCCCCTCCTCCTCCCCCTCTTTCTCCTTCTCTTTCTCCTTCTCTTTCTTCTCTTCCCCCGCCCCCTTTCTTTCCCTTTTTATTTCTCCAGGCAAGAGTTTGATGCCAAGTCTATTTACAAAGTTCAGCTTTGGGGTCATGAGAATTTTGCTGCACACAACTGACAGTTTTATGTTCCTGAGACTCACAAAGCTTTTATGCTCTTCCTTTTCTTTCTTTAGTGCCCTGTATCTTAACCTCTCCTTCCTAACGTGCCCAACTATTGTTCAGAATCATATAGTGAAGTCTGGACACAGACAGCTAGAAATACAGCTTATAACCTGAGTCTGATTGCAGAAACACATTTGACAATATTTTGGTGAGTTTTTCCAGTAGTGAGATCTATGCAATGAGTTCGATAATAGTCTCCTTTTGAGCTAGTTAGGTCTCTGGAGAGAAACATAATAGGAGTTTTGGAAAGATGCAACTATTCTGAGGTTTTCCTGAAATCACACAAAGAAAGTAATGAAGGGGGATCACTTAGTAGTCTTAAATATGATTATTTTGTTTTCTTTCAGACATAGTTCATACACAGATCAGTAAATTTATGGTTTCGATCAATGACCTTAAAAATAAATTAATAAAGAACTCCCCCTGGAAAGAATGCTCTATGCAGAACAAAGATCTAGAAAAATCCTTTCTTAACTAGAGGTCAAAAACAGTCCAGGCCACAATTTCCGGCTGTGGGTGTACTGTATTCTCAGGCAATTAATGACTTTGGGGTACCAACTTGCTTCCAGTAGTAAAAACAAGAAAAAAAAAAGACTATCTTCAATGTACAAACAAGCTGTTTTGAATTTGTTTTTATGTCAGCTGTTTGAAACTTGGAACATATTTCTCCCCATGGAAACAATGATATAAATTGCGGTTAGGTTCTTAACACAGTCAACAAAAAGCCTATTTAACTAATAATGTATTTGAAATATAGCACTAATGGCATTAACCTCAGGTCTGGGTCTTGGTGGCAGAGGGCCAGGGGGAACCAATGGATGAAGGAACATGGGAAAATAGGTTTCTTTCCCTTTAAAGATCCAATATCAGGGGCACCTGGGTGGCTCAGATGATTAAGCGTCCAACTTCAGTTCAGGTCATGATCTTGCGGTTCATGGGTTCGAGCCCTGCTTCGGGCTCTGTGCTGACAGCTAGGAGCCTGGATCCTGCCTCAGATTCTGTGTCCCCCTCTCTTTTTGCCCCTCCCCTGCTTGTGCTCTGTCTCTCTGTCTCTCTCTCCCTCAACAATGAACACATGTTAAAAAATTAAAAAAAAAAATAAATATCTGATATCAAATCATCCGTACATATTACAAAATAGTGTTTGCAGTGGCTGTTTCTTTACTTAAGAAAAAATGTTATTCTATTTATTTTTGAGAGGGAGAGAGAGAGAGGCAGACAGTAGGAGTTGAAGCCCAAGCAGGCTCCACACTGTCAGTGCAGAGCCTGATGTGGGGCTCAAACTCACGAACCGTAAGATCATGACCTGAGCCAAAATCAAGAGTCAGATGCTTAACTGACTGAGCCACCCAGGCACCCTGGCATTTTCTTTAAAAAAAAAAAAAAAAAAAAAAAAAAGGAAAGAAAGAAAGGAAAAGAAAAAGAATATGTTTGTGTGTTTTGAAGTTTTGAAGAAGAAGAAAATTTAGCATCACATAAAATCACAGACAAGGGATAACCACTGTTAGCATGTGGGTAAATAGTGCAGAAGCTAGTTGCAAACAAAAATGCATGGTGTAAACTGTTTGTCCAGCCGTGAGAAACTCTGGAAAGACACAAATACATTTTTTATTTGTGCAGGTTATTTTCTGCTTAAATAGTCATTTGGAATACCTCTTTGCTTTTCTTGGGATAAACGTTTCAAATTGTACTTGCTAGGGCAGTGCCTGCTGTGTAAGCCTCTTGGTTGGCGTTGCCAGTGACCCTCCAGAAAGGTGTTTCTACTTTACGTTCTCATCAGAAGTACGTGCAATAGCTGTGCAAAAATATGTGAAATGGGTTTGTTTGACTTCAGCACTGTTTCGCTTTCCTTTCGAAATAAAAAAAACATAACACAATTTTCCTTTGCACGTCCTTTCTGAAGGGACCCTCCCCCCTTGGTTGCTGTCGCTGGTGTTTCTTCCACTCAAAAGACTCTGGTACCTTCTCCACTGTAAACGTCTCCGCTAACACCCGACTACTCACCCCACTGCAATATTACTTAGAAAGCGCTCTTTCTCCAAATTCTCACTGGGTCTCCAAAAATTGCATCTGCACATGTGTGAAAAGATCCCCAGTAAGTGTAACTGCAAACTGAAAAAGACGTGTTTTAGTAACGAATGCACATCTTAAGGAGCCAATGTTTTCTGCAGGGTGGCACGATTCAAGGTGTACAAAAAGGCCAATTTCAAAAGAACAGCAAAAGTACTGAATTCCAAAATACATTGTGGCTGGACGTGATGAATTATACTTACTAAATCATTATCAATTGCCTAAGAAAGAGTTATGTATTTTGACTTAGATTGCTCATTTCTAAGATGTAATCAGAGATATGAGCACAGATTTGAGTGAAAGGGGTCCATCCAGGGATGCTTAAAATATAGAATAACTAATTAGACACAAATGCCAATCAAAACACTTTCACGTGAAGGAATAAACACTCTTAACATACCCCCCATGGAAGATGTTAATGGCGTACAGAAGGACAGTAACACAGATTAGAAATATTTTCGAATCCTTATAAATTTGTTAAAATTGGATTCCCGGATCCATCGACCAAACTGCAGTCACTACTCATTTTGGTGTTGATTGTAGATAGTGATTTCAAACATCTTTTCCATACTTTGCTGCACCGTGAGTTTACACAGCTCTCAAAGTCTGAGCTGCAAAGTTTGTTTTAATAATGAGATCTGACAGTCAAAAGTCAATAATAAACTCTCTGAGCTCCTGTATTTCTGAATTTTTTTTCAGTGGAAAACAAGCTGTGGAAAAACACACATTCAAATAGCATCCGTGGATCCTTAAAGAAACAACAGCCCTTTTTTTCTTTTTCTTTTTCTTTTTCTTCTTCTTCTTTTTTTTTTTTTTTTTTTTTTTTTTTTTGGCCTCTGCCACTTTTCGTCTTCAATAGTGCAGGTGCTTGGTTCTTTTTCCCATCTCTATGGCATAGAATAAAAATAAATAAATAAAGACACACACAGCCTCCTTGTCATTGCCATACTCAGCAACAAGCATTTCAACTGGGGTTTATGGGGTAATAAATTATTGTACCCTGTCCTGGCGAGTAGCTTTTTTGAAAGGCCACATCCGGTCTTTGGGGCACTAGCTTTTATTATGCATTTCATATTGAAACAAAGGTCAAATTAATTGACCTTATCTATGTGAAAAACCAGCTGGTTGCCTAGAGAAATAAAATCTTTTACAGAGACTTTAGGGACAAGTAAACAACAGGGAAGCTCAATCCACCAGCAGCTGGGATCTGCAATTAGAAAGAGAGTAAATTCGGAGGAATTTAATTTTTAAGTGACCAGTTAAGAATCAGTAACAATTACATTTTCTCTAAGGAACATTAGAGCCGAAGAGATTCCAAAGGTCATCGGTATGTACACGTGATACTTCACAATTTCGTCACGTATTATACATTTAAGGGAGGGGGGCAGAGAAGTTATAAGCCTTCCATTCTGTGGTCTCTAGGGACAAACTTCGCAAGCCTTTCTATGAGAATAACCAAGTCATTCAGAGTCTGAAAGAAATCATTTTAGATCTGAAAGAATCAAAGTTGGAGTACAGTTTTAGTTTTCTCCCCCCAAACTCAAAAATAGATATTCTATGCCCTCTGAGTTTCCTGTTATTGTATATACCAGCCCAAAGACCGAAGTTTAATGTAGAGACTCAATAGGAGAGGAGGCTAATTTAGTTTTCTAAAATATCTGTCCCTCCATTGTCTCATCTGGTAAATGGATGATGATTCTTGAATCTCACAACTTTTGGGAAAATCACAACAGACAGTGTAAATTAATATCTCAACACTCCGGGTCTGGCAATAAGCAATAAAAGAGGTTATAATAAGGATTGCCATTCAGAACCACTAAATGCAATCGTCTCCACTTGTCACACACAAACAAGTAAGCTTAGGTCTCCAATTTCTTAGTTTATTGCTTCACTTCTCCCCTTTCAGTTTACATACGCGACCACAGCCCTCGACACAGTTTTGTCTGAGAAAATGGCTCTGAGTGCCGTGCTAGGGAACAGGCATTTTGAAACCTTTGACAATTGTGACTCTAATACGTGAATTTGACTCACATGTGAATTTAACAAGTATATGAAGAAATAATGGGCTGCAGGGACCTGATAAAAGTACTTTCCCTGTGTCTCCTATTTTAATTACTGAGCACACTTATGACCCCGTGCGTTGAAAAATAATTATTTTGAATTAATCAGATGCAAACATAATGGGCACATTGCATTTGATGGATGAGATTTTCCTGCTCCTGCAAAGCCCACATTGGGTGGAGTCCTGCTGTACCGTCCAGCATGGAAAAGATTAAGCCCCAGAAAGCACATCTGCATGGTGGAACTTTGAAAAAGTTAATGGCTGTGAAAAAGGGTTTGAACTTCTAGCTGAGGTCAGAAACAGGGTGATTTAGTGACTTTAGTAAACAGACTCGCAATGAGGTAAAATGAAATTTGGTTTCGTTTTGGCCAGGACATAGAGAAAGAACATCAATAAAGTTTTCAGTGCTCAAAGGTAAGCCCAAGGCCCACGTGGCGAGTGAACTATTGGTAAAAAGCAGTTCATTGTTCTATCCGATGATTAGTAGTATCTTTTTATTTGCTCCAACCCAGGATGTAATCTTGGAAATGGGGACACAGAGGCAAGAGGATTCAGTCAAATCACACACGCGCGCACACACACACAAACACACACACACACATACACAAAGGAAAGAAAAGAAAAAAAAAGAAAAGAAAAAGAAAGAAGAGATAAATGACTGATCACTGAACACACAATGGTTGGACTAAATCCTCTGAAGCCAGCGGAACTGACTATCTAAATTCATATGCAAGGCAACATGTTAGTTCCTAGCAAGGCTGACTTAACGTGACAAAACCATGTTAATGAGCATGCTTTCTAAAATTCCTGGTGTTTGCTTATGAGGTGGCATTTGAGGTTAGTCGGGAAGAAAGTCAAAACAAAGGAAAAACAGGTCAGAAATCAGTAGAACAAAGATACTGGTTTTGGAGCTGGGTGGGGGGAGATGAGGGAGAGATAAAATTAGATGCCTCTAGGAAGGAGAATTTTCTTTCCATTTTTCGAAAGATGTAACAACAAAAATTATCTCTACTTAGTAGAAAGGGCTGATGGTACATCTCCAGAAACCCATGTACAGACATGAAACAGGGGCATGGAAACGATCTCACGGGAAATACATCACTGGATCTTGGGCCACAAGTTGGATCCATTGACTTGTCAGATTTGCTGCAACAATTTGAGATTCAGTCACAGTTGCCAGTATTTCAAAGGCATTTGCATTTCTTCATGAGTCTTGGAAGAGTGACCATGATGTCCTTTGCTGCAGAAAAAGGCCAATTTGGGGACAGGAGGCCGATCAGATTCCTGCGGCCTCCATGTCTCCATGTTTCCTGGTGGAAAGCAGGAACGTGCGTGAGCTGCTTTGACTCCAAGTACCCCAGGAGCCGCCAGTGAACCTGAAAGCCCCCACATCTGGCTACAGCTTGCCCTTGTTTGCTTTAAATTCTGCACACAGACGACCACCCTGGCTGTGAATTCAGGGATGGCCCAGCCTTCTTTCCGCATGGCCAGGGGAGGTGGGGAATCTGTAAACTCACCTGGTCTGAGGGTGAGGTCCACTGGCGTTTTCAACTCGCTTTTGTTTTTGTTAGTTTTACTCCTTTGGAAAGGGGTTTCTGCGGCAGTGAACACACATCCATCATCCTTTCTCCTTTGCTTATTCCTTCTCCATCAGGTATAAACTATGTCCTGGCAAAGAAATGGTCAGTGCTTTACAGAGACACCCCCAAACACATACCCCTACAGAACAGAAACTTCTGGGTAAGGTGCCTCTGATAACAATTCACTCTCCACAGATTTTGTTTAGCTCTGTGACAGTTCGGCTTGTTTCTCTTTCAAAAATTGGCTTCTCTCTGGGAGAAAAAAAGAAATAGAAGAGGAAACTCTCAAAGATCTTAGACAATTATTAAGTACAATGTGTTGCTCTTAAAAAATCAGTATTTGGTTATGAGACAAAGAGTACATGAGACAACAGCGACCTCAATGCTCTCGTAGTTAATAGTTCAAACCATGAGCCACTCTCTTGTGTTTTCAGAAATTCATTAGTTTTCTTTTAATGGTGTATATACAACATTGAAAAGCAGTCAGCCAAGACATGGTCCTTAAAATTAAACCAATGCAATTTTTACCTTTGTTTCTTTTCTTTCAAAACAAAAATATGACTTTTTTTGTGGCAATTCAAATCGCAAGGACACGGCCTCAAGAATACTAGTCAAACAGTGAAAAATGTTATTGGAGCATTTTGCCCGTCCCCACACTGGACATATTTCTGAGCACAGATGACAGGATGGATTGCTATTTCTTCATATATTTGATACAAATGGCTTTAAGTATATCAAGTGACTGCTGTATGAAGAAAAACAAGACAAAAACAGAGAACAGCAATAACAATCTAGATTCACCCTTTCTTCCTTTTATAGGCAAAAAATGTGTGAAAGCTGGCAGGTACTGGAAAAATCTAAATTACGTCGAGGAATCACACCGCCGCTGTGTCTCTAGCTAGGCACCTGGCAGCCCGTTCTTCTCCCTCCTGAGGAGTCAGTAGGATTATCCCTCCTCTCTCTTGTCGAAGTGGTGACTCCACAGAAGGACCACAGTGGGGGCTCTGCCCCCCAACCCCTGAGTCAGACGTGGCAGAATTTTTCCAGAATATACACCGTACCTTATCTTTCTGGATCATAAGTGTTCACAATTCATCATCCAGGTGTTTTTTTTTTTTGACCCCAAATTCTGTCTTGTAATTGTCCAATGGTTGGCAAAGAATTTGCTTCTAACTGTCTATGTTGATTAATTATTACAGGGCAATTGGGAAGTAGAGGAGGCTTCCTTGAAGCAGGAAGGACGGATGCACAGAGCGGTCTACACTTCTGATAAAGGGCTTTCTAACTACACACCGAAGTCTGTAAGCACAAAAGTCCTGCCCTATTAAGTGCAATCCCTGAAAATGCCGTTTAGGGGAATCATTGCTGCAAATAACCCAAATAAAGATTAATAGATGGATATGGACATAAGGAAAAGGAGAGTATAAAGGGGAACGCTGTGGATCACTAATGAGGAAACCAAATGTATCTTTTTGAGATTTGCACCATGGCCGTGAACGTGGTTGGCAGCCAACGTGGAAAATGTTGTTCGAACATTGTGTTTCAACTGCGGAAAATAAGTGTACAAATAAATAAAAGTAAGTAGATGGTATTTCTAGAAACAAATGGTGTTGCGTGTTGAGCACTAAAAGTTTTGGTGTTGGGATGTTTATTTTCTCAAATATTGATGGTAGGTTTTCTCGATTTAAAAGAGTCAGTATAGATAATTATTTCTTTTCCCTGGCTCTGGGTTTTCCTGATAATTGGGACAGGAATAAATTCTCAGATTTTAGCATCGTTTAACTTGAAAAGCAGGTAAAGATGCACTTTACACAGGACATAAAAAGCCTTATAACTTTTTGAGAAGTCGGAAAATGGACAAGAACAAATATTGATTTCTGTATTTCAGAACTTCAGCATCTAATGCAATGTGGTACACGTCATTGAGCCAATCCATACTGTTAAATTTTGACTGCATCACTAGGTTTCTCTTTGTATTAAGTTGTGTCTAATATAATCTTTCTGGGGAAAAAAGAAAAGTCCTGGTTTCCACTCATACCTGTATCAGTCTTTATGGAGAAAGTTTATACAGAGAACAGAGAATTTGATTGACTTAGTATCCAAGTCATAACAAATATCGGATTGCTCAAACTGACAAATGAAATTAATGAAATTGGAAATCACAAGGACACCTCCTTTTTTTGGAGGCAGGAATCTATTCTATTTGCTTTTGCGGGGATGGGGGGGGTGTTTAGCATTTGCCGTCCTAGTTACACTTTGCATTGGCCAATATGAGAGCATTTATTTTCAGAATGATTCAAGGTGTAAGAAAAGAAAGTGGCCGAAAGGATGTAGATCGGTCCTTTAAATGGAAGCTTCCAGTCTAAACGGTTCGCCTGTACTTAGACATATCACCCATATTGAAGCACAGAAGGCATCTTGCTGATCATTTTAGACTTCCGTGCCTTGGTAGGCTCAGACATTGCATGCTACGCTGATGTCTAGGGAAAGATAGATGTCCGTTAATTCTCCAGATGTGCTATTGGTCCGACTGCACTTATATCCGCGTCTGGAAATGTTTAAAGAAATGGCTGAATTTTTTCCCCACTTTATTTTTGGATATCTTAGTATCCTGGATTCTTGTCGACAGCCAGTTTATATCTTTCTTGATCTTCATCACCACACTAGGAATTCTCCCTCCTAATATATATATATATATATATATATATATATATATATATATATATAATGTCCTATCAGAGCATTTTTCAAATGTCCTTTGCTTGCAAAGTGTCGGTTTTTACCTCTGGGTGAGGAATGAATTTTAACTGATGTGTTGTTACTTCCACCTAGTGGCAAGAGTGGAGAATACAACTTTCTTGTGTTGAAAACTAAAAATCATTCCCGGATCCTCTAGAAATCAACGGATTTGGCAAATATTTCTTGAGTACTTTCCAGATGCTGAATGCAGTGAACAAAATGTAATGAACCAAATGGTCTCGCTTTAGAAGTAAAAATAAGATAATGAATTGAAAAATACTCCAATATACTTATTGAAACATATGGCTCCATGTTTAATTTTTAATAAGCATTATATTTTTAGAACACTTTTTATATTTACAGAAAAGCCGCAAATAGAAAACAAGAGGTCCCATATACACCTCATCCCCTTTCTCCTTATGCTGACATCTGACTTTTTCATGGTGCCTTGTCAGACCTAAGAATTAACTTTGGTACCTTATTATTAACTAGTACTTATGACTTCAGACCTCATTTGGATTCTGCTAGTTTTTCCACCTATGTTCCTTTTCTGTTCCAGAACCCAGTTTAGGAGACCACCTTATATTTCATATCATGTCTCCTTAATCTCTTCTGGTTTGTTCTTTTTAATATATCAAGTTATCGTACCCTACCACAATTATTTTGATAGCAATAAAAAGAACAACAACAATACAAAAGTGAGTACAGTGCGTGTATCTGTGAGTCAACTATTATATTCTTATGAGAATAAACCTTGACTTTCAAATTTGGAAGATTTTAAGACTTGGAGAAATGACAACGTTTGCAAGGACAGAATGAGAATGTGCTGAGTCCATTTAAAAACAGGAGTCTGGGAACAACATTTTCTTTGTTCTTTTCTGGTTGACCTTAGGGCATCTCTAACATGTGACCAGTGCTATCATGAGCTGGTAAAGAAATAAGCTGTGTTACTTAATGAAACAGCAACAACAACAACAACAATGAATTGGAGGCAGAAGCAGTAAATATCACATCTAAGAAGATCAGAAGAGAGAGCGTCATGGTTAAAAAGTATCAATAATATCCTTTCAAAGTTCAGTCATAGATCTAGTGAGCCTACACTTCCTTTGCCCACAGTGACTTACACCTCTCCAGGTAGTCACGGTCTACACCAGTTGATTGGTGAATAATAACTTCTGATTGGGTGATGCTGCTGTTCAACTTGTCTATTTAACTCACAGGTACTATTTGTCAGATTGTCTGCCCAACCACTTTGTACTCACTTGTAATAAAGAATGATGTCTCTTAATTCTATCCTGTTATGTGATCGACAGGAATACAAACAGGAAGACAAGAATCATTCATTCACTACTTCACTCCTTCATTCATCCCACAGATACTCAATGTCTAGCACATGAAAGCCCTTCCTCTAGTTGCTAGGTCTGCAGAGTGAAAAACCAAACAAAACAAAAACATCCTCGGTTTCATGAAACATCACAGACTGAGTTGAAAATAAAAACTTTCTGAACGGCCATCAGAGAAAGCACCTCCCTACTGTTCTTCTGCAATATTTTTTTTTTTCATTTTCAAACTATTTGTTCTGTGGCCACCTTGTATACCCAAGCCCCAGAGTCTTTTAAAAAGAGGCTTTTACGATCAAAGACAAGAGCTGAAAGTCTTCAGCTGTAAGATAAGTAGGCTGAGTCCCTCTGGTTGCATCAGAACTCAGTTTCTAAATTATGTGAGACTAAGAGAGACTCCGGTGGTAGGAAGATGTCACTTTTGGTAGCAAATGAGCACTTGCTTTTCCAGAAAACTTTTCTTGAAACTGCAAAGAAAACCATTGTTAAGTGCTTTGGATAGAATCAAGAATACACAAAAATTTAAGTTCATGATAGAGAAGGTACTCACGTAAGTATGGAGAGGATAGACTCATCCATAAATGTTGAGGAAAAATATTTCTTTCTCTGAGGGAAGGAAAAGCAGATTTCTCTTAAATCACAAAACATACAGAAAACAAAATCAGATAAATTAAATGGTGTTGAAGGAAGAGGACACCATTCAACATTTGAAAAAAAGGCTGAATTTATTACTTACTTTAATTTTTTTTTAAAGTAATCGCTATACCTGGACCCCTGGGTGGCTCAGTCTGTTAAGCGTCTGACTTCGGCTCAGGTCATGATCTCACAGTTCCTGGGTTCTAGTCCTGCGTCGAGCTCTGTGCTGACAGGTTGGAGTCTGGAGCCTGCTTTGGATTCTGTGTCTCCCTCTCTCTCTCTCTGCCCTCCTGGCTTTCTCTCTCTCTCTCTCTCTCTCTCAAAAATAAATAAACATTAAAAAAATTTTAAAGTAGTCACTATACCCAACACGGGGCTTGAACTCACGACCATGAGATCACAATCCCTCCCCCCAACTGAGCCAGCCAGGTGCCCCAAATTTATTACTTACTTACATAAGACAAAGCTATGCTTTTTAGGCATGGTTTTCCTGATTGCAAGGCAGGAGGCTTATTTTAATAGGGATTTGGGAAAGGTAGAGTTCAAGGATTTGCAAACTTTCATAGTCAGAAGCAGCTTGCTGTCAGATGTGGAAGTGTGACAGTGTGGGCTTATCCGGGTAGGCTTATTGCTGACTGACTGACTTTCAGAAATGTGCACATGGTGGCTGTAACACACTATCTGAGCTTCAAAAACATGTGGCATTATTGATTGTCTGGCTCTCAGAAGCATGACCACTGATTAGCATTGCCAGCAGCCTTTAAACAGATTCTACAAATAATGTAAGGAAAAATGGGCAAAAGGTTTGAACAGACACTTAACCCAAAACAAAAATATATGATAGCAAATAAGGATAGGTAAAATGAAAGATGTCTGGTACCATTAGTCCTTAGAGAAATGTAGTCTGAAACCACAATGGGACGCCATTACAAGCATTAGGCTACAATGAAAAAGGCTGATCATAACAAGTGATGGAAAGGATGTCGGGGGGTTGAGGGCGGGAGCTAGAGCCCTCATATACTCTTGGTGGGAATGTAAAATGGCACTATCAGTTTGGAAAACAATTTGACAGTTTACTTAAAAAGGAAAACATATGCCTACCATGTATTCAAGCCATTCTAATTCTATATATTTAACAGAGAGAAATGAAAGCCTGTGTCCATACACAGACTCCTACACAGATGCTCCCAGCAGCTTTATTTGTAATAGTCAAAAAGAAGAAACAACACAAATCTTCATCGATATAAGGATGGATAAAAAAAATTACGGGCACCCGGATGGCTCAGTCGGTTGAGCGTCCGACTCTTGATTTTGGCTCAGGTCATGATCCCAGGTTCGTTCACACTCACTGTGGAGCCTGCTTAAGATTCTCTCCCCCCTCCTCCTCCTCCCCCTCCCCCAGCTCATGCTTTCCGTGTCTAAAATAAATTTTTAAAATATGTTATATCCATATGATTTTATACTACTTACCAATAAAAATGAATGAGTTATTGATACACTCAACAACATGGATGAATGTCAATAACTTAGTTATGCTGAGTGAAATACATCAAAAAGGTACATACTTCATGCTTCTATTTTTAGCAATTTCTAGAAATGCAAACTAATTTTCAGTGACAGAAAGAGGTTGATGTTTACCTGGGGATGAATGGGGATGGTGTTGAAAGAAATTACCAAGGAATCTGTTCAGGAATGAGATTGATGGGTAACATCGTAAATCCATGTTTAACTTTATAATAAGCTGGCAAATTATTTTAAAAGCAGCTATACCAGATACCATATGTTTTCACTCTTATGTGGATCCTGAGAAACTTAACAGAAGACCATGGGGGAGGGGAAGGGGAAAAAAAAGTTACAGACAGAGAAGGAGGGAGGCAAACCTTAAGAGACTCTTAAATACAGAGAACAAACTGAGGGTGGATGGGGTGGGGGAGGGTAGGAGGGAGGGGGAAATGGGTGATGGGCATTGAGGAGGGCACTTGTTGGGATGAGCACTGGGTGTTGTATGGAAACCAATTTGACAATAAATTTCAATTTTTTAAAAAAGCAGCTGTACCTTTTTGTATTCCCACCAACAATGAATGAAAAGATATTTTAAAACTTGCTATAATATACCCTTGCTGGAATTTGGCATTATTTTTTTTTTCTTTACTTGACTGTAGCCATTCTAATAGTTGTATCGCAGTATTTTGTGGTGGTTTTAATTTGCATTTATTTTATGACTAATAATGTTGAGTATCTTTTCATATGGTTATTTTCAATCTGCATATTTCCTTTGCTGAAGTGTCTATTTTTAATTTGAATGGCTTTTTGTATTGTTATTTTGTAAGAGATCTTTGTGTATTTTGGACATGTATATGTCCAGATATGTATAACTGGCAAATATGTCTTCCCATTTCAACGGCTTGTTTTTCCATTTCCTTAGCAATTTTCTTTCACAGAGAAAATATTACTGGAGCCTTTAATTTTAATGGAGTCCCATTTATTTGTATAGTTTGTGGTTTTGGTTTTATATCTTAAGATATCCCTACCTGACCAAATGCCACAAACACTTTCTCCAGTGCTTTGTTAGACTTTTTCTATAGTTTTGTTTATGAGTTAGGTGCATGATTCGTTTTGAATTAATTTTGTATAAGGTGTGAGGTATACCTCTAAGTCTCTCTCTCTCTCTCTCTCCCTCTCCCCACCCCCCTTCTCGTAGACGTCCAAACATTACCATCACTATTTCAACACGCTGAATAAGACTCGAGTTGACGGACACTGCTGCCATATTTATGATCCAGGGATAAAAATTACTTTCCTTCACCGGTAAGTCTGACGACACTTGTAGTTTTCCTATCGTTGTCAGTGTCTTTCGGGAGCATAAAGAAACTTCTAGTGTGCTGGCAGTTTTTTTTATAATGGATAGATGTTGAGTAGTAAGTGTTTTCTGAACATCTGTTGATGCTATTAATTAGGCCGTTTTGGTTGTCTCATGTTCTATGTTCGCCTTGCTTTTCTGTCTATTCATTCTATCACTTAATGGGAGTAGAATGTTAAAGTCTCCAAGGATACTGGGAAGCTTGTCCATTATTTCTTTCAGTTCTATTATTTTCCTTTGTGCATTTTTGAACACTTTTGTTCGGTAAACAAACATTTAGAATTCTTACGTTTTCTTGATAAATTGGCCCTTTAATCATTATGTAATGTTCTTTTTCCCCCTCCATTATTTTTCTTCTTCTGAATTTATTTCAGATTAATCCAGCCACTCCATCTAATTTTGATTACCATTTACATGTGATAATTTTTCCATCTTTTTATGCTTTTAATCTATCCATGTCATTATATTTCAAGTGTGTTTGCCAAGTAATTGGAAATAATTGTAGTGTTTCCCAAGTAATTAGGAACAATTCAATAAGTGGGTCTTGTCAATGTTATTCAATCTGACAATTTCTGTCTTTGAGTTCTTATCTTTCAGCCATTGGTATTTAATGTGACATTGATATGATTAGATTGGGTCTTACACTTAAAAAAAGTTTCTATTCATCTGTTCTTTTTTGTTCCTCTGTATACCCTTTTATCATAGACTATTTAAATATTTTTAGTATTCCATTTTAATCAGGCAGTTGCTTTAGGGCTCTTTCTACTTGTATCATTGGGAGAATGAGGTTAGTTCTAGGAATTATAATACACACAACTAATTTTTCAAACTCACAGTTGTTATTTTACCAAATCAATTAAAGTATAGAAATATTACAACCATAAGCCTCTTACCCTATTCATCCTTATGTCTTAGTTGTCATATATATTACATTTACATAACACTGAACAATGTCAAAATTTTTGCTTTCAATATTCACATACTCTTTAAAGAGCATAAGAATAAAAAACATAATGTTTTCTTTACTCACATATTTTTCCTTCCTGTTGTACTTCCTGTGTTCTTAAATTTCCAACTTTCCCTATGGCACAGTTTTCTTCTAGACTAAGGGATTTATGTTAGCATTTCTTTTGTAGCAACTAATTCTACAGCTGAGAATGTTTTTAATTCATCTTCACTCCTGAAGGATATTTTCATTGGATATAGGATTCTGAGTTAACGGCTACTTTTTCTTATTACATTGAAGATGCTTTCCACGGTCTCGTGGACATCAAGTCTCTTGTCGAGTGATCTCTAGTCTTTAAATCATGGTGCCCCCTTACATATGTCATTTTTTTTCTGGTTGATTTCACGTTTTTTCTTACCTTTGGTTTCACACGGTTTGATTATGATGTGACCAAGCATTGTTTTCTTTGACCTTTGGTTTTATTTGTTTATTTATTTATTTATTTATTTATTTATTTATTGCTGTTATACAATACCAAGGTTTCTTTGTAGCAAGTTCAAATCACACAAAAACAGAGAAAAAAAAAAAGAGAAAAAAAATGTACCACTGTGCAGGATTTTCTTTCAATTTCTCCCCTACCAACTGTAATCATTTCATCCCTCCACTCATTCAATAACTAACTTTAATTATGATTCCTCTCTTTCACCCCATAAATAATACTTTCGCCAATATCTTACATAATATCTATCTCAAGAAAGGTAATGGAAATGTTTTGGTCCTTATGTTTATAGATGTCTCTGCTGCAACTTGTAACACATTTGACCACTCCCTGTTTCCAGAGAATTATACTGGCTTATGTAACTCTGCACGTTAGATTTCCCGCACTGTCCAGTCCTTTTTTTTTTTCTTTCTTTTAACCAGTTTCTCTTCATCTTTTAGTGCCATAAATGCTTCTAGGCTTCATAGTTCTCTCTGGGTTCTTATTTTAATACCATTTGCAAGCAATCTAATCATTGTTCTGGTTTTCTTTATCCTGTATGTGTAACTCATGCATACACACCTCTGTTTCTGTTTTCTGCTGAGCTACAAACCAGGATAACCCAATCACCTGTTGGCCATCTCTACCTGGATAGCTCTCAAATGTCTTAAAGTCAGCACTGACAAATTTAACTTACATTTCCCACCGTGTATGCTCCTCTGCCTGTATTGAAAGCATTTTCCAGTAAATAGTAATATGCTATGCGCAATCAGAAACCAGGAATCTTAGCACAAATATTAAGTCTCAGTTTTGTCTTCACGTGCTCATCTATCAAGTAGCAAATCTTGTCAATTCTCCCACCTAGATATCTCTTGAGTGGACATATCTGTTTTCTCCCAGCTGCTGCGTACTCTGTTCCAAATCACCATCACATATGAATGGCAATTGCAACAATCCCTCTCACACGTCTCCCTGTGTCCACTATTGCTCCCACCCACCAATTCTCAGTGAAGCAAGTTGGAGTGACCTTTGATGTGCGAACCGGACTATGTCGTCTTCCTTCCTGAAGTAGACAATAGCTCCCTGTTGGCCCCAAAGAATAAAATCCTTAACACAGCTTATAGGGCTTCCCTGATCCCCACACTGACAACACATCTAATGTATTAATTTTATGTTGCTGCCCAAGAGAATGCCCAAAAACTCAAACTAAAACAGCCAAAATGTATTCTCTGTACTCTCTTATACTTCTTTAAGTCAGAAGTGCAACACAGATCTCATCGAGCTAAAATCAAGGTGTGGAGCAGGATGTGCTCCTGTCTGTAGGCTCTACAGGAGAAGCCACTAGCTTGCATTTTCTAGCTTCTAGATGCCACCCAAATTCTTTGGCTCATGGCCTCCTTCATCCATCATCAAAGCCAAGAATGATGGGTCAATTCCTAGTAATTCTTGAACTTCTCCTCCTTTCGTCTCATCTATCTGCCTTACCCTTCTTCCCCCATCCCCCACACTTAAGAGCTCTCAGAGTTAGATTGGTATCACTTCCCTATTTGAAGGTCAGTGGGGTTCACATTGTCCCCAGTGCTCAAAAGTTCTTCCTCCTTTCCATCCACTTCCCCCCTTTATCTGATGAGCTCTCCTTTTTTCCTTCATTCTTTAAATTAAATTTTAAATTTGAGTTTATCATGGTGGTCTTTTCTGACCTTCAAAAAAGGGCAAATCCCTCTGTTTCAGGACAATCTACTCTCCCTTTTCTCTCATTCATTTCATGTATGTGACTTTACTTGTAAGATACCATTTCCATGTTTGCAGGGACATAGTGTGCCTTGTCTCCTGTAGTGCCCTGGCACCTAGTGGGATACCTGGCAAATGAATCATGAAGACATGAGAAATAGAGCTAAAATGTTTACTACTCTCTATCCACGACATCCTTCCGCCTTAATTCCACTTCTTCCCCTACCTTACTTCCCCCCAAGTAGTTTTACTCTGCTTGGGGAATTTCTAGACTAATTAATCTAGATTATTTTCCAATTTTCAAGATTTAGCTCTCATGTTGTCTCTTTTTCAAGGCTCCTCTGAGGGTACCAGTCTGAGTTGGGTGGCTTACCTGGGAATTTCTATGACATCTCTTGGTCATGACCCTTATATTGTAATAATATTCAGCCTCAGTTAGATCTTGAGCTGTTTGAGGACAGGCACATATTCTTTTTAAGTCATGTATCTCAGTTGTAGCACAGTGCCTAACAAATATCAAGCACTCACTCAATGATGTTGAAAGAGTCAGTAAATGGGTTTCCTCTTAAGAAACAAAAATTACATTCATTAATTTCCAAAATATAAAAGTACCAAAGTTGCTGAAAAAGTGTATGCTGAATAGTATGTATCCTGGTAAAAACTTTACTGGTTTATCTTCTTTCTTTCCATCTATCGATCTCTATGTATCTGTATCTATCTATCTATCCATCTATCTATCTACCTATCATCTATCTATCTATCTATCTATCTATCTATCTACCTATCACCTATCTATCTATCTACCTACCTATTATCTATCTATCTATCTATCTATCTATCTATCTATCATCTATTGTCTATCTACCTATCATCTATCTATCTATCTATCTATCTA
>NW_024412437.1:6393121-6522880 GCF_014898765.1 Herpailurus yagouaroundi | reverse complement strand
ATCTATTGTCTATCTACCTATCATCTATCTATCTATCTATCTATCTACCTACCTATTATCTATCTATCTATCGTCTATCTATTGTCTATCTACCTATCATCTATCTATCTATCTATCTATCTATCTATCTACCTACCTATCATCTATCTATCTACCTACCTATCATCTATCTATCTATCTACCTATTATCTATCTATCTATCTATCTATCTATCTATATCTATCTATTATCTATAGATCATCTATCTATCTATCATCTATCTATCTATCTATCACCTAACTATTATCTAACTATCATCTAACTATTATCTAACTATCATCTATCTATCTATCATCTATCTATCTACCTACCTACCTACTATATATCTTCTATCTATCTATCTATCTATATCTATCTACTTTGCTTATTTATTTTGGGGAAGGAAGGATGCCATGTAGCCATGACATTAGGAGAAAACTCACTGCACCTGAGAAAATAATATGCCTGTCAAATGTCACACTACCACAAGATGGCAGGATTGTATTGTGCTTACCACTTATGTCTAAGTATTTTATGCATTTATAAATAGTGCACATGGCATATATATATATATATATATATACATATATACGTGTATATGCATATACGTATATATGTGTGTATATGCATACGTATATATATGTATATATATATATATATACACACACATATATTTGTGTATATATAAAATCTGTGTTCTTCCAGAACAATTAATATCTATTATTATAGAATAAATCACTAATAAGTTGATCCTGTTCAAAATAAATTATACAGAGGCAAATTCTGACTAAACCTTCATTTTTATGCTGAAACCCAAGATACAGTCACTAGCCTTGTATTTTTTTTCCCTTCCTAATACTCAATTGCTACAATTTGATGCATGGCTGCTATAAACAAGGGGTCAATCCTATAGGCAGATAATAGCATCTCTCTTTTTATGAGGAGAAGCTGAAACTAGGAAATGTTTGGCTACCTCATCTGAAAACATCTGGAACAATTATGAGTGAAAATGTAAAACCCTGGCCTTTGGATCTTTTGAATTCAAAGTTACCAATTTTTCTACTAGGCCATTCTGCCTGCACAGCATGTGCGTGTATATGTCTTCCCATGTGGTCCTATCTTCCTAATGTTGTTTGGTTTTGAAGGACACAATTATACCCTAAACAATAGAGTCTTCTCCAATAAAAACTCTCAATGACACATTCCCCCTTCTGTGAATTCCTGACACTTTCAGGTTCCCCAGCTTTCTGGGGTGGGCTGAGGCAGAGGTCTCCCCATGGCTGGCTCTGAGATGCTGACGGTGCTTGAACGGACCAGGTAAGAGCTCTGAAGTCAAAGAGTCTATAATCAGCAAAGACCAAAAGTGTATATATATATATATATATATATATATATATATATATATATATATATATCACTCTTAAAAGAAATTCTACTTACACATGGTGAAGTTGGGAGAGCTCTCTTACCAACAGATACATAAGTAATCAATTTGATACCCAGGAATTCCATGCAATAGGTGTAGGATTTTTAAAGGAAGAATTGGGGTGAATGACTCATTTGAACCATGCAAGCCAGTTAAGTGTGGTTTGGAAATCCAAGGGCACCATTTGACAGAGATGCTGAATATTGCCACTCTACTTTTAGTGTAGATGACTCAAAGTCTCCAGGACTTGAATAACTGGAAGAAAGAATTCCTATATTAGGCAGATGTCAATAAACCCGCGAGCTTCAGTTTCATGATTCTGGATAATAAGACTGACATATTTGAATAGCAGGTGTCTGTAGAAGAAGCCCAAGCCTGGGTGCATGGACAATAGCTATCCTTACTTAAAACAAGTGCAAAAGATGTCAATAATGCTACACCACCTTTAAGGAAGCAGTCTTCAGCCATTGTTACAAAGGATAAGTCACATATATTGACACAGACAGATGAGGTCTATCTTCATTGAAAGCCCAAGTTTACTCATCTCCCTGTTGCTGGTGAAAGCAATTGTCAGGGTGTTCTAATCCACTCAGGCACACAAAGTAAATCCAGGGTAGATTAGAGAATTAGTATTTGCAGCAATGTATTACCGAGTAATAACAATTATGTATAATGTCATTTCTTCAGTAGGGGAGGGAAATGTCTACTCGCTGAGAAATTTATTTACTGATTATTAGAAACTTGCACTTTAAAATGTTAATGGGTATCAGGGCACCCGGATGACTCAGTTTGTTAAGTACCCGACTTCAACTCAGGTCATGATCTAACAGTTCATGAGTCCGAGCCTCACATCAGGCTCTCTGCTGTCAGTAAGGAGCCCGCTTTGGACCCTATCTCCCTCTCTCTCTGCCCCACCCCCCGGCCCTCTCAAAAATAAACAAACATTAAAAAAAAGATTTAAAAATTTTAATGCGTATTTAATAACATTTCTTTAATTTATTATTTTTTTTTTTTCTCAACGTTTTAATTTTATTTTTGGGACAGAGAGAGACAGAGCATGAACGGGGGAGGGGCAGAGAGAGAGGGAGACACAGAATCGGAAACAGGCTCCAGGCTCTGAGCCATCAGCCCAGAGCCCGACGCGGGGCTCGAACTCACAGACCGCGAGATCGTGACCTGGCTGAAGTCGGACGCTTAACCGACTGCGCCACCCAGGCGCCCCGGCATTTCTTTAATTTAAATATGTGAGTTGTGGATCTAATAATAAGTGAGGTGACCAAGATATTCATGAGGTAAGATGTTGAATATTCTAGAAGTTATAGGAATTTTTTTTCAGGAAAATAGTAATATTAGATAAAAATTTAATCTTAAAAAATAGTTTAACTGACCCTCAAGTTCCCCGAACACTACAATGATATGATAAATTTTGTGAGTAGGAAATGTAGCTATATTCTTCTGTCCATAAGGAGGGAAGGAGACAGGTAGTTTCAAAAGGAGCTAACTTTCTACAATATGGAATTATCTGTTGCACGTTGAATGACGGTCTGATGGATGAAGTTGAACCTCCAGCTGTCCAACATTGGGCCAGAGTCATTCAAGGTGTGTTGTGGAGATGGGACAGGTGCGAGGGCCGACCGCCACACTCCATCACTTCTTCAAAAACTGATGACACAGAACATATGTTTCTAGTGGTGTAAATTTCTCACTTTCTTGACAGCTGTGCAACCAGCATACAGGCTGACTAAGCTGCATCGCTCCCTGGTTAGGAGGAGACACATTAGCAGGAACCTCAAGGGAGAACGGTTCAAAGGAGTTGAAGTTGTCTACGCGGAAGCCACAAGTTCACAGAGCACCCTCCAGTATCAGAAGTTTCTGGTTGACACAGAGTAACTTGAGATAACTCAGGGAATGGGATATCCTAAGAAATGTGGCACAAATTTTCAAACTTAAATTCATCACTTAAAAAAAAAAAAAAAGTAGAGGGGCGCCTGGGTGGCTCAGTCGCTTAAGCATCCAACTTCGGCTCGGGTCATGATCTCCCGGTTTGTGAGCTTGAGCCCTGGGTTTGGCTCTGGGCTGACAGCTCAGAGCTGGAGCCTGCTTCACATTCTGTGTCTCATTCTCTCTCTACCCCTCCACCGCTCACACTCTGTCTCTATCTCTCCCTCAAAAATAAACAAGCATTCATTTTTTTTAAAGAGTAGAAATAGGAAAAGGGTGCTAATCGTTTTCAGAAGCAAGACTCCTCTGCACTGGTTAATTTTAATGACTTCTGTTTAGTACCACTGCCTAATGGGCTTCTTCCAGAACACGGGGACTCTGCTGCAGTGATTGCTTAAATAATATCACACTGTTGAAGGAGAAAATAAGGGAACAATGTTTTCTCCCAGATCATTAGCATTGGAGAGAATAAATAAAAGAAGGCAAAACGAAATCCTAAATATCCTCGGATGATGTCTGTTTGACAATCTTTTGTCTGGGATTAATAAAAGTAGCTACTTATTAACAGTAATGAAAACATTATTTCTGGGAAAACAGCACGTCTAAGTTCATTTTACACAGAGGTGAATGCGATCACTGGCAAAAAAGAATCACTTACAGAAGTCCTCATTGTGATTACAATAAATAAGTCGTTTTGATAGCTTTCTTGTGAAATAACGGAGCAGCTTCGATTGATCCAGTAATATTTCAGGCAAAACTGGCCACGAGGACTTTTAGTTGTCAGATCAGTGCCTCAAGAATGATCTGGAAGGAGTTAACTTTGGGACAAAACCCTGTTTTCTAATCAACTCCATTACATACGCACACAATAGCTTCTTGATGAGCTTGCCCAGCCCCACTGTTACTCAGAACTGCATGTTCTAAACTATACCTGAGTCTTTTTACAGTAAAAATACTACCATTTAGCATTATCCCTATTTGTGCTTAAAACTGTTAGCCTCAGGAATTCATGCTTCCAATGGTGAAAATAAGTCACAGAACGACATACAAACAACCCCGCTGCCAGGTTAGAATATTGGTCCTGATTTTCTCCTCCTTTCTACTTGCCATTTCTTTCTGACTTATCCATACTGAGATCAGTATGCTTTTGTTTTTTGAATTTGTTGGTTTCTTAGAATTTATTTTCCTCTAATCCAGAACAATAACTCTGTTAAGTCTTGATAGTTACTTAAAAATTTTTTTAATGTTTATTTAGTTGTGAGAGGCAGAGAGAGACAGAGCACAAGCAGGGGAGGGGTAGAGAGAGGGAGACACAGAATTTGAAGCAGGCTCCAGGCTCTGAGCAGTCAGCACAGAGCCCGACGTGGGGCTCAAACCCAGGTATTGTGAGATCATGACCTGAGCCGAAGTCGCCGCTCAACCATCGGAGCCACCCAGGAGCTCCTTAATAGGTACATAAAAAATATACATAACCCTCAACATTTTCTCATCAAAGTAAAACCTGAAAACTATTGGGCTTGTATCAAATTGTTTTTTCAGATGATCAATACAATATATTCTGCATAATTTTATATAATTTTGCTGGAGACCACAGGAAGGATAAAAACAGAGACCCTCAATTCTACATTGTATTCTATTAAATTCTACTCTACTCTACTCTATTAAATTCTATTCTACTAAAATTAAGGGAAGTGTTTCCTACTTAGGAGTTAGTTACATTTAAAGAATATTCTTTACATGCATTAGAATATATGGAGACTTCCTGGTGTTACCCAATTGCTTTCTGAAACCAGCAAGGGTTGGACTATTTCTGGGGAGTGTGAGAAAACTAGTTCTCAGTCTGAGAGGACAGAAGGACAAATTAGCAGCAGCAAGACTAACCAACATACACGAGGGAATGGATTGTAGTGCTTTAAGGGGTTCATGGTTCTGGAGTTATGTCCAACTGCAATGCCAGGTGAAAATGGGTTCATGTGAGTGTGACACAGACCACTTTGGAGGAACTGTCAAAGTATTGTGTAAGGGTCCATTCCATACCCCAGATATAAACTGCGGCGGTTTGTGGAATTTCTTTGCAGAGAGCTGATGTCATGAAGGTGAGGGATTGCTCATTTGCTCCCAGTCTAGAGAGAATGGGCTTCCACAGGACTACTTGGAAGGTCTGATATGTGTCCTGGCATTTGAAGACATGGTGGACTGGGGTTTAACTTCTACCCAAGGCACTGCGAAGGGCATGAGGAAATTTGGGAAGCTGCTTTGGCTGGTGGAATAGAGGTGAGATGCTTCTTGGTTTCAGAAGTAACTGCACTTCTGGGGCACCTGGATGACTCAGTTGGTTAAGCGTTCAACTCTTGGTTTCAGCTCAGGTCATGATTTCATGGTTTGTGAGTTCGAGCCTTTAATCAGGCTCTGTGCTAACAACATGGAGACTGCTTGGGATTCTCTCTCTCTCTCTCTCTCTCTCTTCCCCTCCCCTGCTTTCTTTCTCTCTCTCTCTCAAAATAAACAAATAAACTTAAAAAAAAAAAAGAAAGAACCACATTTCCATTCCATAGCAGGCCAAAGAATGTATGACTATTTTTCTAGGACCAGAAGTGGGCTTGGGTAGGATAGAGAGCTGGTCTGGAGCTGCTTACGTTCTACCCAGAAGGTCCATTAGGAGGGTGCAGAGGGGAATCCAGCATTTGAGAGGAGAGAGCTTATCCAAAGATAAGGTCTTGAAGAGGGGGAGGAGGGGCTATGAGGAGGCAGCACAGCACACATCCAGAGTTTGAGATGGAGAGGGCAAGGTAAATTTCCCCTAAAGAACCTGGGAAAGTACCTATCTTGGACACCTCTTATGCATCATAACAGATCCGTTCAACCTCAATCTCTGATTTTGACCACCACTTCAGCGATGAGTTCTTCATGGGCTCCAAGTAGCTTCCTGCAGGTGCATTGTGGCACTGCCTCACTTCAAGCCCATGCATTATTCCTCTTACCTGTCCCTGGGCTTTTTTTTTTTTTTTTTTTTTTTGGTGGCACTGTAGCAGAAGCTCTCTTGGAGCTCATGCATGTTCGCCTTTGAACTTTAGGAGAGGTAATGTCTTAATGAAAATTACCTCTTAACAAAAGTCGATAGGAGCCAATGAATAAAAGCTTCTCCTCCCTCCACTGAATGATTGTTTCAAAGCCTTATGCCATGCAGCTTCTCAGGAGGTCTCAGTGGATCCAACAACCAGTTAAACCCTGGCTGACCTAACAAAACATCTTTATTTTGCTTCTCTCTCCTGCCTTGTTTCACTATCCCTGCCCATCACTTCTGCTCTGAGGTCATAGTCCCTAATAAATTATGCAGGTTAAACGTTCTGAGGAACTATGACTAAAAAAAAAATCCTTGAGATAAAGAGAACTCTAAGCCAACATAGAACTCATTTAAATACATTTCTCGGGGCGCCTGGGTGGCGCAGTCGGTTAAGCGTCCGACTTCAGCCAGGTCACGATCTCACGGTCCGTGAGTTCGAGCCCCGCGTTGGGCTCTGGGCTGATGGCTCAGAGCCTGGAGCTTGTTTCCGATTCTGTGTCTCCCTCTCTCTCTGACCCTCCCCCGTTCATGCTCTGTCTCTCTCTGTCCCAAAAATAAATAAACGTTGAAAAAAAAAATAAAAATAAATAAAAATAAAAAAAATAAATAAATACATTTCTCATGCTCATTACCTTTTATATACTTTTTCATGCTCCATTTCTCAGCTTTTACCTAATAACCACTCCAATTCCAGCTAATAACTGGGAGAAAAGGTGAGCAAGAAAGGAAATGTATCATTCCCTTCCTTCTCCCAGTGTGCTGTGGCCAAATTCCTACAGCTCAGCTGGAAGGAGGAGAAAATGGAAGGTTAAATCCATTCAGGCATGTGAATATTACATAAGCTTGAATACTTCAGCTTTCCAGTTAAAACTGAGTTTGTTACCTAAGGTGAGTGAAGGATTTCCCCATATCTAAGAGTGGGCAGGAACTCAAGGGCCACCCCCAAGTTTTCATCCAGAGTCCTGGAAAGGCTACACCACTGAATAGATCCTGAAGGAACAGTATGGAACAAAAATAAAGTTCCATGTGTTTATATCTCGTTGATCACGCCTACTGAACATATGGGTTATGTAACTTTGGATGGGTTAGTTAATATCTTGGATGGGTTGGTTAATTTGGTTTGTTATTATCCAAATTCAGGAAGCAATTAAATACCCCTTATCTTATTAGAATCGTGATAAATGAGATTATGTAGGTAAAAGTACCTAGCAAAATGCCGTGCAAATGGCAGGCACTCAGCCACTGTTAGAGTCTTTCTTTCTCCAAACATTTGTATCCTGTCATCTTTGACATAGGAGCAACACTGAGGAATTATTAGAAAAGTCAGTTTATTAGATAAGGGGAGAGTAGATAGAAATCGGTGCTTAGAAATCAGCTGAGGTCTGAAGATATTATTCTTTGGTTATTAGGCAAATCATTTAACATCACTTTGGGCTATGGTCATGACTGGATTCATGGGCATGATACCTGAGCAGTCAGTCACACGTGGTCTCACCTTCCGAAGAACTCTACGCTTGGTTTAATACTCTGCTTTCACTTGTCTTGGAATTTTAAACAATGCTATCTTTGAACTTGTGTTTTGTAAGTAAAGTCCAATGGGACACTAGATCATATGTGTAAATGAAGATCTACACGATACATATGTCCACTGTGGTTTCTTACTCCCTGTTTACCTACAACATCTGCAATGCTTCATGGCACAAAATTCTACTGGACTCTCCATTAATGGAAATCCAGGTATGGGGGAACACCACCAAAAAGACATGATCATCAACTGACCCGTGAGCAGGACCTGGGCATTCAGAGGTCCCTCACCCCTTCCACTGTCCTTGCAATATGGGTTCCACTTGACTTTCCCACTTCCAGAAGCTGCTCCAAGGACATAGCTTTGAGATAGTAATGTGCTGAAAACTCCTGCATGGTATATGTGACTGCAACCAGTTAAGGCCTCTGCAAGCTTTTAAGATTTGATGTGCAGGTGTGGGCATCCATCCATCTTGCTGCCATTCAAGACATGCCTCCTATGCAAGTTCCCCTTGCTAGCTAGTGATTGATTGATTGATTTGAGAGAGAGAGAGAGAGAGAGAGAGAGAGAGAGAGAGTTAGTGGGGCAGAAGGAGAGAGAGAGAATCCCAAGCATGCTCCATACTCGGCACAGAGCCCAATGTGGGGCTGGATCTCACGATCCTGGGATCATGACCTGAGCTGAAATCAAGAGTTGGTCGTTCAATGACTGAGTCACCCCGGTGCCCCTCCCTTGCTTTTTTTTTTAACGTTTTTTTTTTTTTTTTAATTTATTTTTGAGACAGAGAGAGAGCATGAACGGGGGAGGGTCACAGAGAGAGGGAGACACAGAATCTGAAACAGGCTCCAGGCTCTGAGCTGTCGGCACAGAGCCGGACACGGGGCTCGAACCCACGGACCGTGAGATCGTGACCTGAGCCGAAGTCGGACGCTTAACCGACCGAGCCACCCAGGCGCCCCTCCCTTGCTTTTTAAAACTGCCACCACCAACCTGGAGTGCCCTCCCTCTTTTTCCATCTCTCCTTGTACTCCGAGTGCAGGGCCATTTCAGATTCTACCAGGGAGCTTTCTGGGAGGGTTGTGAATCAACGACAGGTAGACTCAAGGGTACAAGGTAAGCGTGTTTCATCTCCAAGTGAGTAAGCCAGGGCTCTGACATCCCTGGGAGGCCACATTTTCCATTCTAATTAGAAGCTGTTTTCCAATGGGAAGGAAGGCAGTGACATTCTAGAAAACCCAAATGACTGAGGAACCTATCATGTCCTTTCTTGCTTGTTACTTCCCTGTATCAGCCAAACGTTTATGCTGAAAAGGATGACCAAGGTGGAAAGGTGGTCGTACCTACAGTTCCTTTCCTTTCACTCCGTCTTTATTTATCAGTAAGCCACAGCTAGAGTGGTGATAAAATGTGCATGTATCAAGAAGTAACAAAACAGTAGAAGTAGTTTTCTAGAACATTTCCACGGCTGCAAAGGAAACACATTTGCATGTATGACCTACGAAACACAAAGTGTACAATTCAAGTGAGGCTGCATACCAGCAAAGTGCTCTTATATTTGTATTTAAAACTGTCATTGTAGAATACAAAGATGGCCTGGAAATTTATGCTAATAATACCACATCTTACAATTTTCTTACTGAGGACAGCATTAAAGAAATAACACCAAGGGAATTAAAAGTATTATGACAAGGTGAGAGAGATCTCAAAAGAAAGAAACTTTTCTAAAAAAATATTTTAGTACTTAAAAGTGTATTTATTTATTTTGAGAGAGAGTGTGTGTGCATGTACAAGCTGGGGAGAGGCAGAGAGAGGGAGAGAGGGAATCCCAATAAGGTTCCGTGTTGTCTGCAAGGAGCTTGGTGTGGGGCTGAGTGCGGGGCTCAATCTTGAGATTATGACCTGAGCCCAAATCAAGAGTCAGCTGTTCAACTGATGGAACCGTCCAGGCACCCCTATATTTTAATACTTTTAATGGTACTTTTTTCCTGTTTTCTGAACCAGGGGTTCCCATTTTCATTCTGTACTGGGATGAACAAATCATATAGCCATCCCTGGCATTCATTCCCTTGTCTAGAAAGAGGAGTATTCCCACAAGAAGATCTCCTAGAACCACTGGTTTCTAACATTCTATCCAGAGTTTCTGCTAGAAAAATGGGCTCTCCCTCTGGCTGACCACAACCCACTAAAGAAAGTAACCTGTCTATGGGTTTGGCCAACAGATGGCGCCTTTGTGCTGAGAAGGAGTGGCTTGGATCCTGGGTGCTCGGTGAGGATACAGTAGCTTGAGATGAATTGTAAGCTTCTCTTAGCCCCCTTGGCTGGGTGCCTTTATGCAGAGCAAGCCACAGAGCATTACAGGGCAGTCTTGATTTTATCCGTCCAAGTGTTTTCCTCTTACCACTTGCAAATTTGAGTTTGCCTTCTCTTCTTCTAACCTCTAGTTAATGAATCATGGTTCAAAGCGTGGCTGCTCCTAATATGGAACTTTGTTTCTGTGCTAAAAGCAGAAGAGACCAGTTTGGAACGATGCTTCTTGCATTGTTATCTGGGTTTTGGCAATTCTAAACCATGGCGGTTGAGTGAAACGTTATGAACTTTTGGAAAAATAGCAGGAATTGTACAAAAACAGAACCCAGTTGACTTTTCTTCTTTGCTGTTGGTGTTCTTTCGTTGTTTTGTTCTGAAATAAAAGCCATCAACTAAAAAAAAAAAAAAAATAGTGCTCCTTTGGTAGTCTGTTCAAAACAGAAGGACCCTTAAAAGGATACCATTTAAATGTCTCGTTGCCTTTCAGCAAGAAGTTGAAACTGAAGACGTGTTCTGGCGATTTCATTAACAATTCACCGCCTTCCCCTTTGGAGTAGGTCTGTTGACTAATTAGACACTCTCAATTCTAAATGGTTGTCTTCTGCCCCGGTACCTTACCCTCCCAGGGCAGTTTAATTTAAGCACATTGCTCCTGTCTGTTTTCCTCTCACATTGCTGTGAAGTGTTGCTACGAGGCAGCTGAACAGCTGCTCTGCCTTTCCCCAGAAGTGGCTGCGTTCCAACAGTGGGCAAAGCCAGTTATGTAAAGATCATCTTTTTCAGGGTTTCCTAGGAAACTAGTGATACTGGTCCAGTTCCGATTTGACACGAAAACAAGAAGATGGAGTCTCACTTTGAGGGGACTGGAGGTAGCAGGGGGACAGGGAACTGTAGAGACTCCTTCCATACTAGTCTGCTTCATTTTTTTCTTTTTTTAATTTTGAAAGTATAAAAATGCAGCTTCAAGGGGCTGCAATAGTCCCGATAGTAAAAATAGGAACTGGCTTGCAGCTCATGGCCTCATCCACACATCCACAGTGACCTAACTTGACTCAGTCCATTAAAAATGGGGAAGAAACAAAATCCACAATGTTTCCCCTTCTGAACTAAAAAAAAAAAAAAGCTGAGCTATGTAGAGGTTCCAATGACCCTCTGATTATTTCAACACATAAAAACCCAAACTGGGACAGTTCATCCTAATCTTCTCATAATGTATTCATTCCACTTAACTGGTAGATGAGAGAACCTACTTTGTACTCAGTACTGTGTTGGATCTTGAGAAACCAGAAGGATTAAAAGCAGAGTATTCTTTGTTAGAACCAATAGGTTAGGAAAGGAAATAAGAGACACTGAAACCCTACTGTAATGTAATAAACAACTCCGGAGCATATGAGGACCGCTGACTGTATAATAAAGGCTTGCTGATTCTCCCTGGATATTTCAGGACTGCCTACTATAGCATGATTCTTGCTAAATACTCAAGAAAAGTTATTTAGAGTTGGTTCTAAAAATGACTATCCACATGATACCAAACAAAAAAAAAAATGTCAAACAACCAGTTGCTTTGCACATTATGCCAAGTAACTCATTGTCCAAAATATATTTCACTGAAGTGACTGACCACAGATGGAATAGACTAGATGTATTGGAAGTAGACAAACATGATAATAGAGGAGTTTTAATTCTTTACAAAACTCTCATCCAAAGAAATGGACCCTACCCACAAACGCTGATTTAAAAAAAAAAAAAAAAAAAGGAAATTCAAAAGATTATAGAAATGCACCAAGAGTAAATCTTGAAATGGTGTGAGAAATTACAAATTTCTTGTGATGGTATTATTAGTATACTTCCACTCTTTTTACAGTGTTTCTATTAACTTGATGAGATTTTTTTTAAAGTTTATTTATTTATTTTTGCGCGAGAGAGCAAACGGGGGAGGGGCAGAGAGAGAGAATCCCAAGCGGGCTCCACACTGACAGTGTAGAGCCCGACACGAGGCTCGAACTCACGAACCATGAGACCATGACCTGAGTGGAAACCAAGAGTTGGATGCTTACCTGACTAAGCCACTCAGGCGCCCCCCGATGAAATTTTGTTTTGACGTGTGCTTTCAGTGACCAAAAACTTGCTCTTATAGACAATGCATGTGCTTTTTAATCAATATTTCAACCATTAAAACATCAAGACTTTATATTTGTTGGTAGATTGGATTTCTTATTTCTCACCCCAAACATAAATAAGTAGACTTTAAAAAAATCAATCTTGAAATAAGAGGAATTAGGCTTTGAAGGTTTTGACTGATAGATTTTGTAAACATATTGATTTTTTTGTATAATCCCATGTCTTAGTTTTTGGTAAAAAAAAAAAAAAGTTCCCATTCAAATGTATCACATGATATTGTGGGGTGAGTCATATCTCCTTTGTCATTTCTAAGAATTGGTCAGGATCATTTGTTTTTCTCCTCTTTCTTTTCCTCTTCCTGCTTTTAAACCTCACAACAGTCCTTTAGGTATTGTCTGTATCCTCACAAATAATTTAGCCAGAGAGTTGAGTAACTTTGTAAGGATGTTACGGCTCTCCTAACAAGGGCCTTCAGAATTCTCTCCCCTATTATATATTTCTTTTGGCCAACACCCGTGGCCGAAATCCAGAGGCTGTACCCATTCCACTTGGGAGATCATATTCTCATAAATTATACCGTTTCAAAGCAGGCCAGGAGATGTGTGGCTTCTGGTTTGTAAATATACACTGTCAGTTCTCCCTGTCTTGAAAATGCAAGTTTGTTCCAATGCGATTGGTACTTTAAGGACCAGTTTGAGGACAACACAGACCTTGTGTTTGCTGATGTGCTTTTCATGAATGAGGAGCACCAGGTAAACACAGAAAACTGCCCTCATGTGAACAGAGCCGTCTAGGAATACACAAAGCACACACACACACACAGAGACCTCACTGGGCCACGAGCCACACCCACCCACATCTGGTGTTATAACTTCCTGGTGTTCCTTCCACCACCCTCAATAGCTCCCAGCTGCTGCAACCTTCCCCACTTCCACCAGCAAGCTGTACTTGACAGATTTATGGTGGTAGCTAAGTAGTTCCTCACCATTTTGCAGGTGCTACCATTTTTATGAGATGCTTATCTTTTTTTTTTTTTTTAATTTTTTTTTCAACGTTTTTATTTATTTTTGGGACAGAGAGAGACAGAGCATGAATGGGGGAGGGGCAGAGAGAGAGGGAGACACAGAATCGGAAACAGGCTGAGCCCGACGCGGGGCTCGAACTCACGGACCGCGAGATCGTGACCCGGCTGAAGTCGGACGCTTAACCGACTGCGCCACCCAGGCGCCCCATTTTTTTAAGTGTCACTGATTAAGTTTATGAATGTTGTCCCCCAAATTCGATTTATCCAAAGCTCTGTGGTTTTAATTGTGTGATTAAAAAAAAATAATTTATATATTTTTGAGAAAAAGAGAGAGATCGAGCAAGCAGGGGAGGGGCAGAGAGAGAGGGAGACAGACTCCCACGCAAGCTCTGTGCTGTCAGCACAGAGCGCCCTATGCAGGGCTTGAACTCAGGGACCGGGAGATCATGACCTGGGCTGAAACCAAGAGTCAGACGCTTAACCTACCGAGCCATGCAGGCTCCCCTTTATTGTGTGATCTTCGCATGGAGTCGTGATCTGGAGGAACTCCTGTCACACTGTAGCAGAAAGGACTACATTTGCAAGCTGAATGGGGAGCAGTGGGGCAGGGTGTGTGTAATAAACAGTAGGAAAGAATGTCATGAAGGCACCCACCTATAGGTACTGTTAATGATGCCAGTATTGATCACAGATAGGAGGAACACTGTGCTAAGACTTTGATTTTATTTATTTTGAGTGTATTTATTTTGAGAGAGAGAGAGTGCTCGAGCAGGAGAGGGGCACAGAGAGAGGGAGAGAGAGAATCCCAAGCAGGCTCCACACTGTCAACGCAGAACCTGATGCAAGGCTGGAACTCACAAACCGCGAGATCATGACCTGAGCCGAAATCAAGAGTCAGAGGCTTAACCAACTGAGCCACCCAGGCACCTCCGTTTTGGTCACTCTTGATGCTAACACCCAAAAGAAAGAAAAAGTGAAAAAATTCCAGTTTATCAGCACACAGGGAGCTAACTGCTCGTGCTCCTCTGGAGCCCCGAGTAGTTCACCTCCAGCTTCGTCCCACCCATTGTTCCCTCCCTTTATCTCCACTGGCTGTGCTCCACTGGACTAAACAGTTCTCGTTAGCTCTCCTAGGTACCCACATTGGGTCCATGGGAAGTAGTTATGCTTTATTGTTCCTGGGAATAATTGGAAGAGTAGAGCAATCCCCACGGAGCAGCATTTCTGTGTCTCCTGACACACAGACTATTCAGAAGATCACTCATTTTCCGAGTTTCTCAGGTACGAGGCAGATCCCAACCCACCATGCCTCTGACCTGCTGGAGTCCTATTACAAATGCTCCAAATAGCCTTTTGGAAGCTCTTTGGAAGGTTGGAAGAATGATAGAAGGGGTTGAAACCCAGGCACTCTTCTCCAAAAAATGCATTTTCATAACATTTCTCCCTCTTTACTCTCTTGGCCCTTTCTTACTCTCAAAGTAGGCGAACAGAATTAACTGTGTTAGAACAGGTTTGACATTCCTGTTGAAAATCTGCACACAGTGATTTGGGACTTCTTGAGATACCCTGTCTCACCGACCTTTCAGAAGAGGAAATGAATGGAGAGCAAGGGTGCTGGTTCCCAGGCCCACTCTGAAACTCAAGGAGAGATATTGAGAAATGGAGAAAATAGAAGAATAAGAGAAGCTGAATATACCCACTAATTGGCTTTTGTTGTGGCTAAGAAATGTGTTTTGGAGCTGTGAACACAAGTGTGTGAGAAGAACATTCTTATCTCCGTAGCTTGTAGAGGCTTATATTAACCCAGGCAAATTTTTACCCTTATGTCTTTGTCTCTTAGCTGTTGTGGAAAGGCCATTCTGCTTTTAATTTTCTGTGCTAAGTGTTGGGTGCTGCTTGTGGTGGCTTAGTCCTCAGCAAAGTAACTGTTTCCATAGAATCAGGAACACATGTACAGGCAGCTTCAAGTGAAAGCTTGGGCTCTACATGTCTCAGCCAAAGGGGCATAACCTTTGTCTCAGGCCCTGGCCGTGAGCCATGGAGCAAGAAGGTTTCCAAGGATGTTCGGGCCACTCAGACCTCAGGCAGGCATGCAGGTCACATAACAGCTTCGGGAAAGCCATGAAAGCCACGCAAAGTGGTCTCCATGGGTGCCGGCCACACAGGTGGCCTCCCTCAACTCAGATGCAGGTTGTGTGTGGGCCTCATCTGAGCCACTAACTTGTTTAACAGTGCAGGAAGCCTCCTGTATCTTACCTGGGAAGTACAGCTTCTCCTTAGCAGAAATCAGCCATCAGACAGATAATCATTCTGCGTACAAGCTTTTTAGGTATAAGGTGTTGAACCACGGTTTTGGTGCCAGACTGAGTTGTGTGTACATCAGTTAAGATTCAGTATTTAAAGTTTATTTATTTATTTTTGAGAGAGAGAGAGAGAGAGAGAGAGAGAGAAGCAGGGAGAGGCAGATAAAAAGAGAGAATCCCAAGCAGGCTCTGCACTGTCAGCATGGAGCCCAATGCAGGGCTTGAGCTCATGAAGCTTGGAAGTTGGACACTTAACCAACTGAGCCACCCAGGCGCCCCAGTAAGATTCAGTCTTTAAAGTGTAGATACTAAGTCTAAGTAGTCAGTTCTAAATCAGCCAAACAAAAAAAAAAAAAAAAAAAAGAGAGAGAGAGAGAATGGACCAGTCTTGCATCATGTGGCCTGTCAATGATTCCATAATCACCTCCTAACACATGGGCTTTTAAGTTGGGTCTAAATTGGGGAATATATTTTCCCTAGGAGGCAGGTGTCTTAGACCTAAGCAACTCAAAAAAACAGAAGTGGGAGGGGTCATTTTGATACAGAATTGATAACGCAATGCCTCTGTTCAGAAGTCTGGATGCAGAAGGAGATTCAATTTCGAACAAGGGTGACGGAAACGTGAACCTCAAGTGACAAACGGAAATTAATAGGTTTTGAATACGTAGATATAAAAGATAAACACACACACACACACACACACACAAAGAGCAGAGAGGTAGGACTGCACCATTGCAAAATTTTAATTTGGGAATAAAGCAGTGATGTCTAACAGAATAACACATACCTTTTTCCTCCCAGGTAGAGCAAGTGAGCAGTGCTAAATGTCACCAGCGGTAAGGAGCTTGCTCTCCACCAAGCGAGTTTACAGACTGCAGATTCTGGGCAACTGACATGAACTGAGAGCCGTTCCAGTCAAGATAAAACCAAGGTGTTCTTCCTTTCCTCAGATGACATTGGTATCGTCCACAGCTTTTGGCAAGTGCTAGGTTCTGAGACCCACCGTATTTTCTAGCATCAATCTCTATAGCTGAGGGGGTCTTGTTTTCTAAATGTGTGGGTGATAATTATGTGGAGTGATTTCTATTGGAATCTTGAAAGAAAGAACATGGGCATCAGAGTCTCAGTGTTGAACCAATTTAACTTCCAAAGTCCTGGGAAAAACTGTGCCCGTTCTTGAGAGAAACAGCCCAGGCTACAGCTGCTGAATGGAAAGGACCTTTAGGTTGGCATGAAGTGCTCTTTAGCTAAATCTAAGCAGAACAAGAAGCAGGGTTGTCCGCATATATATCAGTGCATATATTTTAATCATAGTGCAAATATATTAAATTAATATATAAAATAAATAACAAAAAGAAATAATAAAATAATATAAATAAGATATAAAACATAAAATATATAAAAATACATAAAATAATATAAAATATTAAAAGTATATATCTATACACATCTTTGATTTGCAAAAGGAAGAGAATTTGGTTGAGGGTTAATTCTTTTGGACCCTAATATACTATACCTCAGATACCAACTTTGACTTAATGGGGAGATACCGTTTGGATTCATTCCCTCCTGGAATCGCTCGTCTGAAGGAATTTTATTATTGAATCATAAGGCTGTCATTTAATCTATTTACAGTGTCCTGATATGCTCCGCCAGATTCTATGGCTGGACACAGTTCAAGACAGAAATAAAGAAATAGAACAGGGTGTGAATTTTCAGCCGTGGGTTAAAAATGTAGCCTGAGAGTCCTATTCTGCCCCATTTCAGAGCGTCCTGAGAACAAAATGTGGGCCCTCTACTTGTGGGTCTAGCAGGAGATCCCAAGACAGCGTGGCCGGTACTGCAGGTGTCCGGGAAGCTGAATGTAAGACTGTCCTGAAAACTGGCTCTCCCCTTCACACAATGTGCGAAGACCATGGAAACCTGGAGGGATAATATGGGGAAATGGCTCTTTCCCGCTTCGGAAGTTTCCCCAGATATAAACATTTCTGACCTTTCGTGACCTTTAATCACTGTTCCAGCCGAAGAAATGAGATGATTGATCGGACCAGCAACTTTGAGGAGAATCAATTTGTCATACTGACTTTAGCTTCCTCTTTTTCCTTTTTTCTTGTTCATTCTTCTCTTCCCTTGCCCCAGGATGGGAAGTTCCTCCAAGCCCTAGGTCTGACCCTAGAGGGGGGTGGTCTTTGCCTCCCAGGTACAGTCTGGCACGTACATGGTGGTTATTTGTTTTACTCTGAGGTTCGCTTAGTAGGTCTGTCTGGCTCGGACACTAAGCTACATCCTCTTACTTAAGTTTTATCATTAACCCGGCCGAATAAACTCCATCTGTCCCTTCTTTGTAAAATTTTCTCAGTTTTCTCGGAAGTTGGGTAGAGAAGAGGGGTGCTATTAAGCCTGTGAAATTCTCAGACAACTGACATGGATCCCAATATGCAGAAAAGAAGACTGAGCCTTCGTAAGAGGGACCGGCTAACCAAGTTCATATCATTAACAAAGGAAGATGCCAATATTCAAGGCAAAGCTCGGTTGGTTCTGTAGCCCCAACTTTAACCATCTTGCTACTTTGTGTTGTTTGTTTGTTCCTGGAGCTTGAATGCATACTTTATTTTCTGTGTTTAATGAAATCAGTCACTTTCTTTTAATTATCTAAGCAATTATTTGGTAACAAAGAATGAGTAGAGGTTTCAGACTCCTTTGCCCTTTGGAGGCAATGTTAACCTGAGAATGATGAAAGGAAAGGAGGAGAAAAGGAGAGAAGTGCAGAAGAAAGTGGGGGTGGGGGGGAACATCTGGGAGGGTGGTCTTATTGCAAATGTCTTTTCCCGCTCCTAACTCTCCATGGCAAGGAAATGATCATGAAAAATGACAAGAATTTGTCTCTAAATAATTTCCACGGTGCAGGTGCGGAAAATAAGAATGTGGTTAAGTATTCACATATGTTAGTAATTATAATTTATGTATATTTATAAGAAATGATGTATGAGATATGATATTTCTGGCACTGATATACATTTTAAAGAGCATTTCTTTATGGTATGTGTGCACCTTCATGCATTGAATGAACTGGGCAAAAGTAGTCAAACTCAACGCAAGATTGACCTAAATCAAAGAAAACACATTCTCAGCCTTGTGGAGCTGGGGCACTAGATATCTCATTAGAATTCAATTCACTAGAAACCACCAAGAGTTGAGTAAGGATTTGTCTTTACTCTCAACACAGGAATGATTTAAGTAGTTGGATACAAGAGCCAATAACTGTTTCTTCCAGTATAATTAGTATAGTTCCAAAGTCTTACTGCTGCCTGAGGACTGACAGGGAAAGGAGAAAGAAGAACCCTGAATGGTAGCCCCCATTCAGTGAGGGCTTGTGGAACCTCCTTAGAAAGGAGGTTATAATGGGATTTCCCCATAAAATATCTGGTTCATCATATGCATGTTTCTTTTCTAAGGTTCTAGATCTCTTTAGTTTAATTACATGGAGGTTGGGTTTTTAAGGAACATTTAAAGAAGGCAAGAAAGAGTCTGTGATGCTCTATTTTAAAATTTCTCAAGAGTTTTTGAATGTCCATAGCCAATGAGTTTTGACACCAAAAAAACATAATAAAAAGAGTCCAAACAAGTAGGGGCGCCTGGGTGGCTCAGTCAGTGGTTAAGCATCTGACTGTTGGTTTTGGTTCAGGTCATGATCTTATGGTTTCGTGAGTTCAAGTCCTGAGTCAGGTTCTGCGCTGGCACTCGTGTTACCTCTGTCTCTCTCAAAATAAATAAACTTAAAAAAAAAAAAGAGCCCAAACAAGTAACAATATCCATCCATTGCGTTTGCCTACAATGCACTTCTTTAAAAAGAAGAAAATTTAATCAAAACCCCCTCACCGTTGTCTCGGTTAATAATTATAACCATATATTTATATGATGTATATATGATATAGACATATAGGACATAAATATATACTTATGAAATAAATAGATACTAAAAACAAAGAGACCAAAAATAAATAAAATCTTTGGTTTATTAAGATACATAGACAATCATTGGTTGTTGATATATAAAGATATATATTCATTGATCAAAGATTTTATTTATTTTTGGTGTCTTTGTCTCAGCTCTTAGAAAATGACTCACCTTCATATCCAGCAGACCTCCTTTGTACTAGAAAATAATTCTAGCTCTAATTATTTGTAATTTGAATTATTTGAGCTTCTCATAGGGAAAATGTGATACAATACTTTCTGGTTGTGTTCACCACTACCTACTAGGAGAGCACAATGTTTAAATTGTAAGATGTTGCTGGCCTTGACTTTAGGAAAGAGAACTCTCTGCCGGCAAGAAGAATCTTGCCCCGTTGTCCTGTTTCTTCTTGTGTGTACAGGGACACTCCACCAAGATGTGGAGGAGAACAAAGTTCCCCTAATAAACATAGTCTTGCAGTCTCTTCCTTCTAGCTTAATACTGTTTAGAAAGAAAAGGTTCTTGCCTAATTACCCCAATACTTTTGTAAAAGAAAAGCAGTCTTCCAGATAACTGGATTTGGCCACAGTAGAGCAAGTAGCAATGTTGGAAATAACAAACACATCTTAATTGCTAAATGTGTGGGTTCCAATACCACACTTACTGGCTCTAATCCTACATTCATCCTATCCTTACCTTAGCCAAGGGATCCTGGGTAGATCATCTTAACCTGTCCATGTGTCATTTTCCCATTCAGAAAGATCTTAATAGCAATAATACTCCTATGGTTGATACGAGGATTCAGTGAGACCTACGTACAAGGCATTCAAAGAGTGCCCCCAATAAAACACGCATTCAAGTATTACCTGGTTTTGCTAAAAAAAAATAAGCGTTCATTTGCAAACACGTACTGTGAAGAGAATAAATATAAGACTTTTTCGACATAACCTGGACTTCAAAACTCTGAACGTTTGAATGAATGGAGAAATTTTATTTCTCTGGATATTTTCAAAGAGGTAGAAAAGGATTTGCTTTAGGTCAATTTTTAGATTTTTCATCTGCGCTGAGTAATATCGAATAGCTTCAAACTCTGTTCTTAGGCAAGCCTGGGTCTTGCCCTGGCACCCAGTGTTAATCAGCCAGCTGATTGAAGCACAAATGAAATCCCAGTCACAGAGATAAAATAGATTTTAAAACAGTATCCCATTGAGGACCAGATTATCATTCATCTATTCATTACAAAACAGAGTGCTTTATATTTCCTTCCTAACAAAAAAGACAAAGTACAATAAAGTATTGTTCTCAGTTGTTGGTTTGTTGTTCTTTTTAACAAATCAAGAAATACTTGTCAGGCTATCCTCACAGAAGAAGAGTAAACATCTAAATTTATGATAATATTTTGCAGGCTCAGGAAAACTAAAATATAAAATGGGATCATAATAAGAAAATGCATAAACATGCTGGCTGCAGAAGCTAAGGGAACAAAAAGTCTGAAGGTTTTTGTTTTTGTTTTATTTTGCTTGGTTTTTGTTTTTATATGTCCACATTGCTGTTGCAGACCCTGTTAGGTTATCAGGTTCATTAATTAATGCATCTCAAGTGCCTTGCACCGTCTTATTATTTGCCATTTTTAATTGCTCTGGCCCTGTTTTTACATCAAGCATCCTGCTGTCTATGGGGTTTGATTTCCATAAGCTATAAGTCACCATGAACACTAAGATCTCAGGCTGAATTTCTCAGCCTCTTTTCCTTACGGCACCAGTGACTCCAATAGCGATGATGAGTTTCTTCAAAAGATAGCATGAGGCTTCCATAGTGTGAATCAAATGAGTTCCAGGTGCTGAAGGGAAGATCATGTTACAGTGACTAATCAGGCTCCAAAGGAACTGACTACTAAAAAAGGGTATTGTATGGAATATTGTGGGAGCTACAAAAAATGGAGAGACCACCTCGTATTCCAGTGGATCTCATTTTTCTTCTCTGTAAAAGAACAGAAATATTTCAAGTACTCTTTTCTGCTACTTAATAAATACTAGTATCCATCTTATTCTACCATTATTATATAAGAGAAACAAACAAACAAAAAAAGAACTTAACAAATAAAAGATTTGCTTAGTCATACCCCCTTCTCATTGCTAGAGCCCTCAGAAATACCTTGCACATTTTCCCTGACCTCAGAAAAGGGGTGAAGAAGAATCTAAGGCTAAGAAAGAACTCTTGAGTGAGCACGTATTTTAAAGAAATGAAAGAAATATTGTGTCATTGTAGTTAATAAAGAAGCAATTTTAAAAGCATCTATCTGTAAAGCATCTTCCAATTCCTATAAACTGACTGCCATGGGGGAAGGTTACTCAGACTCAGTGTTGTGCAGAGTTTATAAATGCTTCTGCGAGGAGATAAGAGAGATTTTTCATTAGGATATTAAGTGCTCACAATAGAGCGGAGAAAATATGCCATTCACTGAATTTCTGTCGCTTCCATGAGTTTAATTTGCTTTATATATTCTTTTTTTTCCCCCATGGATATTACAGAAGTTAGTTTCATCAGATTCCTTTAGCATGTTAAACTATTCAAAATTTAGAATTTTTGTACTTCAAGTAAATGAAGTTTTGGTATATTGGGTTCATTATCAAGCTTTTTTTTTTTTTTTTTTTTTTTTGCACATACCAAAATTGCCACTTGCAAATTTAAAACTCTACTTTTCTGTCAGGCCCTGTCTCTTTTTCCTCCTGTAGTGAGATGCTGTTTCTGACTTCAGTTTAACTTATGCTGAAAAGGTCAGAAATAAAGCATTTGTTCCTGCAAAAAAGATATGACAGTTAAAGGAAACAAAAATGTCTACTTTGAAATTTCATTGTTATTTATTTATTTATTTATTTGTTTGTTTGTTTTTTTAAGTTTATCTATTTATTTTGAGAGAGAGAGAGAGAAAGCCAGCATGGGGAGAGACAGTTAGAGAGGGAGAGGGAGAGAACCCCAAGCAGGCTCTGAACTGCAGAGCCTGATGCAGGGTTTGAACACACAAACCTTGAGATCATGACCTGAGCTGAAGTCAAGAGTCAGATGCTTAACCAACTGAGCCACCCAGGTGCCCAGTTGTTATTTAGATATGAACAGCTGATCGTATCTTTCTATCTTACAGGGATATGTTTATATTCTTCATTAGGATAAGAAATAATATTTTCATTTAAAGTATAAAAAGGCTTAAGTTCAGCAAATCTTCATTGTCACAAATTAATAAACTCTTAACTTGATAAAATGCTCATTTATAAAAGGCGAGAATTTAAAATGCTAGTATCTCATTTTTTTAAAAATGCTCATTTATAAAAGGCAAGAATTTTCCTAAGTGTGTTAATGGCTGCCTAAGCTATTAATAAATGTTTGGTGAGGAAGAGTTTCCATGATCCAATAAATTTGGGAAATACTTGACTTAAAAAGATGACTACATGTATTTTTGGGCACTTACAAGAATCTTAATCTGCTAATATATATTGTGATAGAGAATCAGATACCGTATGTGGTGTTTCCCAAACTTCTTTGATCGTGGAAGTACGTTTGAGCATTCTGTGGAGTTAATGGTCTTTAGAACACACTTTGGAAAATCCCTGCCCTGGGCCTCTAATTTAAAAATCATCTAACACATCATAAATATACATCTACGTTGGATTTATTATAAAGAATCAGAACACCACTTGTGATCAGCAAGGAAATGATAGATTCAAATTAACCTCAAAATAGTAACATCAGATCATAAGAGTAATTTGCACTGGGCCTTTCTCTCAGAAAAAAAGTCATGCTTCATTAGATCAGAACCATCTGTGGACTTAGAAATTAATCAGTGTAATTTTCCACATTAAAAATGTAAAGAAAAAATATACAAACATAGGAATAGACTCAGAGAAAACATTTGGTAAAATTCAACACTGACTCACATAAAAACCTTCAGCAATGAGGAAAATACAAAGTCATTATATTATAAAATACTTGTGTAAGTACATAATAATGATGGAAGCTAAGATCGCCAGGTGAAAGTTTGAAGAAAAGCAAGATACATGTATAGTTTCAAGGTCTCTCTCCCAAGGAGTTTTTTTTACAACAAGGAGAAAGGTAGTAACTTCACCGTAGAGAAAAATGGCAGGCACCACCTTAACCAAGGAAACCCAGTAATGCGGCACGGACTTCATATATCCTTGTGATACACAGAGAAAGGCATGATGCCCTTTCTATGGTAGTCTTGCCAAAAGTGCATAGCTTCAATATAATTAAAAAAAAAAGGACCAGGCAACCCCCAAATTGAGAACCTGTTATAAGATAACTGGCTGGTACTCATCAACCATGTCAAGATTATGAAAAACAAGGGAGCTTCAGGATCCAGCTGCCACACATTGCTGAAGATCAAGGGCCCATGATAACTAAATGTGAAGTGGGATTCTGGAGTGGATCCTGAAAAAAGAAGCAGGATATCTATGGAAAAACCAATCATACTTAAAAGAAGTCAGTTAATAGTGTTGTGTCAGTGTTCACTTCCTGCGCTGATCATTATACTACTGAAGTTATCAACATTAGGGGAAGCTGGATGCAGGGTACTGCGTGATTTTTTGCAAACAGAGAGCTTTTAAAGCATTTCTTGGACGACTTTCCAATACCCTCATGTGCTTTTTTATGGATAGACCTAACCTCAGTTTAGATATATAGTATGAGATTGTAGGCATGGTGCAAGGCAGCAGGGAGTTCCATTCCATGGCTTGGGTTGAATTTGTATTCTAATGTTCATAAAACATATTTTATGTATGAGCTCATAAAATTACACAAAGTCAGATCATCCAAAAAGTTGTCTCTTCTACCTCTCATTCACTTAAAAATGCTTGCATGTTAGAATAAGTTGTGCTTTGACAATTGTTATTTGTTGTTGTTTTGTTTTCTGTCGATTTGGATAGTTTTCTAGGAAAAATCTAGAGTATTCATGGGGAAACTTTGAAGGGGAGGTTTGCTTCCAGCCATTTTTAACACCGACTCCTTTTCTTCCAAGTACATGGGAGACAGAACTACTCGGTGCAACTCGAGGGCTCAGCTGCTTTGTTTCCAGGAGGGCCACGGAACTAGAGTTGTCTTTACATGGCTTACCTCTCAGTCCCTGCAGGGAGAGAGCCTTCAGAACCTTCTGCAAGTCACAAGGTTACTGCTAACAAGGTTTGAAAACCATTTACGCAGAGAAAGTTTCAGAACATGAAAATGGGCGGAGGGAGCTAAGGAGAGAATTGCTTGGCTCGGAAAGTCTTCATTTCCTTAATGGAATAATAATATGTGCTTTACTCCCTGGGGGATGATGGGAATGAGCAAATTTATGATTATAAAATATCCTGCAGTTTGAGAGTATTTTGTTTTCAAAGTCCTATTGGCAAATACAGTACTTAAAATTGAATCCGTTGAGTTACTTTCTTCTCAAGATGTGTGTGGGAAAATGAGATAAAAGGAATATAGGAATTGTGCAAATGAGAAATCGGAGAGAGAGAGAGGAATTTTAAACTAGGACTCTATTTGCTCAAGCACAAAAATGCTTATGCTGCTTTTGGGGACAAAAATTAAACTTGAAAATCAGAAGCCAACTGTGTTACCATACGTAGGGTGCAGACAGGAAATAGGCAGAAGCTTGGATTGGGGTGGAAATGGAATTTGCATGTAAATTAACTGAGATATAAAAACATATTTATATCCAAGGCAAACATTTAGGAAGGGTAAGGGGGAAGCTCATGGGGTGTATCCAACCAGTGTAGTTCAACCTTTTTTTAAGGGAAATAAGGATTCGTTTAGAGCTTTCAAAATTACTTTTAGTCATGACTAGAGTTACTTCCACTTTCTAACCCATTGCAGTTTAAATCCATTGGAATTATATATTAGATCTTGCTATCTTCATGTTAAAAGTTAAAAAAGAAAATATTTGAGAAATAAAACCATCTCATTAGAAAGTAAACACACATCCAGAATGGGAGCAACATAACGAATGCGAGTGAGGATAATTAAATGGGATGGAAAATATATGATAAGCTTAAGAAGTAACTATAAAGCTTCAGGAATTATTAATAAAAAATGCCAGAGGGAGCCAAATGGACTGTGAGTTGATCAAAAGACTAAGGAATTGAGAAATGCTTTGATGTCCCGAAGGACATTCACTTCAATTCAGTTCTTGTGGGGATTTTCAATTAACTTCCTGCAAGTTGAAGCCAGTTCTCTTGCTAAAGGAAGTGAAATTTCTTGAGAAAAATTTTTTTCTACCTTTGCTTGTCAGAGACCATTGTTTTTAGATATCGCATTAGAGTTTTTTGCATGGCGTATGTTAGTGTTCTTCACCCAAACTAGCTTTAAAAATCCAGGGAAACTGCTCTCCCCTCAAAAACCTAAAGATAGAGTAGCTTTCAAGACTGATTGGATCCAAAGTTTACCAGGGCTTGCAAATCCGTTTTGCGGCCCTTCCTTTGAAGTTTGGTTTTTCCTCTAGCAAGATCACTGTCACAGCAATGGAGCCATCTACACATTTGCTTGTTTCATTTGACAGAAGAGAGAGTGCTTTCATTCCAAAGACATTACAAGATATCCAACCGTATGGAGGAAGATAAGTGCAGTGTATTTCTTTTTTTAATTAGCATGCGTTTCCAGGTAGTATAAACATGCAACCTTCCATTATTTATGGTACAGTAAAGAAGGCTCAGGCATTTAACCAGTGGGGACAAGTCTATTCCTACTAACAAAAAAAAAAAAAAAAAAATAAAAAAAAACTTTAAAAAAAGTGCAGGATAGATTAGGACAAGCATGTTCAAGACTAAGAGGCTAACATCTCAGGAATTTTCAAAATTGTTGAAGGTGACCCAATTTTGCTGATTCACTTGAGGATATGCTATTGTCAGAAGATCTCAGTAATGCATGGCATTAAAGTTTTGAATAAGGGATGGAATACCAGGAGACAACATGCCCACTTCTGCTTTCCTTTAAATATTGTATTATTTGATACCTACAATACTACATGCAATGTATATGTATGTTGTGAAGCAAAATAATACAATGAGCACTTGCAAACCCATCCATTCAATAACCAAAACATTACCACCGTTGGGTTTCCTCCTGCCTGATCCTATTTCCCCACCTCTTTCCCATTATCCTTTTTTTAATGCTTTATTTATTTTTGAGAGAGAGAGAGAGAGTGAGTGGGGGAGAAGCAGAGAGTGAGAGAGAGAGAGACAGAGAATCCAAAGCAGGCTCCAGGCTCTGAGCTGTCAGCACAGAGCCCGACATGGGGCTCGAACTCACAAACTGTGAGATCATGACCTGAGCCAAAGTCGGAGGCTTAACTGACTGAGCCACCCAGGCACCCCTCCCATTATTCTTAATCTATGGCTTTTCTCTCTTACATGTGTATACACACAGTGGAATAAACATATATATGTTTATGCAGTAGGATAAACAGCAAGGAGTCTACAACTGCACCCATGGGATTGTTGAATCTCATAACCAAAATGTTTAGTGAACTAAAACAAACCAGAAATAAAAGTATGCATGCTGTACAATCCCATTTAAGTAAAGAACTAAATAATAAAAAGCACAAAAATAATCTGTGCTGTTAGAAGTCAGGACCTTAGTTGGATGGGGATATGGAATTGGAAGAGAGCAGGTGAGGAGTGTTTAGGAAACTGATACTATTCTGTTCCTTGGATATTGTCTTTGTGACATGTGTGTTTAGCTGTAAAAACTCATCAGGTTATAATCTTAGGGTACATGTACTTTATTGTGTATATGCTATCTTTAATGAAAAGTTCTAAAAATAAAATGGCATAAAAATATCACCTGAAATGAATTACCTGAAAAGTCGAACTCCTAAAAAAAAAAAAAAGAAAAAGAAAAAAGAAAAGAAAAGAAAAAACAGGCAAGGGGCGCCTGGGTGGCTCAGTCGGTTGAGCGGCCGACTTCGGCTCAGGTCACGATCTCACTGTCCGTGAGTTCAAGCCCCACGTCGGGCTCTGTGCTGACAGCTCGGAGCCTGGAGCCTCTTTCGGATTCTGTGTCTCCCTCTCTCTCTGCCCCTCCCCCGTTCATGCTCTATCTCTCTCTGTCTCAAAAATAAATAAACGTTAGGAAAAAAATAGGCAAAAAAAAAAATGGCAACATGATAGAAAAAAATAAGATATTAGAGGAAAGTAATAGAATGTCAGTATACCCAACATAAATTTAAGATCTTAAAGATTAGAGGCAAGTGTAGATCACGTACAAAAGACCTGAAAGAATAATAACTTTGGGCCTTTCAACATTAATATCAACGTTTTCGGAAGACAACAGATAAATGCCTTGAACATTGTGCGGCAGAATAATGACCATCCGAGAATTCTATAGGCAACCAGACTTGACGGTTGTCTGGGTAAAATAACGTGCTCAGACACGCAAACTCTCAAAAACGCTACTGGGGTATACTGTTTAGTTTTCGAAAACTGCTAGAAAATACGTTCCCCTGAAACAAAGAAACAAATCAAGGAAAATGAAGAAAATGGAAACCAGGGAACAGGGGATCGTAGTCAGGAGCCAGGCCAAGGGATCCCAGGGTGAAGACCAGAGGAAAATGGAGTGGTGGGTCTGGAGGACAACCAACCCCAAATGTGGGAAAAAGACACGAGGGCTCCCGACAGAGGTCTTTGGGGGAGAATAATTAACGAGATGGGTTATCCGCCAGGATGTAAAAATGATTTTCAGGATTGTTGAAGGAGACGCCAGGGCTTAATGAGAAAATCAATGAAATACATACATTATTGCCTCCGAGAAAAAGAAAATGTGCAATAAATGACAGGTAACTATAATCTCGAAGGCTCCGTCGTGGGTAATTGCTATGTAATTGAAACAGAAGCGGATGACAACGTGAAAATTAAACTTTGAAGATGGTTGTCTGGTGACCAGTTTTGGGGGTGGGGGGTCAGGCAGGGTGTCCCTAAGTTTTGCTATATGCTTACTCACAATGTTTCAATTTTAAACATAAGCAAGACTTGTTTTTCTAAAAATAACTTTACTTAAAGATAATAACCATAGATCAATAAAAAGTGAACTGAATCCATGATGTGGGGCTTCAGCAAAGTTGTGCTGATAAACTCTCCCACTTTCACAGAAGAGCAGATTAATGAAAATCAAGGAGTTTAGGGCGGCTAGAACGAGCCCACGCGTGGTCTGCTTTAAAGAGGAGGAAGGAGAAGGTATAAAACATGGTGTCCGTTCTGTAACATTGTTTCTGGAAGAATCTTGTCTGGCGATCCTTGTGCCATTTGGAACCTCCTAGTTCTCAAGCCAACCTTTGATACATTACACAAGGGGCCAGCGTCCTCAGGAGTCTGGGTAACTTGCTATCTGAGAAATGCGTGTGCAAAATGGAGTTGTTTGGCTTGGAGGAGGCACATATGACAAACTACCATACATAATTTTCGTTGGGCCAGATGCCAGAACTGGGAAACATGGATAAAAATTCACGAAAACAGATATAAAACAATTCAATTTAGAAACTCCAAATAGGAAAGTATACTTTCCCATGAAAACGCCTGCCGCCTAGCACTGCCCCTTTCCTTCCTTCCTTCCTCCCTTCCTCCCTCCCTCCCTTCCTTCCTCCCTCCCTCCCTTCCTTCCTTCCTTCCTCCCTTCCTTCTTTCCTTCCTTCCTTCAAAAGGTGGGGAGGAGCAGAGGGAGGGAGAGAGAGAGAGAGAGAGAGAGAGAGAGAGAGAAACTTTAGCAGGTTCTGTTCTCAGCATGGAGCCTGACACAGGGCTCGATCCCATGACCCCAGGATCATGACCTGAGCCTAAATCAAGTTCAGATGCTTAATCAACTGAGCCACCCAGGCACCCACAACTTGGTTTTACTTCTAAATGTTGTGTTTATGCCTAATCTTGCCTGCAATGAACAGTAAATAAACAACTTTTGCCTTATCTATAGCTTCACTCTCTCCCTAGCAAGTAGGGACTTTGTTAGCCAGATAGAAGCAAGAAAAACACACAGAGTTGCTTCCAGTGTTTACTTTTTGAGCATCATAGGAAGCTCTGAGATGGCTCAGATGTGGGGCAGGGGCGGGGGAATGAATTTAAGGAATATATGAGCCTTCCAATTGGCCAGAAAATGCCATAGGTGCTAATGGAGAACAAGAATGTAAATGGTCTTGAAAAAAGGATGATGCCATTGACAATGGCATTACTTAATTTAAGCAACTGTTTCTTATCACCCTAGACTGCCAACACCCCGGGTGGAGTTAATATCCTTGGTTTGCAAAGCCTCTTCTCCTCAGGGTTCAAAGACATCTGCGAGCTTTCAGTCAGTTGTTAAAAGAATGCAATGTGGTGAGTTGTCATGAAAATAACAATCTTATACTTACATTACAAATGGAGAGCATTACCCCAAAGAGCAAGCTTTGATTGATCACCACATCCATACCAGTTACCTAGGCTACAGAGACCATAGCCCTGCAGTTAGTAAACATATTACTCCTCTTCCTCTTCTATCTTTTGCTTGGTTCTGCACAGATACTTTGTAAATCTATCCGCGCACACACAGTCCACCCGCGCACACACAGTCCACCCGTGCACACCACAGGTGTACTTTCTTCTTGTTTTACAGTTTCAGTGTTGTGACAACAGTGTGTTTCCATGCAGTTAATAACCTCAGTTAAGTCTGGATTGTTAGGATCTCTATAATTGTGTTCTTTCTGCATTTGCAGACACAGATGTCTTTGACACAACAATGTCTCGACACAGAAAGCCTTGACACAATGGCTTCGCAAGCACACACAACCATCCTTTTTTTTAAAAGAAAATTTTTTTCATTGTGTTTAATTTTGTTCTCCAGTTTAGCTGGTGCTTATCAAAAGGCACCAACAATTAAAATAAGCTCACCAGATGAAATCTTCAATGATGAAGTCTCCAAGATGGGAAGCTTTAGATACCACTACGTCTCCATTCTATAAAATGGAATATTATTGGGCACCTAAAAGAGGCATAACTGGGAAGAAAAGATAAAACTGGATCACAATTTATCCTGGAATTTTGTCCTTTCAATTTTTTTAAATTTTTAAATTTTTTTTTATTATTTATAAAAATTTTATTTAAATCCGAGTTAGTTAACATATAGGGTAATAATGGTTTCAGGAGCAGAATTCAGTGATTCATCACAAAGAGCCTATTCCCATGACATATTCGACCTCTTTATGCCATATGCACTTCCATGGGATCTAACAAGCTAAACTGACCTCTGTTTTAATTTGCCATTCTTAGCCATGTGCACAGTTTGTATGTGTGTAATTGAGGGGAGAGTAGCTCTTAGTACCCCTAAGGGTGCTTTGGGTTCTATATGCGTCCCCTCTTAAGAGAATATTAGTTTTGGAACCTGATGTAGGCTGACCCATGGATAAGGGGCTTTAACTGTGAGAATTAGGTAAAAAGAGAAACGAGTAATCAACCAGATCATTGCAAAGACTCCTCCCCTCTTTGTAACCCCTTTCTGTTTCCTTTCTCTTACTTGTGTGTGCAAACTCTTCCTTTAAGCTATTTCTGTCTTATGTAGGCAAACATACTTGCCCTCCTCTACCTTGAGAAAGAAAATGCCACTTCTCGTTCTGGGACTGTCTAGAATCAGCATTCTTTTGATTTTACTGCCCGGTTTCTCCACCGTATTTGCTCGAATCACCTCTATCTCCTTTTCATATGTTCGAACTCTAGTTTGACACCGAGATTTTCACTCCTGTTATTTTATCAAAATGGCTACAGACAAGGTTGTCAATGGCATCCTAACCCTCAGACACAGAGTAATTTTCTCACATCTCTGTGATCACGTCAGTAGTTATATGTAATTTCTTCCTAGGACTGTTTTTTTTTTTTTTTTTTTTTTCAGGGTAGAGCTTCTAACAGCACACTGTTTTATATCATTGTGACTGGCCATATATATCATTTTACTCCTTCCCCTCCCCTCCATTTCCCAATTCTCCCCACCCCCAAGTCTATGGATGTGTAATGGACCAATACGAATTGTATATATTTAAAGTGCATAATGTAGTAATTTGATATACATACACATTGTGAGGCTGTTACCACAATAATGCTAATTAACACATTTGTCACCTCACATAGTTATTGTGTGTGTGTGTGTGTGTGTGTGTGTGTGTGCATGTGGTGAGAACACCCAAAACGTACTCTCTTAGCAAATTCGAGTACGTAAATGAAATTCCCAGAGCTTAGTCATATCATGACTGAAAATCTGTCTCGTCTGACCAACATGGCCGCATCCTGCCCTATTCCCAGACCCAGGCAACCACTGTTCTACTCACTCCTTCTGAGTGTGACTTTTTCAGATTCCATACATAAGTGAGGTCATGTAGTATTTATCTTTTTGTGTCCGGCTTATTACACATACTAGAATATCCTCCAGGTTTATCCATGTTGTCACAAATGGAAGGATTCCCTTCTTTTTCATGGCTGAATAATATTCCAGTGTATGTATCACATTTTCTTTGTCTGTTCATCCATCACCAGATGCTAAGGTTGTTTCTGTATTTTGGCTGTGGCGAATATCCTCCTTCCAAATCCCAAAGTTCAGACTGGCACCCTTTTCCCTCTATTGAATCTGACTTTATCTGGAGAGTTCCAGAATTATCAAAACATCAGCAATCCTTTATTTGAAAATATTAAATATATTTTCTTCTGCACACAGTGGGAATGAGGTATTCTTTGATTTCTTACTTTTACTCATCACTCCACTTTGAGTTAATCATCAGGTTCTGATTTTTCCTATAGTATATTATTTGTCAGTGCTGTTTTTTAAGTGTGATTTCTTGCTTCTTAGTCTGTGTTTTTATGTCATAGAACAGTAAAACATCTGTGTGACCTTTATGCTTTGCTTTATGCTGACATTTTGATTATGTCAGAATCATTACAGATTTCTATAATTATTGAAATTCCTTCTCATTTGTTTTGCAATATAAGTTACTTAATTGCTGTTCAATAAACAATTATTTATTGAGTACATACAAAACGTCCTTCTGAATAAAATGGTTACTGATGTATAAAATAATTATAACCTTGAGTTTGGATATAAAAACTAAGACATGCTCCCTTAGCATGTAAATACAGATGTCTAATGACTCATTTTGGTGCTTATTATTGGTGTTAGCTATTACAACAATAAACCCTTCTGATGGTTTCATATTGGTTATGGTCCAGCCTTTCATGGGAACAATTTTAAGAGGCTGTTTCCAGGAATAGCATGAGGAAGAAACCACGGATTTATGAAGTTCTCTGGTTAGACAAGCTTTGTCCAGTCATCATCTCCTAATTCCTCCTTTATAAATAATATTAGTTTCAAGTGGAAAGAAGCATGCTTCTCTCTTTTTTTTGCCACAGATAGCAATTGCCTATGCTTTTTATATTGGTGAAAAAGAAATCCACATTACATCCAATATCTCAAAGTAGCCTACATAGCTTTCAATAGACCCTTCAATCATTCACTTCAATGCAAAATCTATTTAGTCCAGCTGTGCAAAATTACAACTCTTTAGTTACAAAATCACATACGAGAAATTTGTTTTCACCCACAGAAAAAGAAGTGTACCAGCAAATTTGGCATTGTGCAAAAATGCTCTTGTAATGCAGAATCCATAAAAATTTGCATGTATCTAGTGAATTTCCTGAATGGCAACTGAACTTACCAATAAGAATTCAAGAGGAATAATAAATTCTGGATTCTGGGTTGTGTTGGAAAAAGACCTAATTTACAGCAATAATTAACATTTCCTGTTATGCTAGGCAAGGTTGTCTGTCAGGGTCAGCAAACTGCTTCTGGAAAGGTCCAAATATGAAATATTTTTGATTTTGTGGATTACACAGTCTCAGTGGCAACTGTAGTTGCCTTTGTGGGAGGAAAGTACTCATATGTAACATATAAACACGTGGAAAGCAGCCATATTTAACATGTAAACACGTGGATGTGCCCACAAACTTTATGTACAAGAATAGATAGCAGATGACTAGATTTGGCCCATGGATTATATATATTTGTTGCCCTCTGGTCTAAGTAGTTTACTTCTATAATTTTGTCTGATTTAACTGTCTTTAACACCTGCCTTAGGTGGGAACCATTTACGTATTCATACATTGTATTTTTTTGCAACTAAATATTTGAGAAACAGACACAAAAATAAAGTGAAGTTTCCTTAGGTAAGTGCTGTTTACTATCCTTAGTATGCACATGAAAAATTTGAGGCTCAGAGAGAATAGGTAATTTACTCACATTGAGTGGGCTTGTAGAAGATGGGCATTCTGACTTTAGGAAGAAGTGACAAGGGAACACAATGTAATATCAGATAGAGACTTGGGTGTCTAAGGCCATGACTTACCACATAAGATGAGAAATGGAGTGGGAAATTCAATAGGATCAGGGAAGTTGATAAGACCGTGGATATCTAACCGATCAAGAGCAAAGCTGCAGATTCCAAGAGCTCACTAGTAATATTGTAAAAATTTCCTTCCTTAATTTGATTTTTATTTATTTTTAAATCAGCTTAGATGAACCAGGACAACCAGAAACCTATTTTTCAAAGTATCCTCTTGCTTATTTTAACACGCAACTGAACACTCAGCAGAATGAAAAAGAAAGTGTTCACTTCTTCCCCCCAACCAATTGGGTCATATTGGTTAGTGGACCCGTTGACAGTGTGTCCACGGATAGAATGAAATGGAAAATTCTAGCATTTTCTGCTCGAAAACCACCCCGGGCAGGTCTTTCAATCCCTGCAGGACTCATAAATAAAGTGAAGGAGCTTGAGGTAAATCATCCTTCAGATCCTGTTTAGTTCGATTTTCTTCTGAGTATAAATTTTGAAGACATTGAACTCAGATTTACTTCACATTTCAAATAACTATTGAAATATTTTATTTAACAGCCTTTTTACTGCTACCTGAACAATGGTATTATTTAATACTTCAGACAATGTTGTCATTGAGCCTTAAGAAACAACATAATTATATTTACATAATATACAATTATAGTAAAATAATATTTACAGGTCTGTGTAAAATATTCAACCCAAAACAGAAGAATTGGAAAAAAATAAAAAAATGCACTTAGGAATTGGGGGTGGGGGGTATCATCAAAATGTCTCTTTCTTTTCCCTCAAATACTATCTATTTAATCTCAGTCTGGGAATCTAGTTACAGTGACATTTTACACGACCTGACCTCCAGTTCAGAAATCCTACTGGTTTCTTTGTACAACCCATTGTTATCCTATCTTTTTGGTTCTTCATTTCCTATGTCTTATTTTTTTTTTTTGTTTGTTTGTTTTTTGTTTTAGAACGCTGCCCTAACTTACTTTGTAGATGCAATTCTTCTGTGGAAATTCTCCACTTTTGCTCTTGTTTTTGTCTATTCTCTTGAGTGTATTAATCACAGAGATCTTAAAGTCCTTTTCTTGGTCTTTGATGCTGCCCATATGCTCTTACTGCACAATCTGAATGATTGCTAACTGTATGCTGTTCATTGACTATAGAAAATGGAGGCATTGAATGGTGTCACTTCCACCAATCTGCCCAATAGATTGGGAAGCCCATCACTTTAATCCAACCAGAGGCTGAGTTTAGCAAGGCTGGTTGCCACACTTAGGACTCCACCTCCCTCGGGTTCATCATTATTCCTAAGACACGGCCTTTGGGGTTTGGTTTTGTTTTGTTTTTAAGTAGGCTTCACGCCTGAACTCATGACCTTGAGATCCAGACCTGAACTGAGATGAACTGACCGAGCTACTCAGGCGCCCCATGGGGTTTTTCCACTCAGAGGTTGGGGAAGGTTTCTTTATACCTCTAGAACTAAGAAGTGGTAAGAATTTTTACTATTCTCTTCAGAATGTTTTGGTTTAGTTAATTAGCCTTCTGCCTCAGGCAGGTTCAGAATGTGAGAAATGTCCTGGGGGGAAGACCACCTCTGTTTTAGGTCTCAATTAGTGTCTTATGTTACCACTCCAGCCTTACACAACCACTAACAGTTCTGCTGACCTCTCTTTCCCCACACAGAATCTGCCTGGGCCTCGTCAGTTTTCTCATCTGTTACCAGTTCTGAATGTCACGGAGCTTGGAGACGGCCACAGGTCCTCATTGACCTCTGGGAAGTTTTATTCTCTCTGGAATTTTAGTCCCTGTCCTCCTCATTGTTTCTCTTATCTTCTGATTCTTCTAGAAATATGGTTTTTGTCATTTGCCCAGCTGTCCTTATTTTATTCACCAGGAGTGCTGACAATTGTAGAAACAAACAGAAGTCAAGTTTTTTGTTTGTTTGTTTATTTGTTTTGTTTTGTTTTGTTTGGATTTCTTAGTTTGATGAAGGTATCTACGAAAACCTATGAACATATGTCATGCTTAACGCCATGTTTTTAGAAATTCACCTCCTGAGATCAAAAGCTAGACAAGGATGTTCTTTTTCACCACATCTGTTCAATATTATTTTGGAGGACTTTGAAAGCACAGTAGATCAATGTATGAATGCATACATATATATGTTAAACATATAAGATCTGGAGAGCAGAAATAGGTCCTCATTTGCAGGAGACAGAAAATTCAAAGTGATCTGCAAGGAGATCATTCAGATTAACACACGAATTTAAACTTCAAATTCAACATAAACAAACTGTATTCCCGTATAGTACTAATAGAAAATGAAATGTCAAGGGGCACCGGGGTGGCTCAGTTGATTAAGAGTCCAACTTTGGCTCAGGTCATGATCTCACAGTTTATGAGTTTGAGCCCCGCATTGGGATCTCTGCTGTCAGTGCAGAACCTGCTTGTGATTCTCCCTCTCTCTGCCTCTCCCACTCATGCTCTCCTTCTCTCTCTCTCAAAGATAAACATTAAAAAAATAAAAAAAGAGAATGAAATGTCAAAAAAGCAACAACATGTATAATAGGTTAAAAATCATCAAAGAATTTGGAAATCTCTTAAGAGAGATGTGAAAGAGCTCTATACAGCCAACTATAAACCTCAGAGAAATTAAAAAGACACAAGTAAATAGAGGGATGAATTATTCTTATATTGGGAAATTAAATATTTTATAAGATGTACTTTACCTCACCGTGATCTGTAGATTTAATGCAATCCTAGTAAAAATTCTGGCAGGGTTTTGTTTGCATATCTGTATAGAAACTGACAAGCTGATTCTAAAACTTACAAAGAAATTCAATGGGCCAAGAACTTTGAAGAACAGAGTTGAATAACTCATTCCGCAAGATACCAAGACATATCAAGAGTTAACACAGTGGAGTATTAGTGCAAGGAAAAGGAAACGTAGACCAATGGAACAGAATAGGGGGTCCAAAAACAAACCACAAATGGTCAGCTGATATGCGGCAAGGTGCCCTGCGAAGTAAGGAAGGAGAAATGATCTTTCCAATAAATTGTGCTGGATTAATTTATGCTCTATATTCACATAGAGCAAGGAACACTGATCTCTCCCCACCTCATGGTTCAAAAGAAGCTTCAAAGACACTTCTAGAAGGTAACATTGATTATCCTTATAATCTTGGGGTTGTGCAAATATTTCATAAATAGGACAGGAAAAGCACTAACCATAATGGAAGAGATTGTGAAATTAAACTCTGTTGAAATTAAGTACTCCTGTTAATAAAAAATATATAGTATTAAAAGTAAAATGTAAGCCCTAGATTGAGGCAATACATATCAAAATATACAAATAATATAGAGATGCTTAATATATTACTAATATAGAAATGCTTCCTACAAATCATTTCAAAAATAACAACTCAACCTTTTTAGATAGAGCTAAAGTATTGACAAAGCACTTCGCAGAAAAGGAACAGGACACATTAAAAAATGCCAATGAGTACGTGAATGCTCGCAGTATTCATTATCAGAAGAACAATCCGAAAAATAGAAAATAAATAACAACTCGACCATCACTGCTAAACTAAAAGGAAAATTGGCAATACACAATGTTGCCAAGACTGAAGGACAATTGTCATTTTTGTGTACTGCTGGTAGGATTGTAAACTGGTATGGCCACGTGGGGAAATTATTTGATAGTAGTTAATTAATTTGAACATTACCCTACTCGAAAGATCCCATAACTCCATATATATATAATATATATATTATATATTATATATATTATATATGTGTGTGTATATATATAATATAGATACAGACACATATAGATACACAGATACACACATACTACATGTATGTGCACCAACAAGATGCCTAAAAATTCTTGAAATAATTGTAGCAACATTGTTTATAATAACCCCAAACCAGAAACACACAAATGTTCATCTGGTATAAAAGGGATACATTGCAATATATTCGTACAACGGAGTGCTGTACAGAGATGGAGAATCATGAGCTAACTCTGTACACAGCCACAGGAACTAATCTCGGGGACATAATGCTAAGCTAAAGAAACCAGACACAAAAATGTATATGCTGTGTGATTCCATTTATAAAAAAAAAAATTCAGAAACAGAACAAACCAATATCCGATGACAAAAGACAAAACAAAGGTTACTTTCTCTTGGTCAGGGAGGGGCTTGAGGGAGTACTCTGGGGTATTGGTAATGATAATGATAATGCTATTTTGATTTTGGTGTTTACACAGTGTGTTTACATTGTACAATTCATCGAGCTGTAAGTTAAAATCTGTGCATTTTATTTATGCATATTATAATTCAATAATAGGAGCTTACCATGAGCCCGAAAAAGGGGGTTTTACCTATATATATCACAGACTCGATGTGTAATGCAGAATTCATGGGCTCAGCCCTCATTTTGACATTAACAGAAGTGACTCAGATTCACCTGACTAAAATCAACTCAAGAATAAATGCATATAAAAGGAATCACATGAATGATTATAAAAAGGTTACTTAACATCAAGCAACTACATGAACTTTCTTTGTGCCCTTTTCCCATAAATGCCACCTGAAGATGTCAAATAAAAGCCCGTTTATTTTTGAACACATGAAATTAATAGTCGTTTAATGAATGGAAAGAGTTAAGAGGATTTGGCAAAGTCTTAAAAGGACTGAGTAATTTTCTTAAACACATGAATGTATTTGTGTGTGTGTGTGTGTGTGTGTGTGTGAGAGAGAGAGAGAGAGAGAGAGAGAGAGAAAGAGACATCGCTCAACAGATTTTTCTTGGAAACAAATATTAATCAAAGACATGTACAAGTATATGAATATGTAGTTTGAATTATCTGCAATACAAATCTTTTTATTGCGCACAAGAAGACTATTCTTAAATTAATGCAGTACATGACATTAGCAGGACTCTTTGTATTATTTTTTCCCCCTACAAAATCAAACAGCTGTGCAATTTTGCCATTATTCCATATTCACTGGGAGTCTAAATAATGAAAGTTCCCTCATTCCAAAATGCCACTTAGTGATTTCAGTTCCCTATTATAATAAAATGTTTTTTTTTCTCAGTCAAGACAAATATCAAATTTGATTTTACCATACTTCTTAACATCTGACTTAAAAAAAATAACTGGCTTTAAAATGATGAATAGAACATTCTAGGAGATCAAGTTCTCTGGAACTGCCAATTTCAAAATTTCATCTTAATTAGAAAACAATGAACTCTCATTCTCTTTTCTCTTTTTGCCTAATTAAAAGCCAAGTAATGGATTTTAAATGAGCTTAATTAGTTGCAAACCTTTTACTGTTCTTACAAAGTCCTCTTCCCAATTTAGCTAACAAATACCTATTTAATGGTTTTCCATGTGTCTGTAGGTACAAAGGACATTTCTCATCTTTTGGAATGACGTCCACCCTTGTAGAATTTCAAATACCATTTTATGGGTTCCATGGAAACCCAGTGAGACTCAAAAGGCAAATATATCTTTTAAGGTGAACTATTTCTTGCTCTTCATAATATACCCAACAGCTTGTCCTGCAGATGTGCTATGTGAATTCTGTTCCATCAGAAACTCATGAAAATTCAGGAAGAGGCATGAAAAGGAGGATTTTACAGCTTGCTGTTGTAATAATATTAGTTCACATTTATATATCCCTTATGCTGCATTTAGACCTTTCTAAACAGTCTACATATATTTTATTTATTTATTTATTTATTTATTTATTTATTTATTTATCTATTTATTTTGAAAGAGAGAGAGAGCATGCACATGGGAGAGGGGCAGAGAGAGCAGGAGAGAGAGAATCTCAAACAGGCTCTCTGCTGTTAGGGCAGAGCCCAATGCAGGGCTCGATCTCAGAACCCGTGAGATCATGATCTGCACCCAAATCCAGAGTTGGACACTTAACCGACTGAGCCATCCAGGCTCCCCAAACATTCTACATCTAACACATTAATTTCTCACAATAACTGAACGAGAAAGGAATATTTTATAGGTGAAGGAAGTGGGGGTCATACCTAAGTACTTTGTCCAAGATGAGAGAGGTAGGAATCTGCAAATTTGGGGATTTGAAATTATGATGGACTTCAGATATCACCTTGTATAATGACACGGGAAGAAAAGGAGAAAGGAATGCCATGCAAATGAAAATCCAAAAAATAAATAAATAAATAAAGCAGGAGCAGCTCTTTTGTATCAGACAAAACAGACTTTATGCCAAAGACTATACATATCTTAAAGCCTTATACATACACACACCCACACGTACATATACATACACACACACACACACACACATATATGTGCAGATACGTGTATATATATATATAATTTTCCTTGTACTAATTATATTCCTTCTCTCGAAAATTTCCCCCACCACAATTGTTGAGTTTATGCTATTTGCATCCTGCAAATATTCTGTGGATTTGAATTGCACTCTAACCTTTCCAGGTAGCCGAGCCTCCCTCCCTCTCTTATATGCACTTTCTGTGAAAGGGACTCAAAGTGACCTCAGACACTGGAGTTCCCCTTAGTTTTTAGTTAATGCACAGGAACACACAGACAACGCCATGGGTGGGGACCTAGGGAGAATAATCGCTTGTTAGTGGGAACTTTCTATTTCTCCAGGTTCACCTGCTACCCCATTTCTCTTAGCCAAGCTTCTGTAATCACAGACCATAACCATGTGCAGAAATCAGATCACTACCACCTACCACCTGGCCTGGAAGAGCTAAGTGCGGTTGGGGGAGGGAGCCACGTGGCCAGAGGCCAAGGAGAATTCTTAGTGGTACCGTGTCATTCGACCCCGGACCTCCTGTGGCTGCTGCCATGCCTCACCATCCTTGCCCTCTACAGTTCATCCTGTTCTGGGGCTTTCTTTCCTTCCCCAAATTTCTTCCCCCTAGAGAATTTTACCGTTCCGAACATTTCTCACAAATCTCTCCTTCCTTCTTTCAAAATGTGTAGCACATACTTTGTCTGCCGTTTGAAACCAAAACAGCACCCCTTTCTATATTCAACATATGTTATGCAAATAGAACTCTGTGTAAATGAATCACATCGTCTCCCTCAGCTACCTTCCTTTTATATCTCCGAACATCTGACTTGACACTTAGATTCCCAACTCCTTTCCACCCTTCGCTCTTAGAGATCGGCTTGTGTTTTCTGCTACTAGTAGTAACTTCTAGAACATACATGGTAGTCGCCTGGTGACTAACCCTGAAAAGAGGCTCTTATAGTCAAGGGTCATGAGGAGATATACCTTGGCTTCACTTAATCTTAAATATATTTTCTTGCATTCTTCTTCGTTTGTATATGTACGTCTTACTTTAACAAATAAATTATACAGTTTTGGAGGAATGGAAGAAATAGTACCTTCTAAGTTTTTTGTTTTTCTTTTCCTAATTTTTTCTATGCCTACCATGCCTTGGACATAGAGTCCCTCGGTAAATCTTACCTGTTTACCTTAGTAGCTGTCTTTGTCTTGTGAGCCAACAGTATCACACTGCCTTAAAAATGACATCCTCCCAACACATTTTGTTACTAAGTTTCAGCAAGGGAAAAATTGCATAAAACACGTGTAAAATGATTAGAGTAGGCTCTTGTTTCAATGCCAGTGCCAGGTGGATGAATTTTATTTTAAATAATACTTTAGATATTTGTTATCAAAACCTAATATTGTTTTGGGAAAGTTTGGACTCTACCTGTTCCTCTCTGCCTTGTGTTTAATCTAATGCCAGGGGGAAAAAAAAGCAAATAAAATGTTGTGGAAATTATTTTGCTTTTACTACAATGAGCAAATGGACATCGAAGGCATTTGAAAAATAAGTATTTTACTATTAGTATATATTCCAATATCAAGAATTTAGAATGTAAATTTATCAGCTGCTTCTATGATTTAGGCATTGTTTCGTTCTTCTTCTTATATTATACCTACATATATATATATATGTGTGTGTGTGTATATAGTTACCTCTTTTTGACCCCTATAATTGGAGAGTAGAAGATTTAGAGTCTTTAAGAAGACTTTTTTTGCTTGAAAAATCACAGACCTGTGTAATCCTGAAAATTTGCCAGAAGTTAGAAAGGTGTCTGGTAGAGGTAATTTAAGATGTAAAATGTTAGGGGACTGGATTTTTTTTTTAAATGAAGTCTGGGAGTCTTACTTGGCTTTCTCATAGCCCTTGACTTTTGAAAAACAATAGAAATACCTTACTGACATTACATGTTGTTTCACATTTATTTCTTGGATAAAATGTATATAAAATAGTATGCTTGGGAAAAAAAATGTATGCTCTAGCTTATTGTTCTAAGAAGCACATTTAGCCTTACAAGCCTTATAAAAAGAAGTTTGTTCACTGGATTTAGTGTAGCACAGAGCTGTATTTGAAGGTAGACATCAGAAAGAAACATAGCTCAGAGAAAAGCCTGGCTGTTATCACAAAATTCGCCTTTCTTTGGCTAATCCATCATCCCAAAATACAGACAATAATAAACAAGAAGACTTGATAGCCATACCCAAGTTCAAGTTTCTATTACCTGATTGAAATGGAATGGGACATACACTACCTCCAGATTATAAAGCAAGAAAAAATTATTATTATACTTATAATGATGATGATCTGGATTTTTCAAGCAGCAACTGGATGAACAGGAGGCATTAGAAAATAGCTTTTCAGTTTTTTTTAATTTAAATTGATCTTAGCATGAGACAAGATACTTTATTGCTATATTGCTATTTACTTTAAATAACTATATTCAGATTCAGAGAGCATAAGAAGAGTGCCTTGTGTTGAATGTTTTACCAAAAGCAAAAGATTATCCAAACAAGAGATGACTTAATTCTGCCATTAAATATATGATGTTATAGGACAAAATAAATCCATGAATAATGGAAAGAAATACAGCAAAAGCAGTAAGAAAGAGTAAATTCAATAAAACTTCAGGGATCCTGATATTCAAGGCATTTGTTAATTTATATATGTTCATTTACGTATTTCCTAAATGCTTTCTGAAATTATTTCAACAATATTGGATATAAAGGTGTGTCTGATTTGCTGTGTAACCAAGTGTGTCCAACTTTAGTGGCTTGAAACGACAGTTACTGCTTATTTCACAGTTTTTGTTGGTCAAGAATCTAGCTATGGCTTAACTGGGTGTCTCTAGCACAGAATCTCTCTTAATGTTGCAATCAGGGTGTATCTAGGGTTGCAGATCATCTGAAAGTCTGATTAGAGAAGGACCCAATTCCAAGCTCAACCACATGGGCTGCCCACAACATTTCAGCTGGCTTTCCCAAAGAGAACAATTAAAGAGAGAACAAAAGAGGGTAAATGCAGAAGGAAGTCACAGTCATTTTATAACCTAATCTTGGAAGTGATGTCTCATCACTCCTGCTGTATTCCTTATGTATTCCACTAACCCACAGTATTCTGTATGTATTCCATTAACCTGATGTGAGTTTCTGGGTCCAGGGAGGTGAGGTGATTACACAGGACGGGGACACAAGGAGGCAGGGACCATTGGAAGAAAACATACAATGATAGGCAGAGACCAGTTAAATGTCACAATGTCTAATATAAATGAAAATCCAAAAATTACCATGCATACATAGAAATAAAAATGATTTGGGGCGCCTGGGTGGCACAGTCGGTTGGGTGTCCGACTTCAGCCAGGTCACGATCTCGCGGTCGGTGAGTTCGAGCCCCGCGTCAGGCTCTGGGCTGATGGCTCAGAGCCTGGAGCCTGTTTCCGATTCTGTGTCTCCCTCTCTCCCTGCCCCTCCCCCGTTCATGCTCTGTCTCTCTCTGTCCCAAAAATAAATAAACGTTGAAAAAAAATTAAAAAAAAAAGAAATAAAAATGATTTAACACCAGAAATTACATTAGAAACAGTGGATGAATGTTTTTCATGCAATTAGGACAAAAAGATCTACTTATAATAACCACAGACATATATACATGCTATCCACACACACATAATATACACAAGTACATAAAAATCCAGAGGAACTAATGATTTACATGTGAGAAAACAAAAATGTTTATATGATCAAAAATGAGCATTTTTAACCATTTATATAGCTCAAAATGACATTTTAGGATCATTTTGAAATAAGCATGGAAATAAAAGACAAAAAGTATGTCCCGTATTTCAGATATATATTTGAAAACCAGAAATTACACTTAGAAAAAAAGAAATTTATATTTAAGAGCAGTATTTGTCACTTTGAGAAACTTTCTAAGTTTTAATGTGTTTGAGAGCTCAACACCTTGAGTTGTTAAAATGTATATTACATAATATTACTAAAATCATCTGAAATTAAATAATTGGTATGTGAAAGCTAAGAAATATTTCAGTCCTTAAAATTAATGTTATTTGTTATACAGAGAGAAAGCCTGAATGTGAAATTCTTCCAAAACCTGTTATTTGATTAGTTTTTCCTAGAATGGAAAACAAAAGTGTTTTGTGAGCACCTGTTAAACCGTTCTATGCACTGAGCACAATTATCTCAAGACACACACTTTCATGATTGCTGGATTCGGAATGAGACTTGGCTTTGGAGATTAACATCAGTGTATCTACCCATCAATGGTTCCTTGTGCTCATCACCATACAGTAGGCAACAAATTCATTCCTCAGACCAGTGTTTATTTGGAGTGTCGTCATGGCAATCTAAATTCTCACCATAAGCAGCTGAAACAGAGAGAGAGAGAGAGAGAGAGAAAGAGAGAGAGAGAGAGAGAGAGAGAGAGAGAGAGAGATTAGAGAGACAGAAACAAGGAAGAGAATAGAAGGAAAGAGAGAGGACATTTAAATTTGATAAAGCTTATTGACTCTTCTCTTTTCCTTGAATTTTGGTAATATTGTTTCATTGAAATCCCCAGTGACATTCATGGCCAACTTATTCTCTGGTCAAATTTTAAATTGAATACACATTTATGAAAACAAATGGAAAGCTTTCATTTGAAAGCTCCTTCTGCGTAACTATTCTGTATGACACCCAAGTATTAACCTGGGTGGGCACTTATAATGGCACCCACAGGTAATATTATATATGTTGGTATCTTTGCCCTTGGTCTTCCAGACTTCACCTCCTTTATGAGAGACAACAGAAGGAAGAGGAACTATCACCAGCATAGAGACATGTTAAAGAATTTACCAACTATAACCCTGGATTCAAGGTCTGTGTATTGCCTCTAACTTCATCTCAGATTGTTTTTTCCCTCTATTCTTTCCCCAAATAGACATCGATGTGCAAGCGCACATTTGGTTGTTGTTGGTGAGATACTGATAGTATTAGATGGAAAGTAGAATAAAGTTCTGAGATCCAAAAAAGTTTCTACAAATTGTCGGGTGTCTCTAAGTAGAGTTCCTGATGGTTCTTTACATATACTGGCTGGCAAGCGTCCTATGGGTTCTCATCTGGAATTCAAGATGATGGTTAATGGTGTCACTATGACACGTTTGTCCATCTGTCCCTCTTTGGACCCACGAAGGTTTTGCCGGTGAATTGTGTATGCAAAGGGAGCAGAAACACAACAATGTGTTATCTTTTACTCTGTGGATTGATGGACTGGTTGATGGTATCTTCATTTTTCAATGAGCAGTTAGTCTCTCTGGGAATTCAAAGTTAAGAATGACACTTTACTGGAAAATCTTAGTCTCATAGGAAAGAAAACATATCGACCAATATTTAGTAAATGGTCATTCCACACATCAAGAAAAAGACATATACCAGAATTAGTGAATATAAATAAGGAAAACACACAGGCTAAAATGAAAGTATGTGTGGGCTAATGGGAGTGATGGAGAGGGGGCTGTGGAGTGGATTCCCTGATGAGGGAAGAAGGATGCTCAGAATAGAAAATCTTCTGAACTTTTCTACAGAGGGTGCAGTGTTTGCTTGGTTGCTAGGTTGTGGAAGATTTTCAACAGAGGACATAGCATATGCAGGGATTGAAGGTTCATGATGTGTTTGGAAAAGTTCAGACAGGCTTGTGCATCTTTCATCAACAGGACATAATAGAGACTGGCTGGATATGAGGTTGAAGGGATAGTCAGGAACTGAATGATGAAGAGACTTCATTACCGAACTTGTGTGGGCTTTATCTGAACATGGGCAGCTAAAGAAGGATTCAGACTAATGGCATTTGCAGCTTTGAATTCAGAACCATCACTCAGAGGAAAGCATGGATGAACATCATCCCAGAAATACCCTCTTTCTCCTCACCACTCCTGAAGGAAAAAGAATACAGTGCACAATTATGGTGGCTGTGAAGCCATCTATGAACAGACTTACCAAGGCCACCCATGTGTATAGAGTAAGCAGAAGAATCAGGTTTCTCTGACCCCAAAGTCTGTGCCCCTTTTCACTAGCCCGTGGTGCCTCCCCAGTGTGATCTTTTCATCCTGGGAATCCTCATACAAACTTGAACTCTTATGTTTATTTTATAGTACTTCAAGCTATTTGAAAATTATCTTATTCTTAAGCGGCACGTTTTTGGGAAAGGGGCTATATGTCACTCACCTTTTTAAATTCTTAGCTGTGTTCAGCACATTCCCTTATATTAATAGGTGCTGGACCTATACCTATTAAATATACACATAAACAAATTAAAAATAATATAAATGCTATTAACGTTAGTAGAACAACTCAGCCATCTATCACTTATATTAGCAAAAGTCTTATTGGGTAGAAAGGGATAGGTTTAAAAACTTTGTATTGGTTAAAGGATCACTAACAAAGCCTTACTTGCTTCCATGGGGGAGGGGGCACTGATTTGTCACGTGCCACGGGCATTTCAGTGCTCAAAGTATCAGGATGTTAAAGAATAAATCCTCTATTTAAATGCATTTAAGTCCTTATCAGTTGTTTAAATTCCAGATAACGGAACAATTTCTTTTGGTTAAATTTATCATTGAGGTAATTATTGTCAGGTGTCTTGAGGAGATAATGTGAATTAGCATCACAGCTAATTAGTCAACTTTCAGAAAGATACACTTAGTTGTCACTTCACGTCTCCTTTAGTGCAAGAAAATGCAACAATATTTATAAAACTTCTTATACATGCCTAACAATAAACCATACTGATCTTCAACTTATTTTTTATTTATTTTTTTTTAATTTTTTTTCAACGTTTTTATTTATTTTTTTTTGGGGACAGAGAGAGACAGAGCATGAACGGGGGAGGGGCAGAGAGAGAGGGAGACACAGAATCGGAAACAGGCTCCAGGCTCTGAGCCATCAGCCCAGAGCCTGATGCGGGGCTCGAACTCACCGACCGCGAGATCGTGACCTGGCTGAAGTCGGACGCTTAACCGACTGCGCCACCCAGGCGCCCCTCAACTTATTTTTTAAATACAATGTTTATTTTTGATGACAAGGATTCACAAGAGATTCATTTATTTAGTTTTTCCTTCAGCACTATTTATTGGGTGCTTATTCTATGCTAGGTTCTATGCTAAGTGAACAGAAATATATGTATCCTTTGCCTTAATGGAGCATATAGTATGGAAGAAGTGAGTGGGCGAGGCTTGGATAAGATGGTAAGGGAATTAGAACCGATCAGCACCGATAAGCACCGATCAGCAGGCGACATGGCCTCCAATCAACGCTTCCTTGGATGTTTAGCAAGAAAGTGATGGAAAAAAATCAGCGAGCTCCCCTCTATCCCAGCAAGGACATTTGGAAACAAATTTTGAAAATGAAAAGCGTGTCATGAACACCAACCATTGAAGAAGGTTGTGTATAACAGGTTCCAAGACCCAGTGAAATGAATTGCAGTCTCTAACAGATGGAAAGAAGAATGGCAACACACCAGGAGCCCATAAGAAAAAGCACCCAACCAAACAAATCTTGCAAAATGAGGGGCCAAAGAAAGAAATAGAAGAATCTGATACTTCTTACAATAGATTTCTAAATTCAAGGCACAGTACAGAGGAGACAAAACACTGACATGTTGCACTAGCCTGCAACAGTGGCTGGAATGACTAGCAGGACTTACCTTGTTACCATGGACTTATGATGTTACCAGGACTTACCATGTTACCATGGAACTGCCCTGCCCTGGGAGAATGAACCACAGCTGAAGAAAATGGAACTCAACCTTGACTGTTTACAATGGGCCCTGGCATAGGATGTTCAGATTTCAGAAGGAAGACCAGGACAAGTGTCCGTGAGCAAATGGAAGAAATCAAGAAATTTCATCCTCAAGAAATTTCAGAGGATCTCCCCTACACCCACCCCCATGTCCTTAGGAAACAGAACGAAGGTAAAAAACAAAAACCAAAACCCAACTTCCATGTGGTCAATGTAGTGCAGAATGGACAAAAGCAGTACAGTGTAAGAATGCTTGGCATCCTTCATAGAAAGCATTTGAGAAATGCAGCAGAAAAAACTGTTTTGGATATTTAAAAGAAGCAATTGTCTCTGAAGCCAAGGAGAAGATGAACCCTCAGATAGGAAGGACACATTTTGTTCCATGTTTCAGAAAAAGAAAAAAAAATACATATAAGATAATTGGCACTAAAACATATTCTGGTTAAGTTTTTGAACATCGATGATTAAGAAAGAATAGTTGAGATTTCTAGACAAATAGAGCAAGCCATCCACAAAGGATCAGTATGTTGAGCTTTTGATGCCCACACAGTGTTCAGTGCCAAGAGGTTATTAGATTACTGTCTACAAAGTTCAAAAGAGAATGAGGTATGACCAAGAATATTCCAACCAGGCAAAGTATCATTTAATAAAGAAGGCAAAATGAAATATTCACCCTTCCAAATAGGTGATGTTTGTATCCACCCATCCAAGAGATCAAGGTAAAGAAATTAGAACAGAGAGAAATTGGGTGAAGTTCTACTCATAAACCTTATTTCCATTTAACTATAGAACTTAGACTAAAAACTGCACCATTATGGCTAAGGAATAAAAGGTAACATAAAAAAAATCTTGATAAACTAAAATTGATTACAACTGTAACAGGAGATGTCAGAGAAAGTAACAGTATAAGCAAACTATCCCACTTTCTTCTAGAAGGAAATCAATTGGTAATACTCAAAAACAGATAGATGGAGATACAGCTATAGATAAATATTTAGCATCATGGTGGGCAGAATTCTCAGGTGGCCCTGAATATTCCCTCCCCAAAGTGCAGAATTCTCTCCTGCTGAGTGTGGGTATAATGGGATGTCACTCTGTGATGAGGTTACGGTATATGGAAAAGGTGGAGGGGTGTTGCAGATGTAACCCTATTTCTCTATTGAGATATTCATATCCATTCTGTGTCTTTTTCACACTGCTAAAAGTAAAATCACACGTATGGTTATGTTGTGAGTAGTGGATAGAGCGACCCCCAAATTTGGACCAAAATCAAATGTCATTTTTGAAAGCTTTGGCCTTTCTGTGTCATTTCACATCTAAACATCCAATATACTGAGAGAAGAGTAAATTAGACACTTTGAAGACTGATACATCCTCTAGAACGCATTGATCTGGAGAGAAATAAATGGGTGTGAGTATTGTAGGGCCTTCTGGAGGTGATGTCACGGAGTTTCCAGTTCTGACTTCATAAATCTTTTAGGTAGGAGAGCCTGACAGGATGGCCCTGATTGAGAGAGCTTCTGGTGGAGAAAAGATGCCAAGGTTTAACGTGGAACTCATGGGATGGAGGGATCCAGAGCTGTTCTCCAAGACTTACACCGAAGTTGAAGTTTGGGGGGCCAGTCTCGGCACAGCTCATGGCTGTGTTTGGAAGCATTGGGCTCAGCAGCTTGTAGCTGAGACTAGAAGCTGCTCTAAATTCCTCTATTCTGGCTAGCAGAGTCACAAGGAAAAACAGAAGGACGAGCATTAAAATGTGAACCGAAAACTCCGTCATTTTGGAGCACTATGTGAGCATTATTACTATTCTTGCAAGGGTATAGATCAGCAAGGGCAAGCCTGGGTTAATTACTAAAGCAAAGTCACCACAAATAGATTTGACTTTGCAGATCTCTCCCTTTGGCTTTCATTCAGGATTTGGAATCTGGATACAGATTTCGATACAGAAAGCCTTGGGATTCTTAGACAATTTGAGATGACAAGAACACCCTAAGAGAAGAACAGAGAAAGAGAGAGAGAGACATTTATACCTACCTAGGTGTATGCACACTATGATTTTAAAATGTATTTATTATTTTTGTAGTGAAGTGTAGTTGACATACAGCGTTATATTAGTTTCAAGGGTGCAGTGTAGTGATTCGACAATTTTATACGTTAAGCCATGCTCACCGTGATAAGTGTAGTCACGTCTGTCACCATATGATGTTATTACAATATTATTGACTATATTCTCCATGCTGTACTTTTCATCCCCGTGACGTATTTATTTCCTAACTGGAGGTTTTTACCTCTTAACCCCCTTCAACAATAGGGGAAATTCCAAGAGGGCAAGTCTGAACTAGCTATCAAATGGGGAGTCCCACTGAGCAACCAAATATGTGACTGTATTTGTACCTTAAGCTCACAAATTAGTTCCTACTGGTTACCTAAAATATGTCAGAACGACTGTCATTCTGTTTAATTCTATTATCTCCACTCTAAAATTCAGAAGCTTTGCCACTGTCCTTTCTTCTCTATACATTTGCAACTTCTTGTAACCTTACATTTCCCTTTAAGGAATTGTATTTGCTAGCTCCTTTACAAGTAAGGCATTGCTAACGGCTCCAGTCTCTTTGCCAATCTTTCCTGATATTTTAAGCTTTAGCAACACAGAATTTCTTACATTTCTTTGAAAGCATCTGACTTATTTGGGTGCAATTTCTTGGGCTGTCCAGCTTGCCAGGGGAACCAGGAGCAATCTCCCCTTACTGTGAGGCTGGACAGCTCCCAGCATATTCAGTGATGCACTCAAGATAGACCCTCTCGGTTATGCGTTTCCTGAAGTGATTGCCCCTTCCCACCAGGGCTAGACTCGATGCCTTCTTTCCTAGTTACTCCCAAGTGCATGGGATCTCTACCACTGCACAGTATCATGCTTGCATGTTCCCCTGCTGAGAACATTGTCTTATACGTAGAAAATACTTGCTTAGTATTGACTGAATGAACAAATAAATAAATGGCTCATGGCAATGGCTCTTCTGGGTAAGCTATTACACTGCCTTTATACATGTTGTAGAGCTTACTTATTGTGTCGCTGACAGAAATGTGCAATTCAAAATATTGCATGTGCCATCTTTTTGGACGTGTTTTTCATATACAATTACATTTAGTTTGAATAGGAAAAAAATTAAAAACAAATTGAATTGGAAGAAAATTAAAAACAAATTAAACAACTCTCTGTGATTTTTGACTGTTAGAATATGTGGAATGAAACCACATAACTCGCTTATTTGTTTGTTAAGAACACCCAATTTTTAATTTCCATCCATTTTTCACTTTGGGTAGTTCTACTTGACCATGACACTCAGTATGTTATTTTACAAATTCAAGAATTACAGGGACAGCCACTAATTTGATAAATGCATTGTCACATAATTGAAGTTGTCTGCACTTTGGTGATAATGGTAGTTATTAACTTCTCTAAAAATGCCAGAAATATTGTAGGAAAGCAAATGTGCATGTGTTATCCTTTTAGACTTTTATAATATTTTACTTTCTCAGGTTTATAAGCTGATCATAGGAAAAAATATCCTATCACCTTGCAAGATCAATATGCAAGAAATACATGCATGATTCCAAGATTTAGCAAGTATAATCTTTAGAATTGCTTCTCTAACCATTTTTAAATATTAGACAAATTAAAGTATAGCTCTCCAGCCAAAGTAACCATAGGAACTGGGTTTTTCGAGACAGACTTAGATTTGAATATGCCTATAACTACCATGGCAAATCTAACTTCTGTCAGGGGGAAAAAACAACATTGTTTCATGCAGAAATAAAGTCTAGGCAAACTCCATCAGGTTTAGAATATTTATTTATTTATTTATTTATTTATTTATTTATTTATTTATTTTTGAGAGAGAGAGAGAGAGAGAGAGAGAGAGAGAGAAAGCGTGAGCATGGGAGAGGGGCAGAGGGAGAGAGCGAGAGAATCTTAAGCAGGTTCCACGCTCAGCACAGAGCCAGATGTGGGACTTGATCCTACAACCTTGGCATCATGACCTGAGCCAAAATCAAGAGTCCAATGCTCAACTTGACTGAGCCATCCAGGCGCCATAGGATAGCTTTCATTTTGAAAGGAAAGTAAATCTTAATCATTTGTCTAAGCCTATAACCAACAATATTATCTTTCTGGGAGTGGCTGATCAATAGTTTATGACCATGAAGGAACTAGTTAGAGCTCACTAAGTATATTAGTGTGGTTTAGGGAAGGCTGTAGGGAAGCAGGAGTTCATAAATGAGAGGAATTAGTATTTCTTCATGCTCAAAAATTTTTAAGAGTTATCATTTTGTTACTTTCAAGGTATATACCTAAAAACTGCATAAGACTCTCAGAGAAGCCTTTATGGGATTTATTTCAATGAATACACATATTTTATTTGTATTATTGTGCCTAGCAACATATTGTTGAAGACTTAAAAATGTTATTTCACAAAACATGACCCATAGAACCTCTGGTTCAGGATTGCCTGGCACGACTGATTAAAATGGAGAGCCATAGAACTTGTCCCAGACCTACTGAATAAGAACCTCTGGAATTGACCGGGAATATGATCTTTAATTAGTTCATTCTGCACACTGAAGTTTAAGAATTCTCTTAGAATGAATGAAAAGAGAGTGTATTGTCTTAACAATCACAAGCACACACAAATACATGTACACATATCACATCTCACCTATGCTATCCTAATGTCATTCAACGAATTATGTTTTTAATAAATCGGAATGATTTATTTGATAAATACATTGAATTGTGGCGTTGTTACTAAGTACCATAACTTAAGGTGACATAACTTGATATAGTGGAAAAAGAACTTTGTTAGTGTCACATCATGTGTATCACTACAAATAATTATACCAGAAAATAGACAACTTCTACAGTCAACAAGACCAGACACAAATCTTTGACAGTCATTCAGCGCACTCCACAGTTGGCATGCCCTGCCTAGTTACAAGCGTGTTCCCTTTTATTTGAGCCATATCAAACTCTTTTCTATTCCATAAACATGCCATAGAATCCCTAGCTCTCCCTTCCCTTGAAATGTCTGCTAATGTAATTTGGATTCTCATTCATTGTGTATGGTTCCATTCATGTATCTCCTCTCCTGAGACTTTCCCTAATACCCCTGGTAAGTGTTGGCTACACACTGTTCTTCTTTTAAGACATTTTGCTTTTAGAACTATAATATGACATATACTGCATTATGATTGACAGTATATGTGTTTCCAGTCACCAGTAGATTATGTATTCCTAGAAGTCAAGAGACATACATATATACTTAAAATATACGTACATATATACATATACATATGTATATATATACATACATATATACATACACACACGCATACGTATGTAAGTTCTCAGTAAGAGGACATATTCTCACCAGTGACCTGCTCATTAGATTCTCATTCAGTATTGATGAAATTAAATTAGAAATCATTTTTAGTGAGCAACAAGTCTTTACAAACAGAGGTCTGAATGTGCTGTGAAATCCAAGGCAAATAAATTACCTTCTTTACCCCAAATCTAAGAAACCACTAAAATCACACTGAAGGAAAACTTAGACTTGTTTTACAAAGCTAAATTTTGCAGGTCTGAACTAAATGTTTTTCTTCTTTATGGAGTAAGTCTCAGAGAGTGTAGAGCAGTTTTAGAGCAAAAATGGTATCCCATCACACTTAAAATAGATGCCAGACACAGAGGTCCAATATCTTCCTTCCTATACACTGCCATAAACTCTTGCCCACCAGGTTCTTTTTGAATTTGTCTTCTGAAACAAAGATGTGTTGTGTAAGGAAAAGGAGACATGGGAACATCATCTCTTCAGAGTTCTATCTTTGCCAACTACCATCTCTGAATTACCTTTTTTTCCCAAAGTGATTCTATAATATTTGTTTCAGATATCATAACAACAATGCATTATTCTCATGCAGAAGGCCACCTTCAGTACATGTTAGATTGAATGAAAAACTTGGAACAAAAAAATCATTGGGAAGATGGCATTGTTCTTGGCATTCTCTTTTTGGGACTGATACACATCTGTGTAGTTGGAAAAGATGCCAGATATAAATACAGTGAACTTTAGGAGCAACAGCATCCTTTCCATTCTTCAAAGGTCTCGGAGAGTTGTTGTGAAGAATAAAGATCAAACAAAAGCAACAAGAAATTCAGGAGAGTTAATGCATGGCCAGTAGTGGTGCGGAAAGAGAAAAATGTCTTTTCCTAAGCCATTGGGAAGAGCATGAAGAGTGATGGATCTTCAATTTTTTCTTCAAGATATGAAAAAATTGGAAATTAGCATTCCCTTCTTAGACATGCATGACAACAAGTTGGATTTTTAGTAATGGCTCAGCCACTCGTGCATGTTTCTCCAAAAAGGCATGCCACTTTTGAACACGTGTGTTATCAGGACCAAGATCCGCTACTAAAATCTCAGAGAACATTGTTTTTCCCAATCATGTCATTTAATAGGACTTAAACATCTCATCCCAGGAAATGAATTCAAAAGGAATATTAAATATTCTGCTTTCCTTCCCTTCTTTTAAGTTAAACCTGAAGCATTAACTGTGTTAATCATTTACCAAGAGGGGGCACACTTGGTATTAGTCTGAGTCATGCATCAGAAAGCACACACCCATTTTGAATGAGAAAATTACTATTTGCTTAATAAAATGAGTAGCTCCTGCCTTTCATATAAAATTATCTTGATAATGCTGCCCAGTAAAATGCTGTTAATTTGATGGTGGTTTCATCATTTTTCCATGGACTAGATACACTCCCTACCTTTCTAATACCAGTTATTTAAAATTATTTTAATTGAAGGACAGCTCCCAGAAATTTGAAAATTAATCAAGTGTGCCTTTTTTTTTAACTGGGTGCACATAGAGGTCCAAGAAAAATGCTTCCATTGAAAAGAAAACTCTGCTGTGTTTATCTTTTTATGGGCTGAGCCTACAATATATTTTCTCCCACTCCTGTTTGGACTATGTGAGAATGTCTATTTGAACATAGAGTGAGGAAGGCTGAAAGGTAGCACCAGTGGAAGCAATTAATTCACCTTACGATATTCAGTCTATCAACAAGGCATAAGGACAGTTTTTGAACAGCATTATGGTGTCTTTGATTTATGATGTTTACTGCTGACTCTGAGTTGTTCTGGAAAATGTTTCCTCTATAAGGTATAACTAAAAATATGTATCAATCTCTCTCTTTTAACCATTCACCCCTGTACACCATTTAAATAGACAGAGTGCCTTAGTGTGGAATAATGAAAGATCTCTGACAAAATACACGTCAGACTTCATCAGCCAATTTCACTGGGTCTGTTAGTTTCTCAATTTGTTGACCTGACTTCTTATTAAAACATAGACTACAAAGATGGCTTAGCGGTGAATAATGAGATCTGAATCACAGATGTTTTTTCTCTGTGTCTTTCCACACCATTTCAAGCCCAGGCCCTTTAAACATGTTTTCTACTTTAATGGACTAGATATCTTACCCACAGTAAGGTACATGGTTTTTAAATTATTCTTCCTCTGATTCATTAACATGGGAGTTTTCCCCAGTGGAAAGATGGAGATGATGCAAAAGAAGCCAATTATTGTCATCGTTTGACGGGGCCCAAATTATCATCAACACACACACACACACACACACACACACGCGCACGCGCGCGCGCGCACACACACAGGAGGATTATCTCAACGCAAAAAATAAGTTAGTTATATTTAAAGATAGTTTATCAGTCTTTATTACTGAGTTATTTTCTCTAACACCCAGAACACATCTCCAAATGGTTATAAATCAATTATCCGTAGACATCTCAAAGGTATATTAATTAGATGATATATTCTTACATCTTTATTTTTTAAATGGGAAAAGTCAGACTCAGAAAACTGAAGTGACTTGCTCTTAGATATTTAGCAAAAGGGGATTGTAAATCAAGCTCCCCTGAATGTTTCCGTGTTTCCAATGGATCGCTCATCATTCAAACAGTTTTTAGAATTTCTTTTTTGGATTCATCTTTAGAAGCATTTGAGAAAACAAACACTTCTGGTTTCATAGGTATGATCTATAGGCTGTTTTGTTTTGTTCTCCTGCCACGATTATACTACTTAACTTTATCCCCTGCTTAGTCATCAAACTTGGCGGTACTGTGACCTCCTTGGGGGCAAGTATCATATTCCCACAGTATTTATGATAATATCTGTTCCATTATCAAATTGATTATATACTTTTTTTGGCTAAAATATATGCAAAATATATGTAACTTTTTACACACTACCATAACTAAAAGCATAGACTCGGAAATATTCTTGACTAAACTATTTTGAAGTCTCTTCTTGCCAAAACCTTGAAATTCAATCTCTATGTATTTATCTTTAGGATATCATTACTATTATTATTGTTATTCATAGATTAATTTTAAGACTCCAAAAACAGCCTATGCTAATGGTATGCTAATCCCACTGTCTAAACAATTACAAATGTTAATGATTGGATCAGAGTAATTTTTTTTCTATTATTGTTATTTCATGCCTGAAATATTCAGTGCTTGGGTTTGTTTCTATAAATGGCACAAAAAGAGTCTTTACAGCAGATCCTAAAATGACTATGTGGATTTCAAAGAATGTTTTCCAATGGAAAGAAAGTGTAAATCTTTTATGTAGTTGAGTGCTAAAACAGCTTATTGACCAATGTCAACAGGTGGAGCCGAGACAAATGGTCCTAATCTGTGCCTTTGTAACTATGTTAGCCGCGAGGAGACAATTTTTTTCCAAAGAATCAAGAAAATTAACATGAGTTTTTTGTTCAATTATTTGGAGTCCCAGCCTGTAAGCCAGAAAGTCTAAAGGGATCTTCTATGGTATATTTGAAAAGTGTAGGTTATATATTTTGCCTGGAACTACTTAGAACTATGATAGCCATTTTTAGAAAATAACTATGGTTACTTGGGCCAGTGTCAAGGTAACACTTTCCAAAATACTACGACCAGGAAGATTTGCACATCTCAAAGATATTTGAAGTTGATGGAGTCTGTGGTTACTTAAAGATCAGCTGCTCTTATTGGATTAAATAGAATCGGGTTATGAGCTGGATACTGATCGTGAACGTTCTGGACACACTCTTTCCCCTCACATGATCTAACGTGCCATGGTTTCTGACCCCTCCCTATCCCAGTCATTCTTCCTTGGAAAATACATTGTTCAGTCTTTCAAAACTGTCACCTACTATGGCATATTATTCTCTGGATATTGATTCACAAGCACAAGATTTGGTGGCAATATTACTGTCTATTATTAAATGGGTAATACATATAATTAATGTAGAATATGCCAAGTCCTCACTAAAACGTCAATAAATATTCATCATTATCATCTTCATTATTATGTGTTCCCCAGAGCTTTTGCTTAGCTGTTGAATCAACCTGTCAAACACAATGTATATTATCAAATAAAACCTCTACTGAGTTTTTAGCTTTATTTTTGTTTGCTTATATTTTTGTTATCTTTTAAAGATTTTTTGAAATGTTTCTTTATTTATTTTGAGAGAGACAGCATACAAGAGGGGCAGAGAGAAAGGGAAAAAGAGAATCCCAAGCAGCCTCCGAGTTGTCAGTGCAGAGCCCAACTTGGGGCTCGATCTCACAAACCATGAGACCATGACCTGAGTTGAAATCAAAAGGGGAACATTCGACCAATTGGGCCACGCAGGCGTCCCTATACTTTTGTTTTCTTTGTTTGGTGATGAGAGGGGAGGATTATTTGTCTTCTTGAACTATTTTGAATTCAGTCTTCTCCTTAATCTGTATTTCAGCAGGTAATTCTTTGGACACAAAAATACAGAATTTTTCACTTGTTTTTCCTAACTTATGAATACTGACTAAGGAATTCAAATTTTTAAAATTATTTATCATCTTGGTTTTATAAGGTATTACATAGGCTTTACAGTAGAGATCCATGACATCTTCCAAATGAATAGACATTTTTTGTGTGTTTTTTCTTATGGATTTCACGATAACACTTAGAATGTAAGTTATACAATGCACTTAAGCACTTTTGTGAGCCTGTAAGTGTCGGGTAGAATAGAAAGGGACAGTGAAAAAAATGAGCCACAAGAGTAAAGAGAATTCCCTACAATGAAGTCTTTCAGGTGAGTAACAGATTCTCAGAATCCTGGATAAGATTTTCCTGGGCAGAGATTTATCATACAAGAAACTGAGGTGGCCACATTTTTTCAACATACAGGGGAAATTTAGGGTTCTATTAAAATCAGAGCAAAAGTGTTCAAGACATTCTCCTCTTTGATTTCCCTATGTGCCTCCAAAATTCTTCTCTTCCTGTCTCTTTTGTGAATTTATTATTGAATGCATTCTCTTGGGAAAACTGGATTATTAAGATATGTTTTCTCTCTATAATAAAGAATGGTGTGCAGTTAGAGCAAATATAAGTGATGATCCCCACAAGCAGAAAAAGAAATGAAACACATTTCATGGAGATCCAGACAAGAGGTCTTAGGCTGTCTGTCAGAAATCACTTTCAGCTGATAGAAACAGGAAGCTGAAAAACAGTGGCTTACACACATCAAGAGTTTATTTTTCTCTCACATAGAAGTCTAGAATAGGCTACCCAGAGATTGTACAACAAGCTTGCAATACTTAAAAATTCAGGGTTCTTCTAGCTTCTGCTGCACTATTTCTTGTCCTTTCAAATTGCATCTCAGACTCCAAAAAGGGAAAGGAAAAGGCAAAAAGAGTTTGTCATGGAGTCAGCCCCGTTAGGGAGCTTCCTGGAAGCCCTCATTTAAGGGACTTCCACTTAAACTCTAATGGCTAAAGCTTAATCATATAGTCACTTACATCTGCAAGTGACACTGGGAAATGTAGTTTTTAAGGTAGGTTATTATCACTGCCACCCAAATGGAGGGATGTTAATAAAAATGTCAGAAAAAAAGGGGGGAGAATCTGTCTCTTACCCATTACCTGCGTTCTATATTTATGTTAAGCTTCCCCTTCATTTTTCCTAGAAACTGTAATTTCCTTGAACATGAGATCTATCGGGGAATCTGCTCGCCAACCTACTTAGTCCTTCTGTGTAGACATAAGGTTAACCTGCTCCTGAGTACTAGCCTTGTAGGAATGTCAAAGTTCTTCTCTTAAGTGACACTCTAAACTACATCTCATTTCACAGACATTTGAACCACACACACACACACACACACACACGCGCGCGCATCACAGTACTATGAGGTTATCCCATAAGGTGTCATTCAACTTTTCCAATCTTGTTCCTTCTGGCCTTGGTTATTCATTAAATTGTCAGCTCTATAGAACCACATTTGCTTTTGATTAAAAAATATGCATGGAAGTACATTTAAGATATATAGTTTCCAAGTGACACACAGAGAAAGGAAACTCTGCTTTTGCCCACATACCCTAAATGTCCGTAGTTAAATCACTGCAAGTTACAATTTGTTCAAACATCTTGGAATCACAAAGGCCTGCCAGTCAAACTCCACACCCAAAGTAATATCTCATTTTGAGGGTCCCAGTCTCCTTTTCAATACTTCCAGAGTAGATTTGATTTGCTTGCTGCTTGAAGAGGCAGAAAATTCCATTTGGGGAATGTTTCACAATTGGAAATTCTTCCTATGTTATAACCAACTGTTGCTCTAGAACTTTTTTTTTTTTTTAGTTTATTTATTTTGAGAGAGACAGAGAGCACAGCAGGGGAGAGGTAGAGAGAAGGAGAGACAGAATCCCCAGCAGGCTCCGCGCTGTCAGCATAGAGCCTGATGCAGGGTTTGAATTCACGAACTTTGAGATCATGACCTGAGCTGAGATCAAGAGTAGGATGCTTAATCAACTGAGCCACCCAGGCACCCCCGTAACTTTTAACCACTCACCTTGCTTCTGTCCTTATACTGGGTGTTTGAATGAACTAACTCACAGATTTCCATGATACGAGATGGCATAAAAAATGACCTTGTCTACGTGAAGGCTCTAGCCTATAATATCTATATGGTTTATATATAGCGTAAGGATTGTATATCCAGCACAGGGTTTTAACGTGTCCGCTACCAGCCTTAAACAAAATCAGAAATCTTTGTTCTTGAGGTCAAGTTTCTTGAAGCAACGTTAAAAGTTACTTCACTATTTGTAATGTCTCAGGCCCAGAAATATAGTGGAAAATAACAATTAAAAGCTACGTGAGTATCATCACTTAATAAAAATATCTTTACCTCCACTCCCTCAATATTTTGGGTCTACCTACTTGATGACATTTATGATGTGTAAATTGTTCCCCTGCTCTGACCTTTTAGACTTAAGATGCCACTTCACAATGGAAAATATGTCTCAAGAAAATAAAGGAGTCAAACGACTTGGCTTTCCTCATCCACCGTATCTCACTTCTATCAACAACTCAACATGAGCCATAAATTCGGAAACAAGTTTATTCATGTATTACCTATGTATTCAGGGAGACATTTTGGTTTTTTCTAATGATATTCACTATTGCTAAACAAAATAATAACAAAATAGCCACTCCAGAGTCTCTGAATTCTGTTTTTCTGTGCACCGTGTCCTCACACTTCCCCTGATGGAACCCACCCTCTTTCACTAAGTGAACCACAGTCACTTAAGTAATCTTCTTAAAGACTAAATACGAGAACAGATGGTCCAGGCAAGTATGAAATTCAGCTGCCCATTCCATAACAACTGTACTGCTTTAAATGATTAGGGGAATCACGGCAGCCAGGAAATGTTTATTGTTTTGGAAAGAGGGTGGGTCAGGATGGGATTTCACTTTCACTCTTTCCTAGAGGAAAATATTCATCCAACAGATCTCTTGTGACATATCAGACCTGCAGTCTCCATTTGCCAACTGTCAAGACATCCGATGGTTAAGGCAACTGGGAAGGGTAGCAAGAAAATAAATTGACTTCCAGCCAAGCAAATGCCAATTATAGTTTGTTTTAAGTGTGCTAGAAAAGATGGCAGGAGGCCAACAGCATGGTGGATGGACAGGGGTTGCTTAAAGGGCACATAGCAAAGGCTAGAGCCCATGGAATTCCAAAAAGACATGATTGGCATGGTGACAGATGGAGGCGGGTGGCCAGGCTCTCTGAAAGATGACTTATACTCTGTGCCAATCAAACTATGCTTTCACATGTAGTTCAAAGCTGCTATGTATGATGAGAATTTCAAGACAAAGAGAATGATTTATAGAAAGTCTTAACATGATTTTAATTAGGAGAGTAGAATCGCCATGTACTGGTGACTGGCTAGGCTTTGTTAATAGGCAATCCAAACCCATTTGGAGAAGGCAAAAAAAGAAGGGGGGGTTTCTCCAGTGTGACCAATTTCCCGGATCAGAGTGTAGCTGGGGTGTAGGGGTGTAGGAGTACCTGGCTCCAAGGGTCCCAAACAGATGACATTTGGCCATTCTCCACTGACAAAATCCAAAGACAGAGAAATGAGTGGTGGTGAAATAGGAAAGGAATTTATTTCAGGGAGGCCAACACCAGTAGGGAGCCAGCAGACTAACATCTCAAAGTGCTGAAAATACTTCCAGTTTTATATAAAGAAAATGTGGGGCAAATGTGGGTGGGTACGTGGTCAGTGTTGGCCAAATGGATCAATGTCTAAGAGTCAAGCATTGGGGGGGTCTTGCTGGCTCAGGGCAGTAGTTATGTGTGAGGGGGTAGTTTCAGTTCCCATTAGGGGGTGCTTTGCTCTCAGGGTCTTCCACCTGAGCCTGGAAACAAGCTGGAAAGGACCCAACTAGGAAGCTTGAGGTCAAAATGGAGGCAACCGAAGCCCTCTTTCCCGAGTGAAATGAAGTTACTTCTTGTTTCAAATCGCACCTTGTATTTGGTCAAGTAACTAAATTTAAGTGGTGAAGACCCAAAGATTCTTACTTGGATATTCACTAAAATGAATGAAAAGTTTATTTGGTTGTATTAGGGAGAAAACATATTTTTCTCCCCTACTCTTCTAGTTTCTTAGCTGAGATCCCTTTATAATAAAAGACATTCCCAAGGGGAAAATGAACAGATGTTCAATGACAGGTATACCTCCTGTATCCACGGGAGGTACCCAGAAAATATGAGTAACTCAAGAAGTGGCTCAAGCTGAAATACCATTTCCAGGTAAAGACAAAAAAGATGTTGTTGGGGGAGGTGGCAGGGAGAGCCAGGTTTTCAGAAAAAAACACAGTGAACAAGGGTATGGCTGTATTCAGATTTAAGTCCTTGCCTTCTCCATTTATAAGAGTTTCTACAGATTGAGTCATCCTCCTTTTCCTGGTACAGAGAGGGAGGCATCCTTACATGTGGAGATTTTCCTTATAAATGTGAATTGCTCTTACAAAGGGATAACTCTACTTGATTTCAGAGCTTCTCTGGTGTTTATTGTTTCGAAAGAATAATCAGCCTAAAATAACCGTTATGCCAAAAAAGGCATATTTTGGGGTGACAAATTCTGCTCCCCTTCAGTTAGCATGCTGGAATTATGTGGTTTAAATGGACTCAAAGATTTGTCTGGATGCACTCCATGAAATGATTTCATTGAAGAATAAAATCCACCTACTTGGGGGAAGGCGGTTAAAGTGTGGGCATGACAGGTAGAGAATGTTGCATTTAGAAATATAAAAAGAAACATTCTGTAAGTTGCTTTCTAGATGGATTATTATATGGTCAATGTTAGCAAATTTTGGAAGGTTAGCATGAAAGTAGAAATCCAGTCATGCATAGCAGACATACACTTTATCAAGTACATTCTATCGAAGTAAATTCTAATGGAATGTCCCAGTCAGTTTTCCCTTCTAAAATGAATTTCTCTTCCTGAAATACATGCATTCCTGAAATCTTAGTACATAATGCACTTTCATTCATTAAGCCACTGCACAGTATTGCATTAGGAAAGTTCATCATTCAAAGGCATACTATAATGCTTTCAGGAAAGCAGAAACCACGTTTCTAACCCGCTTACAGGGAAGGAGATCTTTATGTGACATATAATTCAGATGCTATTTCTTTGGCTTAACACCAATATTCATGTTAATTCATGGAGAAAATTAGGATGTGAGATGATGTAAACATTAATAAAGGGGAACCTTACCAAAGTGGAGTCGGGAGGCCAGCAGGGGGAGCTCTCATATCCTACCACTCTACATCAATTGCAGATCCAAGAGGAAGAGAGGGACCTAGCAGGTAGATACTACTTTACTATCCTGCAGGGGGAAGAAATACTTTCTTCCTTCCCTGGCAACAGCCCAGCCAATGAGAGACAGTCACACCTCAGTCCACGAAAAGTCACTATACTTTGAACTCCCACTTTACACTATGGACATTTTGTTTTTAACAGCCTTCCCAACTTCCCCTTTTCATTTATAAAACAGAGTTCCTTGCCTTTGTTCTGTGAATTTGCTTTCTGCTGTAGCTTACTTGTCCTGGAGTGCAATTCTCTGCCATTCTTGAATAAGCCTACGTTTGCCAGTAAAATATCCATCAATTTTAATTTAAAGGTTAACAAAGGGGTGCCTGGGTGGCTCAAGTCAGTTAAGCATCCAACTTTGGCTCAGGTCACGATCTCGTGGTTCATAAGTTGGAGCCCCCGCGTCGGGCTCTGTGCTGACAGCTCAGAGCCTGGAGTCTGCTTCGGATTCTGTGTCTCCCTCTCTCTCTGCTCCTGCCCCACTCGTGCTCTCTCTCTCTCTGTCTCTCAAAATAAAATAAAATAAAATAAAATAAAATAAACATTAAAAAGACATTTGAAAACAAGGTTACCAAGGACTACTTGGATGACTTTACATTGTTGAAGGATAAACTGAGGAATATTTAAAGTCCAAAGTGTTCATTTGAGCAAAAATCAATGTGAATCAGGCAGCACCCAATTTAGCAGATAGAAAGGAGCTCCAAGGAGCTGTATGAAATGAATGATTTTTATAGCCAGAGGGAGTGGGAACAAGGAAGTTATACTAGGTGAGAATGGGTTGGTGACCGCAGTTACCTTCCCTTTGGGGATGGTAGGATCTATCACGCAGATGACCTAAGTAGCGTTGATCAGGTGATTCCTGACTGAATGGTCTAAGATTCTGTTTCTCGGAGAACCAAGATGATAGTTAAGCTAACCTCAGTTTGTGGACATGGGGCTTTGCATAAGTGATTCCGCTTTGGGTATGTTGTCTGGTTTTTAATAACGTAACTATTATTTTACTAGGCCAATGCAATATTTTTAATTTTGCCATCCAAAGTATAGAAGATCTTCTAAAGATATGTGATTTTTCACAAGGAAATAAGATTAGGGCATGCGAATACAATAACTCACCTGAAGAGTTATGCCTACTTAACGTTTCTTCCTGAATCCTCTCCAGTGTTGTCAGGATGATGTGGATGTACAACAGGCCAGGGATGCAGGTAGAGGGACTCTCAACTGGGCTACGCATGGTATGGAGTAGATCAGGAGTTCTTATCCCTGACTATTCCCTACTCACTGTAACCATCTGGAGAGTTTCAAAGAGTATAAATACTTGGTGCCTATGCCCAGACATTTTGCCTTAATTGGCCTTAGGTATTGTGGGTATTGTGGGTATGATGATTTTGAAAGCTCTCCATGAGTTTCTAATGTGCAGTCACAGTTGGGTGTCACTGCTCTAGACTGATCCAGTGATTCTCAAATTTCTCTAGTCATAAGGTTCCCCACGATGCTTGTTAAAAAGTTTGTCTAATCAGCTACCCAGGTGATTTGATTCAGGTGGTCCTTGAGCCACATTCTGGAAAAAAAAAAAAAAAAAGAAGAGGAAAAGAAAAGAAAAGAGAAGAAAAGAAAAAAGAAAAGAACTCTCGTCTTACCTTATTTGTTTAAGCCCCTGGGCTTGTCACCTGGTGACACCAACTTCAGCTATGTGAAAGTTCACTCAGAGTACATAATTCTTAATGTTGGCAGTTCTCAACATTCATGGAAACAAAAACTTTCACAGAAGCTTCTATACAATTGTGTTGCCACACGCAACGCCAAGGGCGATTCCAAATTCCCATAAGTCAGACGAATCTCCAGCCAAGAAAAAAAAAATCTAAATAATGCAATAGATGGCACTCAAAAATAGACCGAATCTTAGGGAGTTAAAAAAGGATCTTTTCTTCTTCAGATGCTTTTTGCTTTAACAGACAAAATTTTATTTTAAATATTTAGTTGTCTATGACCCCATAATTATCTTCTCAGGCGTTTATCGAGAGAAATGAAAACGTGCGTCCTCGAAATAGATTCGTACAAGAATGCTTATAGAAGTCTTATTTATAATAAACAAATGTTGGAAATCTAAATATGAACAGGTGAGTGAACAAATAACAACATGGAAAGGCACATGGGAGACATCAAAAGGCTACCTTGCAAGTTTGTTTAGGTAGATTGAGTTAGTAACTAAAATATTACTTTGAGCATTTTGAAATGTAATATCTTCTACCCTCACGACATGTATTGATAGACAGACAAATAGATATACATACACCTATCGCATGAGAAGATAAATATTATGTCAGTATTTTCCTGTGTATTTCTTCTGTAATAAATTGTAATTTCCTCACCAAATAGATGTCTCGAGTGAAATATGATGAAAAGCCTTATAAATAGCGAGGCAAAGGAGAAAGAAATAATATTAAGAATTTCAAAAACCTCATTCATGGTATAAATTAATCCACTGAGTTGTACACCAGACACATATCCAGAGCTTGTTATATTCCAGGCACAAGATCTGACAGCGCATATAAATTAGGTCCTTGTCCTCAGGATTTGGGTTCTCCTGGAAGATACATAGAAGGTGACAAGCATTTAGAGACTGGTGTGCCAACTGCTAGATTAAAGGTAATACATGTGCTTTGAGAGCAACTAGGAGAGGTCCCTAACCAGTATGGGGATAGGTCAGACATCTAAGGAGGAAACTGAGTGGAGAATTGAATTCAAAAAAAAAAAAAAAAAAAAAAAGGAAAGGAAACCATAGAGGTCTTGAGGAAATCAAGGTCTGCTGAATATACATGATTATGAGAAGGTTGAGAAAGGAAAGAAAGGGAGGTGTTCAGAGTAGAGAAAGAGGTGGCAAGAGAAGTCAGAAGTCAGAAGAGTCAACAACGAAAGGCTGGGTTAGTGACGTTAAGGATTTGGGGGGATGCCGTCTTGTCAAAAATGGGAATCCTCCATCTACAAGACTTTTAAACTTGATGTTGGGCACCTGGGTGGCTCAGTCGGTGGAGGGTCGGACTTCAGCACAGGTCATGATCTCACAGCTCATGAGTTGGAGCCAGGCATGGAGCGCACTGAGGTCTGTGCAGAGCCTGCTTTGGATCTTCTGTCCCCCACCTCTCTCTGCCCCTTCCCAGCCTGTGCTCTCTCTCTCTCTCTCTCTCAAAAATAAATAAATCTTAAAAAAAAATAAAAAAATAACCTTGATGTTTTTATGATTGTGGTTGTGTTTTAGAAAGAGCACTCTAGATGCCACCTTTAAGAATATATCAAGTCAGAAACTTAACTAGCAGCAAAAAAACCTCTCGAGATCTCTGTCACACCCTTGCCCCGTTTAATTGGCAAAGAGTAGTTTTGCATGATTGTGTATTTTGTTCAATGAGTTTCATGCAGCATGTACGCTCTTGGGTCTGGTTTCTTTCACTCAACATTATGTTTTGAGATTCATCTTTATTGTGGCGTGTAATTTAAAATCATCCAGTTCTGTTTCTGTCTATTATTCCAGTGTGTGTGCGTGTAGAGCACAATTTATCCATTCTATTGCTAATGAGTTTCTGAGTAGTTTTTCATTTCATAGTTCATTTTCAGAGCTATTTATTTTAGTTCTTGAAATAAAAATCAACCTCGTATCTCATCATGTACATAAATTCAGAAGTTTCCTGAAATTATCATGTTAGATTTGGAACAAATCGAGTATATAATTCTATTTAATCTTAATGGGATATCCTAATACTTCTGGTTACAACTCAACCATGAAATTTGATAAAAATTAATAAATTAACTTGGAAATTCTTTGGTGTTTCTGTGTAATAAAAATGATACTGAAATATATCTCAGGTGCTTAGTAAAACAACCATGATTAATATTATTCACCACATCAAAAAAACTTTCTTCGCCATAATTTACATGGATGGAATAAAGTCTAAATGAGTTATATATGATTTGACACAGAATGACTCATAGATATAATATGTGTCTGTGTGAGAGAGAGAGAGAGAGAGAAGGAAAGGGGGATTATTGATCACTAGTTGTGGAAATGAAAAAGATTGTGAAATTTACGTTTTTAAGTTTCCATAAACGTGTACTGACAATTAAATTTTGATGCTCAAAATACTAACTCCAGTGTGTGAACCCAGTGAGGCTTTTGTTTTCATTTCCTGGGCACGTTTATCTTCTGCACTGGGAATAAGAGTTCAAGTCAAAATTATTTAATGTGAACCTGTTACATGCCAGGATCTGTGCTGGGGAATTGCATGAAAGTAAGGTGTGTATGTTGGTTTTTTACCAATATCCTCTGGATCTTCTAAATCCTTCCTTCCTCCCTCCCTTCCTTCCCTCCTTCCCTCCTTCCTTCTTTCCCTCCTTCCCTTCCCTTCCTTCCCCTGCCTTCCCCTCTGCAACCCTCCCCTCCCTTTCCCTCTTCTCTCCTCTCCTTTTTCCCCCCTCTTTTTTTAAATTCAAGAGGAAGATAAAATAAGGGCATTGGGAGTGCGTTGGGAGCCATGGGAGCTGAAGTGGCTTCAGAAGCCACCATTATCCCTTTTAAGCTAGAGATTCTTTCATGCCTGGAAGCCAAATAGAATGGGCAAGTTAAACTGAAGTCTAACTTAAATCAAGTGTAACTAACCCCAACAGACTGCCACCGAAGCTTTTCCTCGTGAATGGGAAATCACGTGCTTATCCCTTCCTGTAAGAGAGTCAGTTGTGCCAGGTAAACAGAAGGCCTCCTCCCAACACAGAAAATTACACTCACGAGGAAGGACGTTTTTCTTTAGAATCTGGTTTTAGAGTTACCCAACTTAAGCGGGAAAACGGCTGGGCTTTCAAGTCGCATTTCACAGTAATTTTAGAATCTTGAAGTGGTTCTGGCAAAGTTCCACTACTTGTATTTCAGAAGAAGTATTTACCTGTGTAGTGGTCATTACCATGCACGCAATCCCTAGGACTTGCAGTATATAAATTTTTCAATTAAAGATTTTAAAATGCTTTTTATTTTGCTTGGACTCTAAATGTGCTCCAATTCAACAATATTGTATGGTTTGTCAAGAAGTTTCTTTTTGAAAAAAAAAATCCAGGCATAAATTATACAGATTCCTCATTCTTTAATTCATTCATAAATATCTATGAAACGTATTCTACCTCTTGTATTATATGGAAATATATAGTTATACATATAATATACCTTTGTAAGACATATTCTTGTAATATGGTGGGTGAATTTTAATATTTTTTGCAAAAGAGAAATATATTAGCCAATGTCTTCTTACCAATATATCAATATATCCTCCTTGGTTTTATATATATATATATAAATATATACATATATATAACATATATATACACATATATATGTTATATATACATATATAACATATATATACATATATATAACATATATACACATATATATGTTATATATATGTGTGTGTATATATATGTACATATTCGAGTAGTGACAAAATTTTACATATACAATAGAGATATATATAAATATATTATATCTATAATATATGTAAATATAGAAATAGAAATATATTTATAATATGTAGAAATATTAATACAGATAAATAATACTATAAATAATACTATGTTATTACATTATACATTATATGCATTATTTATATATTTGTATTTATATAAAAAATTCTGATTCTATGGAATCTAGGCCCTTAAAATCTCTTGCTGAAAGAACACGAATTTTCATTAAAATGTCATTTTATTCCTGGACTCCCATTCTTTGTTGGCTGATATTAGTTACAACCCTTTACATTTGACGTACTCTAATGACAGTTTGCCACAATAATGGTCAGCCTCCTTTTCTGTCTCCCAGAAACAGCACAGAGGGAAAGACACAAGTTGGTGAGATCGTGGCCAAGCATCATTCAATATATTACTGTATAATCATCCTTTGAAAGTCATTGTTTGGTTTAAAGTTTCTTTTAGAAATGACCCTTCAAGTCGCAAAAGGCTTTTATAGCAAAATACTGAGAAACCGCAAGACTTCAGAGACATCTCAAGTGAGGTCAGAATTTTGGGAATCTCTGAAGTCTTCCCATGATGGAAACATTCCTGGAGGGTGGTAGAGAAAAAAACTGAGAGAAAGTAGACTTCCCAGCAATTTGGGAAACTGATGCGTATTTTTCTTTCTGCTTCAAGGGCTAGCACTTGAACGAAGGAGTAGGGCGCCCATGAATGTAGCTCCAGCAAGGGAACCTTGTGATCCCATTTATTCCTGTTTTGGGGTTTCCTAATTCCATTTTCTTACTTAAACTTGAAAAAAAATATGTAACCACCAGAGGGCGAAAGACATTACATTTCAAAGCCCTTCATGTGCTATTTCAGGCACTAACTCCATATTCCTACGCAAACTTGCAAGGTGGATACACACTGTGGTCTTTTGATATCCCCCGTGGGTCCTGCCATATGGATCACAGATCCTTTTATCTCCAAGCCTCTATCAGCAGTATTATTCCTGCTGCTTGCCAAACAAATCACACCATTTTGATCCTTCTACTTTCATCAGATTAAGCCTTCCCTTGTCCCTTGGGTCACCTGGATCTCAAGGAAATAGTCAATTATTCAGAGGGAGTTTAGGCTGTATCCCTACGCCTCAGGGCATTTTTCTACCTAAAATGCAGAAACAAACATTGGAAAAGACCTTTGCACATGCTCACTAGCCAAGTGAATTCCTCTGTGTCTCCCTTTCCTGTTTCCTTTCTTTATGAACATTCCTCACCTCCTGTGACCTCACTTGTTTTGTTTGTTTGTTTTTAACTTTACGTTGACTCACCGTTGCCGTGTTAACCTTTTGGACTCAGTGACCTAGTTCAGGCTTACCAGCCCACGTTGTGTGTGACCAGCTTGGAAATCCTTATCTGTGGTGTCCCAATGCTCAAAAATGACTCACTTCTTTACTTCCATATTACCATCGCTAGAGCCTTGAGCATCTGTGTCTAGGAGATCCGTGCCTTATCTAATTCATGATGCCACTCTTATTAGGCATTGGACTCTAAAAACTTGAATGTGGCATGTAAGGTGCTTTTGTCGGCCTGTCTAATTTGAAACCCTTTGGGTAAATGTGCAACGGCAACTGTGTTTAAGCAAATGGCAAGCTGGAGTGAGCTGAAGACTTCTTGCTGTCTTTTTTGGTTTTTTATTTTTTTAATGTTTGCTTATTTTTGGGAGACAGACAGACGGAGTGAGAACAGGGGAGGGGCAGTGACAGAGGGAGACGTAGACTCTGAAGCAGGCTCCAGGCTCTAAGCTGTCAACACAGAGCCTGACCCGGGGCTTGAACTCACGAATAGCGAGATCATGACCTGAGCTAAAGTCGGAAGCTCAACCCATCGAGCCACCCAGGTGCCCCGGCTCCCTGCTGTGTTTTGAGGATACTCCCCCTCTACACGACATTTCTGATTTATTGTCACATGCTCATGATACCATCCAGGCGGTGGTAGACAGCATCCCCTACATCTCCTGTCACCGTCATTAAGACTTTGCTCTCATATTCCCTTTTAAGGTGGTTTCTGCCTTTAGTGCCTTCTACTTCTGACACCCCAGTGCTCTGGAAGAGCGTAGTAAATTGAGGCTCTATGGGCTGCTGCTTCATGACATTTTATAGAGAGTTGTTCCAAAATTTGGGGTACATTAGAATCATTTGGAGTACTGTTAAGAAGTAGGCACCTGCACCTAATTCAGGAGTCCTGGGAAAGTATTCAAGGCTCAGTATTTTCAATAGAAATCCCCAAACTGTTCTCATTTGGCATGGTAGACACCTTCTATTGCTGTTTTAACACCCATGCCTGATAATTCCCAGTTAACAGAGGCTCACTTAATGAATCACGAGCATGGAGACACCTAGAACTCAAAGAAAGTAGTCACTGATTCTCTCCACTTAGATGAGTCATGATTGTCCTAAAACAGCGTATCAGTTAGCGTAGGACTAGCTCTGTAGCAAGTGGACCCAGAAAACTTCATAAATTAACAAAATGAAAATTCATTTCTCATTCACACAGGAGTCAAAGTGGGTGTGTGTCAGGTGATGTTCTATGTGGTAATTCATGGACATCTTGCAGCTCTATCATCTCTCCTGACCTTAGAATACTTAGCTTCCATCCAGAAGGGACACACACACACACACACACACACACACACACACGCTCAGTGAGAGACATAGATAGAGAACAGGGAAGAGACAAGATTACTACCGTGAACAATCTATTGTCAGATCTAGCCACATGGCTCCACCTACATTGCAGAAAGGCTTGGAAATGCAGCCTGCTTTTATCTAGGAAGTGCCTTCTCAGCCACCATTCTAAACTATAAAAGGGAAGCTTTTTCCCTATAAGAGGGAAACTCTTTGATGGGCAGCTGGTCACCTTGGCCATGTCTGGTCACCCTAATCTTATTCCCCTTTGCCAAGGATTAATTGATGGTAGCCATGTGACTGAATCCTGCCTAGTGAGACATAAAGGAACAGCTTTTGGAAATGTTTTTGTTCTCTTCGTAAAGGTTAACATGACCTTTAACCTCTTTTTACTTCTTCTTTTCTCCTTTCTGGAAGGCGGAGGCAGTAATGGAGGCACAGCAGTCATCTGGTAACCATGACGGAATATGGACAAAAGCTAACGCATAAAGGATGCTTGATAGAAAAAAGGAAAGAGCCCAGTTCTTTCACGTGTTCTTCAATCACTTTTTCTGTCTTAAATGTTTTGTTCTGGATGTATTATTACTTAAAACATATAGCCTCAATTTCTTCAAGTTACTTTAGTTTTCTAACCCTGGCAGATGGTGGTCTACAGATCACAATTTGAGAAATGCTGACCTAAGTATGCTCAACCCACTCTGAACCTTACATGGGAGACCCTGTGTTGAAAATGCTACCTGCCTATTCTTCTAATAAACACACATCACCTGTACCTGTAGATAGCTTAAGTGACTTCAGTGACCTAAAAGCACCATCATAATGATAACAGTTATGGACATCAGTTCCGGTTTCTGTGCTCTGACATTCTTGACTAACCTGTCTTGTATGCAATCCTTTATTTTAGCAGTCTACTCTGAGAATCTTGGATGGGGAAGCAGACTCCATTGTCAAGTAATGGCAAGGCTGATGGAAACACCATGAATTACTTGGTTTTCTGGGAGGGATTCAGGCACAGAAGGTTAGTAGTCACGGGAAAAATATTTTCATCACAGAAAATACTTGCTGTTGCTTCTGTCCATGGGATAACTCCACCTGGGAGGGGAGTTTTGAGGGGACAGATAATGCCCATGTAGTGTCAATGTGTGTTCCAGTTTCCCCAGGATGAGCCATATTGTATGCATTTCCCAGCTTTGCTAACCGCACCCCCTTTCATTCCCAAATCACCACATTTATAACCTTAGAATATGCCACAGGTGTACAGGGAAGACTCTATCTGTATTTATAGAAACTATACTCAAAGATTCCACACAATCACATGCTTTTCAGCTCAGAGAATTCTTCCAGCCTCCCTCTCACTGGGTCCTTACAGTGACAGGTGCTTTAGGCTAGGGTTTCCCATGATGTCAAAGGGCACCAAGCTGATGGTCCTAAGTGCAGGCACTCTATACATTGGGAAACACAAAGGAGACTTCAAAGGTCCCTGGGCTACTCAAGCTACATTCAAAGGGCAAAGTTGCTTAGCATCTCAGCACATCTGAAAACCAGTAAGTGTCAACCTATGTACCACACATGTTGCATGGGAGGCCCTGCTTCAGGCCTCACATCTTGCCTTCCCCCCCACTACTGTCAGTAGCCTTGTTCCCAAAAGCCTAATGCATTATTAGAAATACCCTAGGATACCATCAGTAGGCTTACACAGAGACGTCAAACCACCAAGGACCATCTTGTCTATAACCTGTGGGGCCTCCAGCTCTGAAGATAACACTTTAAAAGAAGGATTCACTCAAAGATAGTTATCTCCATTGCCTTAGGAAAGCTGAAAGTGTCCAGCACCATTTACATGAAACTAAATAAAGTTGTTTTCCTTTCCATCCATAGGGACAGTTTTCCAATTAAAATTCCCAGAAGGCCAGCATCCCCTTGTCTGACTCTAATGAGGCAAACTCCCCTGCTTCTTGTTCATTTCACTAGTCTCTAGGTCTCACTTCCTGATCCATAGATCTTAGGCTTGAGTTCAGCTTTGCCACTTCTTTAGATGCTATGCAACCATGGAAAATCGCTGAAACGTAAGCCTCAATCTCATCTCTGGTAAAACTGGGATAATCCAAGCACTTATCCCATGAGTGTGTAAGGATCATGTAAATTGGGTAAATTGGCTGAACTCAGTAGAACCCAATTAGGAAAGGCCCTTTCAACACTCGGCAGCAGAACTTCCTCATTTCTCTCTTACTTTTGTTATTACATCTATCTCTAAGAACACTATTATATTTTTAGTTGTTAGAAATTCCCATCCAGTGTAGGCAAAAAAAGCAAGTGAATATATAAATATCTGCCCCCCCCCAAAAAAAAAATACATACTAAGTCAGGCCTAGTCTGTGATGTGTAGTTATTAAGCAAAACTGTAACCATTCCAACCCTGTTTAACCCAGCGTAACTTCATTTTTAGCTGTTTTACATTTAAACTCTTGGGGAAAATGTCATTTCCATAAGTGTTGCTGCAGCTAGAAATATTTGCAATCTAGAGGATTATGTCGCATCACCATAAAACACATCATCTAAACCAGATACTTTTGAGATTGATGATATGTAGTAGGAACATTACAATGAGACATCTCTGTAATCCAAGATAGTCTTAGGTAAAGTGAAAACGTGGACCTCTTAGGCTTAAATGAAGGTATCAGAATAAGATTCAGCCGAGAATGCTAAAAATCCACTCCACCGTAGTTAAACAAAAAGAAAAAGAAAATTTTGTCTGCTTTTCTTTGTTTATTTTTAGCACCCCGTTCCTTAAATGTTGCCTGGCCATGGCTGATAATGTGGACCCATGATAGTAGGCCCCCAGGCTCCAGCCTGGTCCAAACTGGTTGCTTGTGCTTCATCTATCAGCTTCATGTCAGAAAGAATAAAGAGGATCTTGCCTTCTCCCTTTAAAGACATCACAGGAGGGGCACCTGGGTGGCTCAGTCAGTTGAGCATCCGACTTCGGCTCAGGTCATGATCTCGCAGTCTGTGAGTTCGAGCCCTGCATGGGGCTCTGTGCTGATGGCTCAGAGCCTGGAGCCTGCTTCGGATTCTGTGTCTCCCTCTCTCTCTGACCCTCCCCCGCTCATGCTCTGTCTCTCTCTCTCTCTGTCAAAAATAAATAAAACATTAAAAACAATTAAAAAAAAAAGACATCACAGGAATCGCATAGAGTACTTCTGCTCATATTCCATTAGCCAGATCTACTTACATCACCACATCTAGCTTTGTGAAAGTGGTTCTCTGGCTATAAAAGAAGGAAAGACAGTAATAGTGGAAACCAGCATTTTTGCCATTGCAACATTTAGTATTAGGTATGTGAATGGGCCAGATATCTATTGAACATTACACAAAAATGGTTATATAACCATTCCATTGGGTTCTTTCATCACGGGCTTTGCAATGTTTACACCAACATATTTTGCTACTTTCATGTAATAAGCACTCAGTGGATGGTAACTACTATTGACATTTGGTCCTTTTTGTTGAAGAAGCTAGAAATACTTGCAACGGAGAAACTAAAACAAAAAGTGGAATGAAGAAATGCCTACACACACACACACACACACACACACACCCCACATGCGTGCGCATGCGCGCACACACACACACACACACACACACCATGCACAGACGTATGGATGGTATATCCTAAATGCTCCAGAGATGAGATAACACGTATCCAGACAAGGAAGGCTATTGGAAGACCTTGGTCTTTCTTTGGAACTTACAGATGGCATGCTTTGTTTACAATGAAAAGAAGGGGGCAGGCAATCCAAATGGGGGCAATGACATGAGCAGAGGTATAAAAGCAAAGCAAGACCAATGGGAGAGAATAACCAACTCAGAGTACTTGCTAAAGAGGAGCAGAGGGGGAGGTGCAAGAAATGTGTGGAGACAGCAGATTTTGATTCTCCCACACATACCTGGTTGGCAGAGCCTTTGCATATATCTACATAAATCATGCAACCATTTGTGCTCGTTCTGGGCACTGAGATGGAGAAAAATAATTTATCAAACATCTAAATGCATGCGAAGATTCTTAATGTTTTTGACCCATGGAACTTTGTGCCCCTTATTATACAAATGACCTTGTGTAGGGTAATCTTACCCAAATTCCTCAAGTCAAACACCTCATCTCTTATTTTGGGAGACCTAAGTGTTTTCAAGGAAGTGTTCTGAGGTGAAGGAAAAGATTGACGGTGTTTCTGAGATCAAGCTCAGATTCTTTTATGTCTTTTCCCGGCAGTTTGTCAGATTAAACATGTTTTGTAAAGAAGAACTCAAAATGTGGTTGGAGCTACTGGTCTTGTAGAGGAAGCAAACAGGAATAACTCCCACGTTGAATGATAAGAATAGTTACTTCAAATCTCTTGGTCTTCTTGCTCATCTTGCCAAAATCAGGAAGCTCCAAGAAATAAGACATTGAAAAAACACAAATAGAGATCTCTTTCTCTCTTTTGCTCCCCGTGCTTCTTTATATTTGAAGTGCAGTTGCATCTTTTCCTTTACCAAGTAATTGAAATGTTACGCCCATACACGGATAAATCTAGGTTGAGAGTTTTGATCACTAAAATCCAAGATAGGAGAGCTGAGCCCAAACACTTACCAGTTTTGAAGTCATGCTTGTGTCCTCTCTGAATCCTTGTCTCTATTGGCTCTTGACTTCTTCCATTCACCAAAAGTGGTCAAGTTCTTTCCTCGGTGGAATGTGTCATTTCCGAGGATAGACTTCCCAATTATTTATCACTAAGAAATGCAAAAGTGAAATGTCAAGGAATCTCTCAAAGGAAATTTCGATTGTCTGCTGCACATGAAATGACAGTAGGTCACTTGGCACATTGCATTCTTCCTGCCATTGAGATCAGCATGGATTGTGGCTCCCACCTTCTCCATTCCCTGGCTTAATGAGACTTTTATTAAAATAATAATGCAATGTTTCATTCTTATGTACTTATTTCTTGTACAAGAGGAAATTATAGCAGTTTGCTTCTAAATGCAAAATGGATCACATACAGAATAGCTAAGCATATTACCATTCAGTTTCCAAATAAAGACATTATTTTGATTCTTTTCAGAGACAATTATTTTTCAACAAAGTCTTTAATGGGGAGGGATTTAGCAACAAAAATATTATGCGCATAGAGGCAGTAAACCCTCAGCATTTTATCGTCTGTTTTAGGTCAAGATATTTCACTTTCTCCCATTGATCTGTCACCTAAACCAGCAGAGCAGTTTTTCTGTTTTAGAAACTAAAAATACATATTTAAAAAAAAAAAAAGTATCTAGATTTTGTTTTGTGTAAGGGATTCTGAAGACCTGACTTTAAATAAGCAAATTAAATAAAAATCATTAACAAATAGTAGCCTGCTTTTAAGTATTGTTTGCATGAAATCCTGGGGTGTAATGAGCTCCCTAAAAGAGGTGGCTATATTCTCAAACTGCCATGTTACATGGTAGAATTTCCTAAAATGGCAATGCATATCAACTTTGCATATTATTTTGTATTACTCCCCACAAGGCAGCTTCCACATGATCCTCTGGGGTAATTGAAGCAAACAGCATAAAACTGACATTTTCAATGGATTTGAAGGCATTTGCATTTTGGATTGAGAGACAGATACAAAAAGCAGAGCTGGCAAAAGAAAGAGCGATACAAGCATGGAAAGAAAACAGGAGTGGCCACCTGTGTTTTTGGCTTCTAAAGGAACACGCTTTATTCCCACTTAGAAATTGGATTTGGGAAGGAGTGTGGCCAACAAAAAGTGTGTTAATAAGAATCTTGAGGATATTAACTAAATATATCTATAGTGGCCACCACTATGGTGAGGCAATAAATGTTCCAACTTATTCCAAACACCAGAATTCTGGCTTCTCTTTGGTTCTGTCTTCATGTCTTTCTGATTTCACTTAATTGTTGAGAAAAACAAGATGATTTACCTGGCCTTGACTGTTCAAGAAATGGAGTTCCTGATGAAGACAGAAGTAGAAGAGGTTCTTCTCGGATGACATTGACAGTCAAGTCCTTACAAGAGAAAAATGAGGCTAATGAACTTGACATTTTTTTCTTGAGTACAATTCCCAGAATACATTCTTGACCATAGCCATTTGCCAGTTCAGCAACCCTGTTTGCCACCCAGCTTCTTTTGAATTTACCGTAGCGTGTTCTGTCAGAGCCAATACATAAACTCATTTTTCCCCAATTCTCTTTCATTTCGCAGGAAGCTACCATCAAATACAAATATACTCACAGGATATTAAACATCACTCTTACTTAGCCCAAGATTTCAGAGTCTGAAAGAAACATGGAAAAGGTTGTGTGACTCATTGAATCCCGTGTAGTCAAAGAACCCTGTGATAAAGGCTGACAAACATGATGCATATTGAGGATTCTGTTTTTATTTTTTCTCTAGCTGAGAATGTATCAATCTGCTGAGGCATTTTAAGGATTTGGATTGCTTTGCCAATATTTATTTGAGATGTGACTAGAAGCTACAAGTTGATTATGAAGCCAGGAAGAGTAGAACAGGAACATTTATTGAGCTAAATACATTGGCAGCCACTCAACCCACAAGAGGCAGATAAAAATAAGTGAAAATAAACAATTAGTAATGTGTGTCATTTAGCTCACAAACACAGTATATGTTTTCTTGAGTTGAATATGAAACATTCTATACCTAACTATATACAATAGCTTAGAAAGGCAATGGGGCTGTGTAGTAGGTGCACAAAAAATAATCGTCTAGTGGAAATGACCTTTCAAGCATTCTCTGGGTAGAAAGGACCCTGAGATGTCTCCTAGGCATGAGATCCTATTCTGATGAGACTCATCCTATTCTGATGACTCTCATCTGATGAGACTGACATTACTTTGGACATCTTGAAAGACAATAAGCATAAAAGACCCTTCTTTCCACTGTTAATGTATTCTCATGTTTTATATTACCTTAATAGAAGAGCAATTTAACAGTAGACCCCAAAAGCATCATGGAAATCTAACTTTGCTGAAAGAAATAGAAGGTGCCCTGAGGAAAGAGACAGAGGTCAAAAGTGATTGGCTGAGAGAAACCTCATGCCTCCTGAGAAAATAGGAGGCCATGATTGTTCTATGTCTGGAATTGTAAGTTGCAGAAAAAAAAAAAGACTTTAGAGGAAATAGCTTTTGCCTTAATCTGACAAGGAGATGTAGTTACCCTGATTATTACCCAGGGATAAGATCTTCATCCAGTTATGCAGGATGGAAAAAAATAGAGAACCTAGGGCACCAGGTGGGGTTTAGCAAAGCAGTGTTTCCTGCAGATGCCATGGCGCCCAAATGGGAGAAAATAATCGACTCAGAGTGCATGGTCGTTGTTAAGGAGAAGTGGCGGGAGAGGTTCAAGGAATGGGTACAAGTGGAAAGAAAGCAAACTTTGACCCTACGTGCAAAACAAATAAATGAATGCAGACACAAACCTTACACCCTTCACAAAAATTAACTCAAAATGGGTCATAGACCTAAAGATGAAACAAAACATAAAAAACAAACAAACAAACAAACAAACAAAAAACTAGAAATCTCCTGGAAGACAACAGAAGAGAAAACTTAGTTGATTTTGGATATGGTGATGCCCTTTGAGATACAACACCAAAGACACAATCCTTGAAACAGATAATTGATAAGCTGGACTTTACTAAAATTAAAAACTTCCGCTCTGTGAAAGACACCATTAGGAGAATTACAAGACAAGCCACAGAGAACATATTTGCAAAAGACACCTCTGATAAAGGACTTTTATCCAAAATATACAAAGAACTCTTAAAATTCAACAGTAAAAAAACCCGAAAACCTGACTAAGAAATGGGCCAAAGATCTTTTTTTTTTTTTAATTTTTTTAATGTTTATTTATTTTCGAAGGAGAGAGAGACAGAGTGTGAGTGGGGGAGGGGCAGAGAGAGAGGGAGACACAGAATCTGAAGCAGGCTCCAGGCTCTGAGCCGTCAGCACAGAGCCCGACACGGGGCTCAAACTCACAAAATCGTGAGATCATGACCTGAGCTGAAGTCGGACGCTCCACCAACTGAGCCACCCAGGCACCCCATAATGATCCAAAGAATGATGGATACATTCTTAATGATCCATTAAGAAATGGGCCAAAGATCTTAACAGACACCTCACCAAAGAAGATATACACATGGCAAATAAGCATATGACAAGTTATTCCACATTGTATGCCACCCGGGAACTGCTAATTAAAACAATAATGACATACGGTTACCTACCTATTGGAGTGGTCAAAACCCAGAACACTAATAACATCAAATGCTGTGATGGTGTGAATCCATAAGAACTCTCACGCTTTGCTGGTAAAAATACAGAATGGTTCAGACATTTGAAAATACTCCAGAGATATCTTACAAAACAATCATGCTCTTGCCATATGATCCAATGATCAAGCTTCTTGGTATTTACCGAAAGGAGTTGAAAACGTAAGTGCACACAACAACTTTCACACGGATGTTTGTAGTAATTTACTCATAAAATTGCCAAAACTTGGAAGCAACAAAGATATCCTTCAAAAATGAGTGAAGAAATAAACTCAAAGATGTCCTGCAATAGGTGAGAGAGCAAAGAAACCAGAGAACAGAATATTATTCAGTCCTGAAAGGAAATGAGCTGTGAATCCATGAAAAGACAGGGAAGAAACTTAACCACACATTACAAGTGAAGAAAACCAATCTGAAAAGGCTGCACACTATATGATTGCAACTAAATGACATTCTGGAAAAGGCAACACTAATGGAGACCATGAAACATCCATGGTTGCCAGAGTGGGTGTTGTAGGGGGGATGAAAAGGCAGAGCATGATGATATTTTAGAGCAGTGAAAATACTCTGTATTCAGAGTATACAGAGTATTAGTATAGAATAGTATAGTATATATAGTATATAGTATAGTATCAGTATAGTAGAATACTACACTAATATTATAGTATTATAATGATGGATATATATTATTATACTTCCGTCCAAACCCATGTAATGTACACCACCACGAGTGAACCCGAAGTTAAACTACAGACTTTGGGTAATTATGATGTGTCAATATAGATTCATCCTTGGTGAAAAATGTACCATTTTGATGAGTGGTGTTCATAATGGGGAAGGCTATGCACCTGCAAGGGATATTTGGGAAATCTCTGTGCCTCTCTCTCAATTTTGTTGTAAACCTGAAACTGCTCTAAAAAAACAAAGTCTTTAAAAAAATAAAGAAGAGTTCTAGTCATTCTTATCCTAGATCTGCCAAAATAATGATGACTTGAAATCTCCAGCATAGTATATATTTATACCTAAACATATAAATACACCATCATAGTTGCTGTCAGCCCAAAAATCTATTAAAAAAAAAAAAAAAAAACTAGACATGGAATTATGTTATAAGGATTCCAAACTGAAGAAAAGTGTTCTTCCTAGTTGGGTACCCTTTTAAAAAGGCATGTGATAAAACTTCTATTTTCAGATAAGTTCCGAAGGGGTAGTTCTGAGATGACTCCTGAGCTGGTTTATGTTAAAACTCACTGTTCTAAACAATTCTTCCTTCACTGAGAACAGCAAGTAATAAATACAGTCCCCAGGACTTCTTTTTCTTTTCTTCTTTTTACCTAATGTACCATCTTTTTATTTAATGTTTTAAATCTCCAAGACTGACAAACCAACAACTGTACTTCTTTTTTCCTGAAATAATATAATTGTAAAATATATTTTAGCCAAAGATTATAAAAACATTTTCTTTGTTCAAGCTGATATTGGTGCTTATATGTCAATACATTTCCATAGAAATACAGGGCTCCTGTATAGCTGAGTTTTCATCAGATGAAATCTTTCCTGAATTCATCCTCTTCTCTCTAACCAATTCATGGGATCTGATATCTTATCTAGTAAGTATCCTCAAGAAGAGCAATGGGAATGTAGGGAGGATACAAGGTATTTCAACTACCACAGGACTTTCAGAAAACTTCGTCTGTCACAGCGTGTTCCTCGAAATGTGTCTTTTTTATTCTGCTTTGCCAGCCATCCTTATCACATATACCTCTTCTCCTCTGGCGATATCCTTTTCCTGACAAGTTAATACCATAGGTAGCACAAATAAAAATAAAAGGAACTCTTATTACATAACCACTAAGCAAACGTATTACATACATTATCTTATGCAAGCGTTACGAAAAGAAAAAAGGTAAGGAAGGAAGAAGACGGAAGGAAGGAAGGAAGGAAAGAAGAAAGGAAGAAAGGAAGAAAGAAAATCTGTTTGCATGATTGATTTTTAGGTCCACTTTTCTACTTGTTTTTTCTTCTTCATATTTTAATTTAAATTCTAGTTAGTTAACATACAAAGTAGTATCAGTTTCAGGAGTAGAATTTGGTGATTCATCACTTACATATAACACCCAGTGCTCATCATAACAAGTGCTCTCCTTAATGCCCTCACCCACTGTTTTACTTCTGAGGAAACTGAAGCAAAGAAAGTTTTGACAGATTAAGTGGTTTTCCCAAGAATATGCAGCAAAAGAGTAATAAAACCAGAATTTGAATCTACGTTTGCTGGCCTCCAAAGCCTATATCTTCCAATCATATTACAAATTCCCCATTTGTAAAATAATTATAATAATGTTTCCCTTGGACAGTTGCTAAGACAATTAATTAAGGTGTTTCTCAAGTGCCTGGGAGATGGGAGTCATTGAACAAATGTTATACGAGTTTTGGTACATGAAAGTAAGGTGTTGCTGTATGTAAGAAACACCTAAAAATGCAGAACTGGTTTTCAGATTGGGTAAGGGGCAATGGCAGGAAGAATGGGGAAGAGCATGGTAGGGGGAAAAACAAAACAACACAAAACAAAACAAAAACCTTCTATTGTTTTCTATACAAGATCAGCTAAATGGATTATTGGTGAAAAATAGGGGCATTAAAGATACTGCTGGTGAACACACAGAGGGAAATTATAAGAGCAATAGAGAAAACCTAATATCATTTTAGACAATAACTACATTATCATGAATATAATTTTAGTAAAAACACATGAGTGTTAAGTCATTGCTTTTGAAGCTCAGAAGGGAATGAAGACAGAGTTTTAGGAAATTGGAAGAAAGAAGACCCTTGTAATCTAGTAACAGAAGGCTTAACTGGATTTTGTCCTGAGACTAGGTAGAAAGCAAAACTTGCAAATAATGAAGGGCGCCTGGGTGGCTCAGTCAGTTAAACATCCAACTTGGGCTCAAATCATGATCTCACAGTTTGTGGGTTCAAGCCCCAGGTCGGGCTCTGTGCTGACAGCTGGGAGCCTGGAACCTGCTTCGGATTCTGTTACTCCCTCTCTCCCTGCTCCTTCCCCACTCGTGCTCTGTGTCTCTCTCCTTCAAAAATAGATAAACACTAAAAAAAATTTTTCAAATTGCAAATAATGAATTTGGGTATTTATCTGAGGAAATTTCCAAGCAAAGTGTGGAAGGTGCAACCTGATTTCTTCTTACTACTTAGAGTAAAATATGAGAGGAAAGAGAAAAGTAAAAAAAAGAAAAAAGAATTATGAAGCCAAAAGAACCAGAACTTAATGACTTGGGAAATTCTCAGCTTATCCGGATTTCATAATACGTTAAAATTAGGAGATTCATGGCCAGCAAAGTGTGCTCTGGAAGGAAAGCCAAGGATAGGGGTTGGACGACATTCTGTTAGTGCCTTGCAAGGACCAAAAGGTCAGGATGTTCAATCATATAGAAGGCTTTCAGAACATACTAGGTATACAAATGATGCATTTCATCATCCTCCTCAGTAGAGGCCAGGAATAGACATGTGTTTATCCAGGCAAGATTTATGAAGGAGCCTCTTGTCTAAAGAAGTGAATTTGACAGACACAAATGGGAGACTCACAAGGATTTTTAGAAGGTCATGTCAAGGACACACTACAAGCTTGGACCAAAAGGCACAAAGACAAGGTGAGATAAAGGAAGATTATGGCATCCCAGCAATCCTATAAGCAGGAAATAGACTGCTGAACCTGTTTGCCACAAACCTCTACCGTTCTTCAAGAAACAAGAACAAATCTGAGGGCAGAGCCAGAGGTCCAGAGGAGGGATACTCAAGCCACAGAGGATTATTCACAAGCCTTGAATTCTAATGCACTTCGCCCTGCTGGATTTTTGAAGTTGCTAGGGACTCGAGATTGTGTCTTTCTTTCCCGTTTTATCCCTTTGGATGAGGGATATGTATCACTATCGACTCTTATCTTATGTCAGTGTCACCATTGTACTTTGGGAGTAGATAACCTATTTTCTACTTTCACAGACCCACAGATGGAGAGGGATTTTTTACCATGATGGATTAGACCCAGAGCCTCATCCATACCTAATTTGGATGATTTAGGTGATGAGATTTGGGGCTTTTGAACTGTTAAGACTTAGATGAGATTTTGGATTTGAGTTGATGCTGTAATGGGTTGAGACTTGTGGGGTCTTGGGGTGCGATGAATATATTTTGTAAGTGAGATGGACATGAGTTTTTGGGGGGCAGATGGCAAACCGTACAACAGACCGAATAATGGCTCCCCGAAGATGCCATATCCTGTTCCCTGGAACTGGAGAATATATTACCTTATAAGGAAAAAGGGACATTGAGGATGCAATTAAGTTAGGATCTTGAGACAAGGAGATTATCCAGATGGCCCTGATGTAAGAGGTAGGCTGTAGAGTCAGAGTGAGCTACAGTGACATGGTGACAGAAGCAGATTGAAGTGTTTTGCTTTGAATATGGATCATGAAGCACGGAATACAGGTGACTTCCTGTAGTTGGAAGAGTTAAGGAAACATAGTCTCCCCTAGAGCCCCTAGAAAGACTGTAGCTCTGCAGATACCTTGATGTCAGCCTACAAAGCCCATTTAGGACTTCTGACCTCCAGAAACATAAGGTTAATAAACTTACATTGTTTTGAGCCACTAAATTTGTGGCGATTTGTTACAGCAGTAATGGAAAAGTATTACAACATCATAATAAATATTAACATTGTGCCTTTTAATGTGTACACTTAGCCACAGTGATAGATGCTTTTCTTCTCTACGTTATTCAGATGATTTTCTTAAAGAGAAAGTATTGAGGAGAGGGGGACATTTCGTCACGAAGAAAGGTCTTCATTTCACTTAACTCCTGATATATTATGTTGCAATGAAGTGAAACATACATTAAATGGACCCAAATGTACTATTTTAAAGACTTGATATTTGTTATTTATAACAGGTTTCTAAAATATCTTGATCTATATTAGTTCAATCTTTCAGACAATATCGTTTTGCCTCCAGAAGGCCTTTTCCCCTTATAAATTGCAACTGTCATCTACAATTTGCAATCAGTAATTTACAATCTTGAGTTACTACAATACCAGAATTGCTAACTATTTTTCTAAAATGTGCAATAGCATAGAATTTCATGTGGAGACTTTTATTTGGCTTAACACAATCGATAAAAGTGTGCTAAATATAAATTTTGAAAGAAATTTGTATATATATTTTTTGGTTGGTCTGAATCTGGGGACCATATGGCTTAATAGTTTGAGCATTCTTTTCCAAACTTTTCAGATTGCACATTCCTATCATTACATATTTTAAGCACAACCCACAGTATATGTAAATTTTTTTATATTTATATACTATATAAACTCACTATATTATGCGTATTGTATATTGTATATAAAAAATTTTTTTAAAGAAAGAAACACAGTAATTAAAATGAATCTCTTTCATACTTTCTTCTTATACCCCAGAAGGTCATTTTATATACCTACAGAGATGTGCCCAGCCAGTTTAGAGACTGCTGGTTACAAAGCTTGGTAGAGGCAAGCAGATCTTGTCTGGGAACTAGCTCTTTCTCTCCTAACCTTTGTGATGTCTGACAAATCCAATCTGTTTGTTGAATGAATTAATTCACTTAAGCATATCAGATACTTAACAATTATAAAGAGCTTACCCAACAGGAAGGCAGTCGCTGTGGTTATTATTCTAATACTTGTCCGAAAAGCATATTAGACTTTTGCTTGTATTTCTTCTGGGTTTCAGCCTGCCTTGGGAGGGAAAGAAGTGGCTTTTTGGTAATCAAAGAATTGTCTTTCTTGAGAAATGAATGTATTTTTAATTTCCACGGTCTGTCTCTACCTACAATACTTAATTTCAGTGACCTCGGTGTTCTGATCACTCTGCCTTTCCACCAGATTTTGTGCTTTTACTGGTTTGCACTTGTCTATTTGGTAAATGTAGGTTTTGTGTTTGGACGTGTTCTGCCAAGACAGACTTCTCGAGAACACAAAAGCACTTTCTATTCTATATCCCTTCAGTCCCATCCCTTATGTAAGCGAGGGAGTAAATGCTTTCTTAATGAAAATTTTTATTATAAAAAGCAGTCCCTAAGATGATAGGATACCATTGGTTCGGTGAGAGGCACCGTCTCACATTTGAGAGAAACAGGCTTTAAGTAAGGAAACAGTATTCTCATGTTTTCTTTTCCATCTCTTGCCTCCTGGGTTCTTCTCAGCGAGCATAGATCCATGCACCCTGTATTTATTTATAAACATTATGTTCCCCTATTTTTAATTAACTAACCCTTCTATAATAGTTTACGATTTATTAAGTGCTTTCCCCGTTGGGGAAGAGTCACGTAAGTTTGTTTAATTGCAGCAGAATGATTGAGTGGGAAGAGAGATGTTGACTTCTTACACTTGAGTCTAAGAGACTTTTATTCCTTAGTGTTTTGAAACGAATACTTCCTCCTCTGACCCCCACCCCCTGGTGCACACACCCCCACTCAGGGCAGTCAGGTGTAAAATTAGAAGGGGAAGAAATAATGCAAGCATGGAAAATATGAGATAACATTTCTAAAAATAATTCTGGTAACAGAAGCAGTCGACTTTGAAAGCAATAAGAGGGTGTTAAGTCCTCTCCAGACTGCATTTCTCAATTGTTCTTTGGTGCTGCCCTTCATAGCAGACAAGAACCTCACATTTCTGAATAGCTTTCCTGGGTCATTTACCTATGATTTTAGAAGATTGCCCAACGTGTGATGCCAGGCTTCTTTTTATAGCCCAGAGAAGGGCATGTTTCCACCACACTTCTTTGTTGCTTATTTCCTCCTCTTACTGTCCTGTTGACTTCTGCCCACCCTGCGGGGCCAGACTTGGGTTAAGTTGTGAAATCTGTAGAATGTTCTTTAGGCTTCTCCAACTGCCGGCACCTCTCTGTGGCAAGCTGATGAGATGTCTTGTTGGAGAATTATTAAGCCCATTCTCTCTATCTCCTAACGATTAAAAGTAGGACAGGTTGGAGAGAAGTTACCGGAAAAGAATTTAAACTGAATGAGGACTAGTTTGCTTGAGAGCAAGAGCTGTTCAACAATAAGAAGACTGACTTGGGGTAGTACACATGAAAAAAAACGTATATATGACTGTATATAATTGTGTATATATATGAGATTTATATATATATATATATATGTGTGTGTGTGTATGTATATAACTGTACTTTTTACAAAAGTAATGCATTCTCATTGAAAGAAGTAAAATAAATCAGAGGTGTAGAAAGAACAAAACATGAATTTCCCTTTTCCTGCCCCCTTAAGTCCTAGTGTAAATAATTTAGTGTGTATCCTCCCATCTTTTTCTATGACCTTTCTCAGCATTTTGGGAGGTGTTCCTGTAAATACGTCCTATTACAGCAGCTGGAGGGAGCCGTGAAACACAGTGCACCACTCCAGTGTTTAGCACCTTCCAATGAATCCCCATTTTACACACAGTAGAGGGTGAAATCCAGGAATGGGCTGGCCTTCCCACTGCAACGGTGACGTCATTTCCTTCCACTCCTCCTACATCCTCTGTAGCCACCCTGTTCCCCATGATCTTCCTTAAACACAGAAGGCTCCCTCCAGCCATGAGCCGTCCTAGAAGTGTCTGTTCTCTGCCTGGATTACTCTTTTCTCTGATACTCATGTGACTTATTCCGTGATCTTTATGTCTCTGCTCAGATATCGTTTTCTCAATAATTTGTAGTTTTCCTACCCTCGTTGCCCTGCTTATTTATAGAAAGGGATTCAGGGAGGTTAAAACCCTCTACCACTTCTGCAGTATTCTTCCCAGAAACCTACTTCATGTTTGCTTTTAATACAACAAATGGAAAGATGTTACTCTCATATAATTTTCATTGTGAAATTCTCTCTCACAGCATACGCTTTTATAATTTTTTTTAAGTTTATTTTGTTTATTTTGAGAGAGAGAGCATGCGTGCCTGCCGGGAGGGAGGGGTCAAGAGAGAAGGAGAGAGAGAGAATCCTATGCATGCTCCTAACTGTCAGCTCAGAGGCCTATGTGGAGCTCAATCCCAGAAACCATGAGATCATGACCTGAGCTGAAATCAAGAGTTGGACTCCTAAGGCATATTCACTGGCAGAGAGGGGGGTAGGGGGTGGGGGATGGGGGGGGAAGTTGGAAAACCCAAGCATTTTCTTAATAATCCAAAGGCATGCATTTCAAATGGTGGGATTCAAACATCAAACGAAAGCATTTTTCTTGCTTTCTAGAAGATGTGTTCTGTACCTCGCAGCCAAGAATTAGAAAACTTCAGGCTTAGAGAATATTTCTCCTTTCATTACAGTCCAGGGAAATTCAAAAGAATTTAGAGTCCATCACAGTTTCTCAAATAAAATTTTTATCATTTAAAGTACATGGTGCATCTAGATAGGAAAGGTTAACAAGAAAGATGACTTTCCAGCCCTGAGCAATTTTGGAGTAGTTACTTTTTCAGCCAGTTCCTGAAAGCAAGGAACTAGAGAGTAAAAACAGTATATGCTCCTGACAGCTGCAATGCCAAGATAACTGCCTTTCCACAGGAAGGGACATGTCATAAGAACTGGGACACTGATTGGAATTAAATGAGATCATCTTGATATTGATGATATCTCCTTGGAGTTACATATTGCTGAATCCCTGGTCTGTCTTCTCTGTTTTTAATTAATTAGGTTAATACTTTTTTTTTTCTTTGCCTTTGCCAGCTCAAAAATAGAGAGGACAGAGTTTTCCTTGACCCCTAGCATCTTCTTCACTATTCTTTCCAATAACATTTGTGTTGGCCTTCATCACATACCTGTAAGTGGACAAATGAAATAAAATATCTAATAATATTGGATTAATATCAGTGATATTTCAGAAGAGAGGTAGAATAGTGGGTGGGGAGTGGTTAGAGGATATGCGGCTTATCATTTTTTATTGAAATTAAGCAAGAACATATAAGATTACTTTTCCAATAGAAACATAAAGCTAATCCTCTGATTTCCCGATATCAACTGCATTGTTTTTTAAATGCACCAACTGTCAAAAAGAACAGTCAAATGTTCCTGGTGTGTTAGCTGGAAGGGACTATGCACTTGGTTCATTGCCATGGGATTCTCTAAACATTCTCTCAATATTTATTTCACTAATATAATAAGTGTTGACGTCAATACTCCTTCCTTGCTTCCAACTCCATTCACTCCATGAAACTATCAAATAGTTTCCTGGATGAAAGAGAGAATCATAAATATTTTATTGTGGTAGAATCATTATGTCAAATACTTCCTAATCTCTCTGAACTGTTTATTTTTTGTTTTTAATGGGACATGGTTTGAATGACAGCTGTGGGTGTTGACATTATATATATTATTTGGAATATTTTACATGTGAGTTTAAGCATATTTTGACTTTTGACTTTGACATACTTAACCACTCTATCTACCCATCTAAATATCTATCCATTCATCTATCTATTTATCATCTATCTATCTATCATCTAGCAACTATCCATCTACTTCTTTTGCATGTTACAGCAGAGTATATTACTTCTATTAGACAGCAAATATTTACTGGTATTAATAGTTATGAGGATTTCACTTTCATTTTGCACCTACCCTAAAGTCCACTGAGCTGATGATTATTTTATATGTACTCTATGCAAAGGTCTGTGTTAGCTAGAAAGACCCCTACCTCCGGTTGCTTGTCATTCAGACATGGTAGCTCATTCCAAGAAATTCTGAGTTCAGTTTTTGGAGGAAAAATATCTAATATCTTGAAATATCTAGAAAAAATATTTCTAATATCTTGGAATCTTCTCAACAAGTTGTTCAGTATAATGAATATACTAGCTTTAACTTTTTAAAAGTCAGTTTTAAACACCAATCAGCATTTATCCAAAATTAATTCTACCATCAGACCCCAACCTGAGAGTCCAAGCAGCCAAAGTGAATTAAAAATGCTTGTAAAATACTCATCATCAAGTGAATAGCAAAACTTCCAAATTTATTTGGAAATGTCCCATTTGTTTTGAAATAACTTGAGAAGAAAAATTGAGAGCTTTGAAAGGGGGTACAGCTTGAGATCATAGCAGTGACTTCTATAGCAACCATGGTTCAAGTAATGTCCACATGTCCAAGAAGTAAATTGGATTTGTGTATTTTATTTGATTTTAACTTTGTTGACATAAACTTCCAAATTTGATAATTTAATTAAATTAATGCATTGACAGAAACTCTGCTTGTTAGGAACTATAAATTAGTGTTGTCCTGATGGACAGAACACCGGGTTTGTTACTGTTGAAAGCAAAATATAAGTACTTAGAGGTTAGGTTCCCAGGGATTCTGAGAGATCAGTCCTACGATATAGCTCTAAGTCAAAGATCCACGCTCCAATCCACAAAGCGCCAGGGCCCCACAAAGCAACTTTAGAAGTTCTTTAAATAACAAGTGCTAAATCCTACTTTCATAATACTGGCAAGAATTGAAGTTCATGAAAAATAAATTGTAAATCTGGTGTGCTTGTCCACTGGTATTACTCTTTGCCCTTCCAGATTTATTCTCAGCCTTGCTTTCTACACAAGGAGCTTCCTTACAGGAACTGCAAAGCCTGGGATCTTCCCCTCTGGCCCCTGGCCGAGCTTTCTCAGTGAGAGTCATCAGCAGATGAACAGAGTGGTTATATAGCTGTCTGCCATTCTCTTGCTGGGCTGTCACTTTACAGCTATGGCTTCTACAAGGTGACCCCTCATTAACATCTACACTTCTCTCTGGGTTCTAATAACACAACTTTCTCTTTCTCCTCTCCAGGCTTAGAGGGTCTAGTCTGGACAGGCGAGCCTCAGTAGGCACTTCTAGGCCCTCACTTCACCATCCCTTTATGATTCTGTTAATCTTGTCCTACATCAGCAAATACTCCCTCCATTGAACTCTCTCCAATTAACCCTCTGAGTTAATTGAACGAGTGTGTTTTCAGTGTCCTGCCAGAGCCCTGCTGATATACCTGGTTTGGTCATCCTCATTGCCATGACCCTATCAATGGTTTACTCCATCTCAGTCCCATTTCTTCTTAGCAACAGTTTGGTAAACACCACCCAACCAGAAAAGAATAATAGCTTACCACATGCCAGAATGAATGTTCAACACAGGCCGGAAAAATCTGCCCGCTATTTTATCTGTATTATCTCATTTATTAGACTCACAATAATCCGTGAAGTTGTAATTATTTCCATTTTGCAGATGAAGTAAGTAACGTGGTTGGAGTGTCTCATCCAGAGAGTTGTGGGGCAGAGCTTTAATCCAGGAACATTAGCTCTGGAAAAGCAGTCAACTACTTGGCTTTATTTCTTTTCTATAGATAGTTGCCTAAATAGTTGGTGTGAGTGCCCAAACAAAGAGCTTTTTGTCTCAAAATACCTAAACATTTCCTTTACCTTATCTGAGTCTGAGATTTCTACCTTGAAAGGCTAGACCTCAAGGACTATAATATAATATTGAAAGAAGCAGCACATCTCCCACACATCAGATGTGTTGCCTGTAGGTGGTTTATAACCTGGACGCACAGAGTGACGGGTGTAAAGTCTGAAGGTACATGTGTTGGACAGACCGGATGTCACAGGAATCGACTATCTCTCACGTAAGCACTGGTGGCAGCAAAGAGACTCAGACTAGGAAGTGTAACTAAAAGGCCTCAAAGTTGTCCTAGGGGCTTCGTGGGAAGAGGGGGGCAAGCCAAGGGAGGATCCCCCAATAGGAAGTCTTCAGCATTGGAGAGCTTGGTTCTGAAAATACCCATCACCTGTTTCACATGCGACTAGGGCCTGGCTTTCAACTTGAAGCTTCCATTTTATCTTCCCAAATATTCTTCACAACAGTCTAATGAAATGCCAAAGCACCCCCCCCCCCCCCCCCCAGAGTAGTGGCCCTGTGAGGTTTGCATTATCATCAAAAATAACTCTGAGCCTGAGGTTTAGAAGCTAGAACCAAATATTCAACCCACTACTTGGATTATATCGCTATCACCTTTTTAATGGGCACCTCCAGTTTGAATGGAAGCTTTTCTTGTTCATTTTATTCTTTCAATTTTCTTTTTTTTTCCTCCTAATTCATCTATTCCTTCCTCTTTAAGATTTTCCTGCCCTGACCTTCATCTGCTCTTAGTTTCAGAAATCAGGGTCCCTACCAGTTGAACTCTTCACCTGTGACAAGAATAATCAGGCCTCTGGCACCTGGAAGTCAGGGACTCCAAGGTGAGTAATGCTGTCCCTCATTGTGCCCTGTGGCTTTCAAGGCTCCCCTTTCCCCTCAGGAAACAATGTCTCTCATTCAATTTTAAAAGTCAACAGATTAGAATGCAGTCAGACAAAAGCAAAGCTGTGCCATTGTCCGGTTCTAACCAAGCTTTTATGATGAAGCCTTTGTGTCCCGCAGACAAGAGTGTATTTAGAGTTTGAAGAAGAAAAAAAAAAAGTGCCTGTATGAACACCGTCTCCATCTGATGTAAACAGGCATCGTGCCCCCAAACAGCACTTCCCTTTAAAATCAATATTAGCAGGCTCTACGTAAGGATTTTTTTCTACCTTGGCTATTTAGAACAAAAAACAAAGAGCTGCCTAGATACCCAGAAAACAGTGGGTATTCTGTTCTTACCAGTTAACCCATCTCTTCAATCACTTGGAAAGAAAAATGCCCATGATAATATTTAAGACATGTTGTCGTAAGTGTTCAAATGAATAAACACCTAAGAATACTGAGTGGTGAGCAAAGTGCAATGAAAAGTATGAGCCAGAATGGGGAATCACTACCATGCCTTTAGCATCATGTTTGTTGCTAAAATACTGATAGAATCCCGGGGGAAGGAAATAGTTGGCAGCTAGGGAAGAGGAAAGGAAAAGGAGACCCTGTAACTAATCTCTGTCCCGAATACTCCCAGTGGCCACACCTTTCTGACGGACCCTCATGTAAAAACATGGGCGAAAATGCAGACCAATGGACTCTCACCTAAGCTTCTCTGAGCTGGAAATCGATGGTGAAAATTTCACCTAACAGTGTTATACAATATTACCTGTCTTTTCATTTGTGGAAGAGGCCAACCGTTCTGCTGAATAGTCTCTCCCTGGAATTTTAGAGTGTTGATGCGTGTCCTAGAAGCAGGAAACAGAGAGCCTAATTAAAGTGAAAAACAATCTGAACAGACATTAACCAAATTTTGACTTTTATGTCTTCCCCAGATAGCTTCATTGTAATCGATTCCATTCAAATGCCGAAGAATTCTAAAAGATTTTATGCTGTTTCTTGGCCTGAGGGGAGTCCAATTTTCACTGTCTGTATTAGATGACATCAGAAATAGACCCAAGAAATAAAATGTGTTTAAATTTATTTTTACAATATATTTACGCTTCCAGAATGACTTCCAAAATAGCATCAGGCTTCCCTCATTTAGCTTTTTTTTTCATTTAGCATTTTAAAAGATAGAATGGTATTTTCATTTGTGATCTGTTATAACCAGAGTATTTAAAAAAAACAAACACAAGTCATGCCCTCCTTTTTATCAATGTGTCTCTTCATTTCAACAATCATTGATTTTTATAACTTTAAAATTTCCCAACGCATCCATAAAATACACTCTCCCTGACATGAGTCATGTTATTACAGTGATTCAGGAAGTCCATTGCAGGACTAGCTAACAACACCCAACTTATAAAATGAAATGATATGCTGGCTTAAATAATTGGTGTTAGGAAAAGTGGGCATATGTTTGTTTGCCATATGTAAACAGTAGTCTCAAAACATAGATGGCCAACATTTGAACTGAGCAATCATTCTGAGAACTGTAAAGACGGATGAGAACTCAAACCTTTCAGCCCATCCTTTGGACAATCATTTTCCTAAATCCTTCGGAAAATTACATGTTGAATGCTAAGAGGAGATTGATGCTTTATAGGAACAGGTAACTTTGGATCAGGAGGTGATCTTAGCATTCTGTTTTTCACACGGAGTATGTGACTGTCCTGTGTTTTTAAAATTTCAGCTATTTGGGGTGCCTGGGTGGCTCAGTCGGTTAAACATCTGACTCCTGATTTTGGTTTAGGTCATGATCTCACACTTCTTGAGTTCGAGTCCTGCATCAGGCTCTGTGCTGCTTGGGATTCTCCCTCTCCTTCTCTCTCTGCCCCTCTCTGGCTTCTGTTCGCTCGCATGCGTGCACACGTGTGTGTGCTCTCTCTCTCAAAATAAATAAGTAAAAACTTAAAATAAATAAATAAATAAAATAAAAATTCAGCTACTGAAAGCAATGCCTGCTGCTAGGATTTCCCCTGTATCCCCTGGTTATCTACTTAATCTCCCCATGCCTTTGTCTCCCTGATTCTAACATGGTGAAGAGAAAGACCTCTCTGGGATCTCTTTTGTAAGGGCACCAGTCTCACTCATGAGAGCTCCGCCCTCATGTTTAATAGCTTTCCAAAGGCACCGCCTCCTAAAACCATCACTGTGGGGGTTAAGATTCCAGCATATGAGTTTTGGGGGGATGTAAACGTTCAGTCCTTAATATATATGAAGCGTTGGCTCCCAAATGCCAATTACTAGGTCTCTGCTGTCCTGAAGGACTGGTGTCCTTCTAAGAGAAAGGAATTAAAACTTAGGTGCACACAGAGACAAGACCACGTGAAGACACAGGGAGAAGAAGAGCGTCTAGGAACCAAGGAGTGAGGACACAGAGGAAACATCCTTACCAGCACCCTAATCTTGTGCTTCTGGCCTCCAGAACTGTGAAGAATTACATTTCGGTTGTTTAAGCCATCTAGGCTGTGGCACTTTGTTACAGCAGCCCTAGCACACTAATATAATTTCTGTTCCTAAACCTCATGCAATGTTACAGCAGTTTTCCAAACTGGACCTTTGATACTTCTTTAAAGTGACAGCCTTATGCTGTGTATGTTCTCGGGAGCTTGCTATTTTTCTAATAACGGTGTGACATCAAATAAATGATTCACATGTTTGTTTTCTTCAACATGCAAATATGTATTTTATTCTCCTTAGCATACTGTAAAAACCAACATACCACTGACATGTAGAGTGGAATTTTATGGAATTTATAGGTCAAGCCTATAGAACAAACATCGTTAAAATATGGATACTTTCCAGCCATGAAGTGTTCTTCTTTTGTTTTGGTCCATTTTAAAATTGACTGATAAATTTTACAAAGTTCTCTGTAAAGGGCTTCTGTAGTGTCTGTGCCAACCTATCTGTGGCTTTGCTGAGTTATGTCTTTTGGTAAGTTTCCTCTCTGTTTATCTTAGGTGTATAGAAGGACAATTGATTTCTCTATTTGACTGTATATACAATGAAATATACTTAAGTCTCTTTTCATAATTTCCCTGCATGTTTTTTTTTCTTTATAGGCAATGACAGCATCTATTAGTGTGGCAGATTTATTTTTTTGCCTTTCATGTTTACACTCTTTTATGTTGTTTTTGGTTTCTTTAGGGGTCTAAGTTGGAACTCTGACTAGAATGCTACATACACACACTAATGTTATACATACTTATTTTGTTGCGCATTAAAATAGAAACATTTGTAATGTTTTAGTAGTAAGCTCTGTACTTACTGATTTGTTATGTTTTTTAGCCAATTTAAGATGACAGTTTCTATTCTTAGTTTGAGATCATAATTTCAAAATCACGTTTCCTGATGCAAATCATCCACTTATTCTTGGGATAAACCCCAATTGGTCTTGATGTGTTAGCTTTTTCATTTAATGTTACATTATATATGTTATCTTTTGAATGTTTGAATTTACGTTTATATGTATATATGACTGACCTATCTGCCAGATAAATGTATGTTTCCCTTCTCATTTTGATTATGTACCATTTAATGCATTATAGTTTATATTTTATGATTATGTATCTATTAATATATTTCTTTTTGAGATCTGTTTTGAATGTAATGCTTATGAAAGTCCTCAAATCCAGGATTGTGCATTCTAATTTATTACTTTTAAGTACTGTGATGGTTTCATATTTCATCTCAAGATTTATATCTGTATTCGGTATGTTAGTCTTTCATAAGATCTGATTATTGGATAGCTTCTCTATTCCCCTCAAAGAGCGATCCATATGATCATTTATCCTTATATATCTGGGTATATACCTATTACTTCATGATAAACTTATTACTTATTATTATTATATTACTTCAAAGTTTAGCGGCTTAAAACAACAATGAATCTTTGCTATCCTAGAGCTGTCTGTTGTTCAAGAATTTGAGTGCAGCTAACTGGGTGGTTCTGGCTTGAGGTTACAGTCAGTGTGTTACCAGAGCTGTAGTCATATCAAGGCTTGACCGAGGTTGGAAGATTGACTTCCAAGATGGCTCACATAAATTGCTTACGAGATGCTTCTGACTGTTCTCAGGAGGCCTCAGTTCTTTGCCATATGGACTTCTTCTTTGGGGTTTCTTGGATAGCCTCAGAACATAGTAGTTAGCTTCTCCCAAAGCAAGACATGCAAAAGGCAATAAGACAAAAGCCACAATGTCTTTCCCAGCCTTACATCAAAAGCCACACATACTCATTTCTACAATACCCTATTTTTGCACAGGTCAGCACTGCTCAATGTTTGAAAGAAAAAATAAGGGCATGAGTGAGTACCAGGAGACAAGAGGTATACGGGGGCTATCTTGGGGGCTTGCCACCATATTGGATCTATATTGGTAGTTCATGACTGAACTACCCATTCTTTTCCATTAAACTGAATATCCCTTTGGGTTCCAAATGTACATTAGTGTATTATTCAAGAGGACAATCCATCTCAAATTATTTCTCTGTTGTATTTTTTAAAATATTTATTTTTGTAGGTGAATTTCAGGATCATTTTGTCCGTTTGAAACCACATGGGGAAAAAAAAGAAAACACATGGGGAGATTTTTTTTTAAGGCATAATTTACATATAATAAAATTCATGTATCTTAAGTAGGTGAGGTTATTAAGTGGTATTACCCTGATGTATATTAAAATATAGACTACCGCCACCTTGATAATATGTCTTCCGCCTATGATTAGAGTATGCCTTTTCATTTATTTATTAAGTTTTCTACCTTGTTTCTCAATAGATTTTTTTTTTTCATTTGTTCAATGAACATTTGTTACACTTATTCCTACGTATTTTATACCTTGCTTCCATTGTGAATGAGACTTTTCCACCATTATTTTCCTGAACATTTACTATTATTCTGCGGGAAAGCTATGGCTTTTTTTTGAAATGTGTTAGTGTTTGTAATAGTGGAACCTTTATGCCTCTTGGGTTTTCAAAATAGACAACCCTATCGTTTGCAAATTATGATAATCTTATTAACATCATTTTATTTGTAACCTTTGGTAATGTTAAGTTCTAATAAATGGCTTAATACTTTAGGAACAGTGTTAAATATAAGTGTTTACCCTCAACATCTTCCTCGAGCTCTGTAATTAAAAGGGAAGGATTATAATAGCAAACACTTATGTGGCACCTTATCTTCTCCCAGGCACTTCCTTGAGTACTTTGCATATGTTAACACATTATTCCTGAGCCTAACTTTATGAGATGATCACTCCCAAGTTTACAATGGGAATATGGAGACTCAGAGAAGTGGAAGACGGAGTAACTTACTAAGGGCAAATAAGTATACGAACCATAGCAGAATTTTATGTATAAATACAGACATATGTTATATATGTCTGTCTGTCTGTCTGTCTATGTCTCTATCTATCTATCAATCTCAGAACTATCTATCAATAGTTATCTATTAATATCTGTTATCTATCAATAACAGAAACAGGAACTCAAACCTTAGTAAGAGGATTCCTTACTTGATATCCTTAAATCCCGAGTTATGTCACCTCTCAAGTGCCTATCTTGGTGGAATCTGAAGTCTTTAGAAAGACACACAATTTGGAAATTAGAACTGAGTAGATGTGGTGTAAAGAAGCAAGAACTTAATCCCTGCTTCATTATAGAGGTTATTCTCATCTCGGAGAGGGCATCTTAGATCAAAAACTGAAACGGGAGGGAATGGCTGAGACCAGCAGTCCCACTCAGTAGGCTACAGGATAAGGAATCCACAGGAAAGCTGTCTCTCCCGATGTTACTCAGGTACCTAATAAAAGTCACTGGCCTATTAAAAACTGAGTAAAAGGAGATGGAATTATAACTCATGCCTTTCTACTGACCTGTAATTAAATGCTCTTCTGCCATTCACAGTGATAAATGACCAACAGGAATTCAGGGCAGCAGTGCAAATGTATGAATCCATGTTCCTTGGGTTTCTTAGACTAGGCAGCACCCATACACTTTGATTTGAAAATTACTGGGGTGCCTGGGTGGCTCAGTTGGTTAAGCATCTGACTTCGGCTCAGGTCATGATCCACAGTTCATGAGTTCAAGCCCTGCCCACCCCTTCCCCGTAGGGCTCTGTGCTGACAGCTCAGAGCCTGGAACCTGCTTCAGATTCTGTGTCTCCCTCCCTCTCTGCCCTTCCCCCACTTGCTCTCCTTCTCTCTCTCTCTCTCTCTCTCTCTCACAAAAATAAATAAACATTAAACAAATTTTAAAAAATTGAAATGACTGCATACTCCATTTGTGTGAAAGGGATGAGCTGTTTTCAAAGTTTGTCAATGTTAGTTGTATGGTAAGCAACAGATACAAAACAGGAACAAAACAAACAAGCAAAGACCAGATAAACCAACACAAAACCTTAAACGCCTCTATACAAAGGCCTGGATTTGTTTAGATTTGTCAGACAGAACTAAGCCTGGTATGCTAGTTTTCCGGGGGTTTGGTGTCAGTTGTTTTCCTTTTTAAACATTGTTTTAAGAATTTTTCATCTTTTGTGGCACCTGTGTGGCTCAGTTGTTTAAACGTCCAACTTCGGCTCAGGTCATGATCTCAGGGTTTGTGAGTTCGAGCCCCACGTGGGGCTCTGTGCTGACAGCTCAGAGCCTGGAGCCTGCTTCGGGTTCTGTGTCTCTCTCTCTCTGTCCCTCCCCCGCTCACTCTCTGTCTCTCCCTCTCAAAAATAAATAAACATTAAATTAAAAAAATTTTTTTTCATCTTTTTAAAAATTATTGTTATTCTTTTATTTATTTATTTTTTTTGAGGAGGGGGAGTTTTACTAGTCCTACTGGCAAGAATATGTTGTTCTTTCACAAACACATGGAAATTCTTATTTTCACTAACTTACTTTTTCTTTCCATGGAAGACTCTTTGGAAACGTAGCATCTCATTTGGAATAACAGTGAGTGGTGAAAATCCGTTTTTAGCATTTTGCCCATCATTTCCGCAAGGCCAATATTCTACTCTGGAAAGATGGCATTAGCTATGTCCTCAAAAAGCAGTCTCTATTCCTTAAAATAGTTCTAGGTTACCAGTCTCAGCTCCCTCTTTATTCTTACAAGATGGAAAGGGTTAATGATTTGACTGTGTTTTCCCTGAAAGTCTTTCCAATTCAGTTTCCAGGTGCCCGCAACTGGCCCCTCAGAAACAAAACACTGCAACGGCTATGGGTCTTCCATAGTCTATTTTCTCTCTTTCCTTATAATTTGGATTATAAAGTCAGTAAGAAACCCATCACTAATTTCACTAGCAACAAATGGAAAATGGTCAAATGACGCAGTTTTAAGCTCCTCGGTGCATAAATTAGATCGAGTGCGTCAATTGATTGGAATATTCTGACCTTTTCCCCTTTAAAAAGTATATTAGGGAAAAATAGGTTTGGATGACATTCTATGTTTAAAATATTCTGCATTAACAATTTAGGCAACTTCTTTGGTAAAGAGAATGGAAAGTTGGCAGGGACCAACACATATACTACAAACTATGGCAAAATATCCAAAGTCTATTTTACACATTGTCCACATATGGGCGTGCAGTATGTTATAGAGACGGTTTTATGAAATGCCCAACATTAGAGGAAACGTGTGTTTTTTTAAGTGACAAGTAATAAGTCATTCTCGGCGTATATTATGAAAAAGAGCATTAGAAGCTGGATAGTGTTGTTTTTGTGTGTGTGAAAGTCTGGTCTGTATAGGACTGCGGTAAATAGTACATTTTTTGTTAAAAGTTTACTTATAAATGAACAAAGTAAAGCACAGAATTAAAAATTAAATGGAATATTAGAATTATGTAGGCAACTGATCCTTCCTTTTATTTATTTTTTTATGTTTATTTATTTGACATTGAGAGAGAGAGAGAGCAGAGGAGGGGCAGAGAGAGAAGGAGACACAGAATCCAAAGCAGTGCTGACAGGTCAGAGTCCGATGCAGGTCTCGAACTCATGGAGTGAGATCATGACCTGAGCTGAAGTTCGACACTTAACCCATTGAGCTAACCTGGTGCCCCCCTCCTTCCTTTTAAATGTAAAAATCTTTTCTTCTGAAAAACATGGCTTAGTCTTTTAAATAGATGTGTGTAGTGTGTATATGTGTATGTGTGGTTTAGCTCATATCTTCATATTTTCAGAATTAGTAGAGACTTATCTCTGACTTGGAAAAAAATTGTTAAGCAACAAATAGTTCTTTTAAATCAATTAGTTAGAAATGCACATGTCTGGTCGTGTGTGTGTGTGTGTGTGTGTGTGTAATCTGTTTGAGACTTGGTTGGTCGGTCAAACCTTAGTAATATTCACTTTGTTTTAATTACAGACCACTTGCTAGGAGTCCAATATTTCCTGGAAAAGGTAGCTTTTTCGTTTGGTTTTAATGTGTAGTTGAAAACATCATGAAGAATCTCTCTTTATAGACCAATTGGAGGCTTTTGGTATGATTCTATTTGCCAGACAATGTGACACAGCAAAACAAATAGTTCCGGTAGAATATAATATTTATATTATATTATATTACACTATATTACATTATATTATATTATATATTTCATTTTCCAGTGAAATTAATATGCCTCACACACAAGCATGCTGCCATTATTCCTAATCTGAAATAAATAGTCTGTTATACATCTTGATGAAATACAGAGCACAAAAGTAATATGGAGATGTGAATGGCAGCACCATGAAGATACTTCCTTTTCTCTATGCTTTGAAGGATGGCTGACAATAAAAAATAAAACATAATAAAAAAAGTGTACCATCACTGTCTCTACTTCTATAAACATTACTGGCAAGGTGAAAGTGCTAACCTCAGAAATGGCATCAAGTCTGGACAGATTTGGAATGAAGGTGTAGACTGATTATTTTTTCTAGTTTGCATGGGCCATCAATTAAAAAGCTTTTAACTCCATAAGAGAGTATCAATAAATTAGAAAAATCAAGTAAATCAAGTAGTAAATTCCATCCCCTACCTATCCATATATTTTTTAATTTTTTAAATGTTTTTACTTATTTCTGAGAGAGAGACAGAGCAAGTAGGAGAGGGGCAGAGAGAGAGAGAGAGAGAGAGAGAGAGACAGCATCTGAAGCAGGCTTCAGGCTCCGAACTGTCAGCACAGAGCCTGACTCACGAGCTCAAAATCATGAGTGGTAAGATCATGACCTGAGCCGAAGTCAGACGCTCAACCGACTGAACCACCCAGGTGCCCCTCTTACCTACACAATATTTTATTTTATTTTCCAAGATGCTTTTACATGTATTGGTTATTTTGTATCTGCCTTTTTAGATAGATAATACAGGTCTTATCATCATCCCAGATATGAAGTATTGTAAGGGATACAAGCATAAAATAAAGCAATGGAACTATGGTGGCTGATCCTTCTGACAACCTTGTGGCATTGACAGGTCAGGTAATACTTCCTGTCTTCAGAGGAGAAAATGGAGATTGCGTGTACCATCAGGCTGCATGGCCCTATGTAACCGGGCTAGGATCTAATCTTCTTGGGGCCAGCCTAATTTCCATTCTCTTCGGGCTTACCCAAATTCCATTCCATATTTTTCTAAAAGTATAGAATTGATGTTCACCAAAGATAAACGAGCGTTTCCTCAAAACTTTTCAAATTCTCAATGCGCGTAAGGATCTCGAAGAGAAGTCTTTATCATGAAATGTTTTCCAAGTTTTTGGATCCTGAAATCGTTCATTTTTCCCTTTTTATTTTCATTCTCCTCCCATTAATATCTTCTGGAACCGCTGTTCAGCAAAACAGGGTTTGAGAAACATAGCACTCTACCTTTGTAAGTAAAAATAGGGTTATTTTTCCTTTAAAGTATTTGGTTAAAGTTTTGTAGAAGTGGTATCTGATGTGCTGAAAGTAAAGAATGATACCTCAAGGGCCCTGTTTCCCCTCATTTCTGGGCAGTAGTTTCCTGGGAAATCATGAGGGCCCTTTGGAGTTACCTCCAGTCTACCAGACCAACTCTGGAGTCCGGGGAAACTCCTCTCTTGTAGAGATGATGATGATAATGATGATGATTCCACTTCTGTATTAGTTTCCTGACATTGCCAAAACAAAGTACCATAAACATGGAGGCTTAAAACAACAGCAATTTATTCACTCACAGCCTCAGAGTCTAGAGGTCTGAAATTAAGACGTCAGCATGTCTATGGTTCTAGGAAAGAATCCTTCTTGCCTCTTCCTACCTTCTGGTAGCTCTTGGTAATTCTTGACTTTCCTTGGCATGTAGCTGTATCCCTCTGTTCTCTGCCTGTGTCTCCACATGGCCATCTTCTCTCTGTATCCTTTCTTCTTCTTCTAAGAACACTAGTCACTGGGTTGAGGACCAGATCTAATCTAGTATGACTCATGTGAACCTAATTACATCTGCAAAACCCTATTTCCTTTTCTTTTTTTAAAAATTTTTTTTTCAACGTTTATTTATTTTTTTGGGACAGAGAAAGACAGAGCATGAACGGGGGAGGGGCAGAGAGAGAGGGAGACACAGCATCGGAAACAGGCTCCAGGCTCCGAGCCATCAGCCCAGAGCCCGACGCGGGGCTCGAACTCACGGACCGCGAGATCGTGACCTGGCTGAAGTCGGACGCTTAACCGACTGCGCCACCCAGGCGCCCCATCTTTTTTTAAAAATTTTTTAATGTTTATTTATTTTGGAGAGAGAGTGAGCACGAGTGGGGGAGGGGCAGAGAGAGAGGGAGACAGAATCAGAAGCAGACTCTAGGCTCTGAGCTGTCAGCACAGAGCCTGAAGTGGGGCTCGAACCCAACAACTATGAGATCATGACCTGAGCCAAAGTCAGACGTTTAACTGACTGAGACACCCAAACGCCCTAACCCTATTTTCAAATAAGATTACATCCTAAAGTTCTGAGGAGACATTTATTTTGACAGGACAGTGATTAACCCCCTATAACTGCTGAAAAAATTTTTGTTGGAAGGAAAATTTCATCTACTAAAAATAAAGCTTACAAGTTTTAGATTTATAAAGAGGAGCAGTATCCACTTTTTTTTTTTTTTCAACGTTTATTTATTTTTGGGACAGAGAGAGACAGAGCATGAACGGGGGAGGGGCAGAGAGAGAGGGAGACACAGAATCGGAAACAGGCTCCAGGCTCCGAGCCATCAGCCCAGAGCCTGACGCGGGGCTCGAACTCACGGACCGCGAGATCGTGACCTGGCTGAAGTCGGACGCTTAACCGACTGCGCCACCCAGGCGCTTTTTAAATTATGCAGCAACACAAAAACAAAGAAGGATTCAATGAACTGAGGAATGGTAGAGACATCGTTGAATAGCATTTGATCCCTGTTTCGCATAAAAGTTTATAGAGAAATGTAAATGTGTATACTTTTTGTTTTCATATGGTTGGATTATTACAACATACACATTTTTATTTGCACCTTGAACTTCTCACTCAAATATGACAAGTCTGTCATGACGATTCACATAAATCTGCAAAATTTTCTTAATTTTATTTTATTTTTTTTTACAAAATTTTCTTAATTTTCATAATCTATATTTTTATGTAGTTATTATTCATCTCATTTTATCAGTATTGTATAGAAGCAACATGTATCCAAGTGAGGCTTGTATAAAATGAAGGACGTCTCCCTTCTCTCCCATCTCCTTCTCAACCATCGCTTCTGTCTCTCCTCCTGTATAGAAGCAACCACCATGTAAAATTCTTTTTTTCTTTTTTAAATCCCTTGGTGATTTTCCTTTGACTCAGGTGATATACTTTTATTGCATAATTTTGTGGAATTTTAGCCAGCCAGTGTGGGGCTGGTTTAATAATCCCTTCTGAATGGCAAGATAAAGAATATCTAACTCCGCTGGAGAAAAGCCACTAATTCCAAACAAAATAAGCTGTATAGCACCATTTCAAATGAGACAAATCCTTTTATTTTTGTTTTTTATTTATTTTTTTTATTTTTTTAATTTTTTTTTCAACGTTTTTTATTTATTTTTGGGACAGAGAGAGACAGAGCATGAACGGGGGAGGGCAGAGAGAGAGGGAGACACAGAATCGGAAACAGGCTCCAGGCTCTGAGCCATCAGCCCAGAGCCTGACGCGGGGCTCGAACTCCCGGACCGCGAGATCGTGACCTGGCTGAAGTCGGACGCTCAACCGACTGCGCCACCCAGGCGCCCCTGTTTTTTATTTTTTGGAGACAAAATCCTTTTTGAAAGATAGATTTCTAATGTAGAGAGAAACAAATCAACCTTATTTTTAACCACCCAAGCAGTTAAAAGTAAGATAGGCTGTGAATTACACATTAAAAGTTGTTGATAAACTTTCTAGATGGGTTTATGTGTGGAGTTTGTGAACGAGAGGAAATGGAATCAAGCTTTTAAAAAGCATGATAGGAGGGCCATGCTCAGACCGTGCTTGCCTCCAGAACCTGGATAACAATTACATTGTGCAGACTACAAGTGCTATCAATGTCAACTCTATGTCAAGTTTCAACTTTCAATCAAACATGGCAAAGTATAAATGTACTTGCTTTCCAAGCCTGAAACCCTACCGGGTTGAAACGAAAAAAGGGGAGGAAAAAGCCTTTAATTTTGTTTTCTATATACCAGGAGGAAAATAGAAATCTTTCTTTGGCAATCATTCTGACATTCTGACAAGGTATAAAGTGAGGTCTTTGGATGCATGATTGGAGTCCTTTTCAGGAAATCAAAGGTTTACACGGGTTCAAATGGCCGAGAGTCTCAGAAATTGTCTCAGTTACTCGGATTTTCATTGTACTCTGATGACAGAAACGAAGCTTCCCACTATGCTCAAAGAGCTCAGGCAGCTGCGTTTCCTCAGAATTTCTAGATTTGCTTTCTTTTTGCTTTACACCAACTGCAACAGAAGTTTTACAGTGTTTCCAACCTCTTAATTTGGATCGGTCCAGGGGAGAAGCTTCACTTCTTGAGAATGTCTAGTTTGGGTGGAGCGAGAAGGGAGATAAAGGTAAATCAGGACAGGGGTGCTTGGGGAGGGTCTCAGTCAGCTAAGCCTCTGCCTCAGGATTTCTTCTCAGTTCATGATCTCAAGGCTCATGGGATTGAGCCCCACATGGGCCTCTGCATTGACAGAATGGACCCTGCTTGACATTCTCTCTCTCTCTCTCTCTCTCTCTCTCTCTCTCTCTCTCTCTCTCCCTCTGCCCCTTTCACCAGCTTGCACTCTTTCTCTCTCTCAAAAACAAATTATAAATAAACATTAAAAAAAAGAAGAAGAAGAAGATAGAACAGGATGCTACTGGTTACTCGGGCAGCAGAGGAGACTCTCAGATTTAACAACAGCAACAACAGTAACAACCTAATATTGCGGTACCCGATGGTTTAAAACCGGTATTTTAAATAAAGCTTTTTTCATTATATTTATTTTTCCTTCCCAATAATGTATTTGCTGTTGTATGGCTCTGTTATTTGCCTTAGTTTCTTCCTGTGATTTCTTCCTCTAACTCAATTGTTAAGAATTTCACGTCAGGAAAAATTACCAGGGTTTTGGAAGCAGGTGAGCAACTTTCACGGATTTGTCGCTGGTTTGGGGATATCACAACTTTGAAGGGGTAGAAGTTATGTTGTGGGACACTGGAAGAAGTATAAATGTTTCCTGCTCACTGCAATGCAGATTAGTTTTGTCTATTAGAGAGTATACATTTCTGTGGGTCAGATTCGCACTGGAACTGCTTTTAACATCTTACTGGGCTCCTCATTAATTAATAAGTAGAATACAGCCTTGTATATGAGGATTTACTATATGCAAGTCACAGTTTTGAGTTTTGGGGGACATTTGTACACTCATGGAGGCTCCCTATGTCTCGAAGATTAGAAGTTATTTTATCAACAGTTGATTACAAGACGTGTGCAAATCATACGAAACTGAACTCCTTACTCATAGTTTGGAGCATTTCTTGTCTTTCAAGGAAACAGTAGTCTAACAGAGGTTATATTTGGAAGCAATGGCAAATCTTAATTTCAAGTCTCTAGGGAAAATTCAAAAGAAAAGGGAGCGCCTTCTTCAGGCACAGCTAAACTTTTAAACATCATCTATTTGCCTATCTCTGCCACCAGGGTAAGATCTGTGCCCCACACACCAGACTGGGGACCCTTGCTAACGCACTCAATACCATGAATGTATGGAAGTCACAAGAAACCACGATTGTCCCTCACCATGGGTCGACACACCATGCTCCTGAGAAGTCCATCATACCTGGGAAAGGTATTATCTCTTGGAATTTGCGATGGGACTTCCCACAAGGAATGGGGAGTTACTTTGGGCCCCTCAGCCTTCACTGGGATTCCATTGTTCTGCTCAAGCTGGACCTGTTGAAGTCTCCTCTTCTATACCTAGACTACAACATACACTATTGAAAGAGGGGAGAAAGGAGGCATCCTGGACTCCATATCCGGCCCCCGGTCCATCTCCTCGTGCCTGACAGTGCTGTCTCCCCCAGCCAACATGCGTGGTGTGTACAACCAGGTCACGGTCCTAAAGCTGCCAGCCCCCCTCTCCTCGAGACCAGGTGGGCATAGTCTCTTTTCCACTGCTAAGGTCATTTGGCTGCTGTCTTTCTTCCCTCCATTGACCTGGTGGATGATATAGCACTGTACTAAATTCACCCAACAAGCTTCTTTAAAAAAAAATTTTTTTTAATGTTTATTTATTTTTGAGAGAGAGAGAGAGAGGGAGAGAGACAGAGTGTGAGCAGGGGAGGGACAGACAGAAAGGGAGGCACAGAATCTGAAGCAGGCTCCAGGCTCCGGGCTGTCAGCACAGAGCCTGACAGGGGCTCGAACCCATGATCCTTGAGATCATGACCTGAGCTGAAGTCAGACGCTTAACCGACTGAGCTGCTCAGGTGCCCTCCAGCAAGTCTTAAATAATAGCTGACAAAGCCTGTCCTTATCGAACACTGAACTATCTCTAATGGGAAAATCTGCCCTCCAAAATAGAATAGATCCGACATTACTGCCTCTCAAAGAGTCACCTCCGCCAGCATCCAAGCAGTGCTGTTTGTTCATACCTGTGAGTTTGCTAATGTATCACCTTTATTAAATCACAGGAGGTCACGAGTTAATGCCCTGAGGGATCTGACCCCCAGCCTTGGAGACTTAAGAAATCAGGAGTTTGGATTATGGGGCCCTTGGAGGGGAAAAAAACAAAACAAAACTGGTACATTTTTTTTTTTTAATTTTTAAAGATTATTTTTGTTTATCTTGAGAGAGAGAGAGAGAGAAAGCAAGGGAGAGGTAGAGAGAGGGAGACAGAACCCGAAGCAGGCTCCTCACCATCAGCACAGAGCCTGAGAGGGGGCCCAAACTCATAAACCCTGAGATCATGACCCGAGCCGAAATCAGGAGTCAGACGCTTCACCGACTGAACCCCCCCAGGTGCCCCCAAACTGGTCCTTATTTTGGGAGTCATTCTCTTTACCTGTGTTTTCTTTTGCCTGTGCCTCTAATGTGGCTGTGGCTCCTGCCACCAGACCGGCCACCTCCGTGTTCACAAAAGCCCTTGCTGACTTCCCGGGACACACCGTGGAAGAGGGGTGCACCCCCAGAGGGGTGCACAAACGATTCTCAGAGCCAGTCAGTCACCAGGAGTGCTGAAGGAGGTCATGGAGAGGACGTGACCTTCGGGTGACCCGGGAGCTGACCCGGCCGGCCGGGGACAAACAGACAGAGGTTCCTCTCCCCTCCCTGTTCTTGAAATGCACAAGGTCTGTTCCGCCCCCTGCGTCCCTGGTGGGATCCACCTTCAAGAACGCAGGCTTGAGAGACACAGAACACGGGACTGAACGCCTCGAAGGCCTCCGTGTAAACGCTGAGGACTGTGGCGACGGCTGTGGTGTTCTGCTGGGTTGGCAGCAGCCGAGACAAGGCTCGTGGGTTCAGTCCCCTTGCTTCTTCAAAGTGCCACCTGCCCATGTGGAGTGGCCTGCCCCTGCCTTCTGTCTCTCCTGGCCTTCCCTGGACGCGGCCTGTCTGGGAAGCGACGCTTTGTGTCCTTGTCTTCTCCTCCCTTCTTGGGATTCAAGGCTGAGAAACGGTAGCGGGACAGTTCTGCGTTCAGGAACCCGCCCTGGGATCCCCCATTTTGGCCTGGAAGCCGGTGCGTCTTTAAGACAAGCTGCCTAAGGATGCTCTGCCTCGGTTTCCTCTTTCGTAGGAAGGGGATGATGGTAATCGTCATACGGCCAGGATGGTTGCATCAGCTGGTAAATGTAAGTGGCCAACTTTGAAGGGAGCTGTGGCTTAGGACCCTTCTACTAATTAGAATGGACAGGAATATATGCTATTTAAATTACCTTCTTTAAAAAAAAAAAAGTTTACTTATTTATTTTGAGAAAGAGAGAGAGAAAGAAAGAGAGAGTCGGAGGGGCAGAGAGAGAGGGAGAGAGAGAGAGAGAGAGAATCCCAAGCAGACTCCTGACTGTCAGCCCAGAGCCCAATGCGGGGCTCGAACCCGTGAACTGGGAGATCATGGCCTGAGCCAACATCAAAAGCCAGGAACTCAATCGACTGAGCCACCTAGGTGCCCCCGCATTACCTTCAAACATTAAATCTCTGAATATCTGACGCTAGGAGGCATTTCCCACATTCAGCAGGATACTGTTGCTGACTCCAAAATAACATTTCGGAGGATTTTCTCCTTATCTTCGGTTCTTCTCGAGGCCTGCCTTCTGGCTTTGGTTCTTTAATTTCTATTTAAAATAAACATAGTTTTGGTCACGTTGCCCCTCTCATTTCAAATGCTCGCTACTACCTTCTCTGTAGGTCCTTTGCTATCTCTCTCCTTCTTTTCCCCGTGGCACCCAAGACACCCTTGCACTTCCTTGAATCCAACATCTAGGACTTTGATGGCCCTTTCTCTGGTGCATTCTCAACTGGTTTTGTCCTTGCTGTTCTCTAGGGTGGGGACTTTGTTTGCTCGGCTTTGTGTCTGCGTGAGGCCTTAGCAAACTATCTGGCGTGTAGGACGTACTCAGTAAATGCTTGCGGACTGAATACATGTCAAAAATACATAAATAAGTTTTAAAAAATCATAGAGAAAAGAGCGGATAAATGAGTTGTGGGATCAATATGATTTCTATTCTTCATCGCCTCGGAAAAATCCCACCCTCTCTTTTTTTTTTTTTTTTTTAAAATTTTTTTTTAACGTTTATTTATTTTTGAGACAGAGAGAGACAGAGCATGAACAGGGGAGGGGCAGAGAGAGAGGGAGACACAGAATCGGAAACAGGCTCCAGGCTCTGAGCTGTCAGCACAGAGCCCGACGCGGGGCTCGAACTCACGGACCGTGAGATCATGACCCGAGCCGAAGTCGGATGCTTAACCGACCAAGCCACCCAGGCGCCCCATTCCCACCCTCTCTTTGAGGTCTTGGAGTTTCACCTAGTGAAGGAAGACCTCCTTGATTATCCCAGAGTTGGGAATATTTTTTTCGTAAACAGGGCTCTAGGATTAGAATCCAGCTATTAGAATTCCTCTCTCCCTTTTCCTCGTCCCTCACCTCCTCCTTTGTCGTTATTATTATTTAATAATTATCTGCTGTGAATTGCTACTTACCTCGAGGGTAAGGACAATGTGATATAACGTGCTACATACACACGAGTGAGAGACATGTCCTCACACAGCATTCGACTCATGTTAGGCACATTGTAAATTCAGGCTCAGTGAAGGCTGCTGTCACTTTTCCCCCAGACTCACTGGACACAAGGAGCCTCCCCGACACTGATAAAGGAAGAACCAGAGGAGCCTGCAGGCAGTCTGTGGTTGCATGAACCTGCTCGGGCTTCGGGACAGACAAGTAAGTCGCTGGGCCAGGGCTATTGCTATTTTGAGTTGACAAGCTGTGGGCAGCGATGACCCTAAACTCTTAGAAATTCTAAGAAAAGACAGAGGAAGAGGGACAGGAAAACCCTGCGGAAGCAGGGGAAGCAGGGACATGCAGGCACTGAGGGCAGCTGAAAACACAGACACCGCTGAACGAGTGACAGGGGGAAGAGGCAGACTTGTGCAGAGGCTCGCTGAGAAAGAGAAAGTGGCCGTTGGGCTGTAGGGACATTTGCTTTGCAGAACTGTCGCACTTTTGAAAGCCTTTGTCGCTACGAACAAATATACTTAAACGGCACCAAAACACAATGGGATCCCTGGGACACCCAGTGATGAACTTTGGGAAGCAGTCTGCCATCAGCTTCAACTTCTGCTTGCGGGGCCTCTTTTCCTTGGGCTTTGGTTGTTTTTCTTTCCACCAAGGAGTAGAAAGGGAAGAGCAGGCAAGTTTCCAGCATTTGGAACATTGTAGGATACCCCCATTACGATTAATTGCAACATGCTTTCTGTATTTCTTTTCTAAAGAGAAGTGTTGGATTGGAAATGTACAGGTTCATCAGCCGAACGACAGAATGCTGGCTACCATTCGGACCCCACAGGGAATTTTTGGGAAAAAAAAAATCCTGGAATGGTGAATGGAAAAAGGACAATCTAACAGCAAGGCCCACCATTGGAAAGCACTCCACAGGCACATCTGAGTCTGAAATCCCATATCAGGTCTTTAAAATTGGAAAAAGTATATTTTCTTTGTCTCTTGGACCGTGTCAATCATTTGAGAGACATCAGAAATTAGTTAACCTTTTTATTTTCCTTTTTTTTCCTGAAATTATGAAAAGAGAACTGAATACGATAACAGTAGTCCTGCTATCTGGCATGGGATAAAACATGGCTTAAAAAAAATTAAGATCCTTAAGAAAATGCCAACATTAAAACAAAGACTAGACAAGGTTCAAGACACGCTCTTTCATAGATAAACATTTTGTGGATTTGACTGCCCTACTGTGCATCATTTTCTTGGGTTGTGCTTAATAAAGTCATGATACCATGATCCCATAAAACCATGTCAGCTTTGCAACGAGAGATGATTTTTTTTAAAGAAATAAGTCAAAAAATGAAATTCCGTGTTTTGATACTTTATTTGGCACAAATGACACCATGCAAGTCTTTTGAATTTTACCTATTTCATGTTTCAGTATTTAAAAAAAATTAATGTTTATTTTTGAGAGAGACAGAGAGAGAGAGAGAGAGAGAGAGGGAGACACAGAATCTGAAGCAGGCTCCAGGCTTTGAGTTATCAGCACAGAGCCCAGCAGGAGGCTTGAACTCACGAATTGAGAGATCATGACCTGAGCCGAAGTCAGACGCTTAACCGACTGAGCCACCCAGGCACCCCTCATGTTTCAGTATCTATATCACTGGAAAAGACTTGTAGATGTATGTTTCTTTCAACCATCACACAGTTTCTTATGCAACAGTGCTGACTTCAAAGTCTTTCATTGGATTTTGGATAGAAATGTAAAGTTTCAATATCCTCACCATCATGATTGTACTTACTTTCCTTAAAAAGTTAAGAGAATCTCAGTGTAAAAAGAACATTCATGAAATGACTCTGAGAAAGCTGAAGTCATTCCTCTGGGTCCCACTTAGGATGCTTCTTTCTTGCGATGCTGACTCTAAGGGGTCTATTATTTGTTTGCTATTATTCTGTTTACTTTTTTGTACCTTAATATACAGGAAGGCTCAGGTCCAGTGACCTCTTCACCCACTCTTAAAATAGCTTCTTTATATTGCTTTCAAAGTGAGAAGCAATAAGAATAATATAATGGGCAAAGGATGTGCTATGGGGTCAGACAGACCTGGAAGCATAGCCCAGCTCTGTCTTTTAACAGCTATGTCACCTCTCTGAACCTTGGTTTGTTCATCCATGAAATTGAGATATTAAGGCTGACCCTTCCTGTGATGTTTTAAGGGTTTAAAATAATGTAGCTAGGACTTTAGTAAGCCAATTAGATATATCTACTGTCCCATATGATTCCATTATGATTATGCCCTATCTAGGGCCTCCCTGAAGACTAATATAGGAAGTCATCAAAATTCTTTGCTTACAGGTGGATTTCCTCTGGAGATTCATGGGTGTTACCTTCTCGCCCCCCTCCACACACACTGGTACCTTCAACTGCTGATAGAAGAAAGGTTAGTCTCATTTTATTAAAATAATAAAAATAGTGTAATGTAGAAACAATTTATGCTTTCCCCATTCCCTCATTCCCCAGAAAAGATGAAACCTGTTGCCAAATTGGTAGCATTGTTAACAAATCATAGTTGTGGGTGGGGGGACCTAACACTCTCCAGAAGACATTTTCCAAACAGTGGAATTACTTTTATTTTTGAAATGGAACGAGAGGTCTGTGTTATTCCAGCAAGATTTTTTGCATAGAAATATTTAACCCATTAACTGAATGGACAGTTTGGGCCTTTGCATAAACCTGATGAAAGATTATGTTGTGTGCTTGAATTTTGAAGTAGAAAATGGGGCAAAGGGATCATTTATATCTAAATCTGCATTGTACTGAGAAAACTTCAGTAAGAAGAGCTATGTATATCTAAATTAATATAGTTTAATGAATTTTAGAGCCTATATTGTATTGTTTTCAAAAAATGAAAATAGTGAAAATTACCCAGCGACTATAAATACCTCTCGGATTATCACAAAGAAATATCAACTCCCCTCCCCAATTTGATAATAAGAAGTTAGTTGGTATCAGACATCACCCTCAACAAACATAACTGATTTGTCTTTTTAATGATTCAAATAAGAATGAAAGTACACTTGCCTCCATAATTCATGTTGCTCGGAAATGTTCATCGACATGTCTATTGTCCATTGGAATTTAAAGCAATAAATTCATGTGTATTTTTGCTCCAGTACCATACTGTTTTGGTTACCATGGCTTTATAGTGTATCTTGAAGCCTGGCATTGTGATAACTCCAGCTTTGTTCTTCTTTCTCAAGATTGCTTTGGCTAATGGTGGTCTTTTGTGGTTCCATACAAATTTTAGTATTGTTTGCTCTAGTTCTGTGAAAAAAATGCTGTTGGTATTTTAATCTAAACTGTAGATTGCATTGGATGGTACGGACATCTTGACAATATTAATTCTCCATTTCACAAGCATAGGATATCTTTCCATTTGTGTTGTTTTCGGTTTCTTCCATCAGTGTTTTATGGTTTTAAGAGTACAAGTCTTTAACCTCCTTGGTTAAGTCTATTCCTAGGTATTTTTATCCTTTGTGGTGCAATTGGGAATGGAATTGTTTTCTTAATTTCTCTCAGTATATAGAAGCACGACTGCTCTCTGGGTATTCATTTTGCAGCCTGCACCTTTACTGAATTCATTTCTTACTTCTAATAATTTTGTACGGAGTCTATAGGGTTTTCTATGTATAGTATCATGCCATATGGAAATTGGTACAGCCTATCTAACCATTACCCGCCCCCCCCCACCCGCCAACTAAGATATTACATCTGGAAAAAATTAGAATCAGGCTAATTGCAGGGGGACGCCTGGGAATCCTTTAAGTGAAATGTGTTCCCTCATAAACGAAAGAGGTAAATTATTTTATTGGGTAAATGAAAAGTTTCTTTGAAACCCATGTTGCCAAAGACATATAAATTGGTTTGCCTGATCATTTTGCTTCACATAGATCTTTTAAATGGTAAGTCATCTGAAAGCCTGAAACAGACATTCTATTTAATTATTTTTAAAATGTGGGACAGAAAAAGAGAAGTCAAAGATGATTGTATCATGGAAAAATGAAAAGCATGCATAAAAGAAAGGTAATGGAGGAAAAGAGTAAGTTCACCACAGCAAACAATTTATTGGAACTCGCTTTTCTGAGTTTATGAATATATGATTAGTGCAAATGGGAAATGTTACCATCTGAAGTATCCATGCTAGTTGGGAACCGTTTCTTATGGGACTCCCCTCTTGTATACAGATTTGTGTGTTCTCTCTCTTTAGGCCACAATACATTGTGTTTTGTTATGGCTGATGTTCTTAATGTGTGTACCAAATACACAGGACAAAAATCCAAACCTCCACTTTGAACCTGATTCTCTCTGTTGTCTCAGATTTAGCATTAAGACTCTTTGGCTTAACTCCCATACTTTAAAATGGAAACAATCATGCATCCATAAGATCCAGAGCCTATTCAAGAGAAAAATGATAGTCTCTAAGTGCCTCAGACCAGGACCGTCACTGAGAAAACAATCCCCCATCACTGCTTCAAAGGTTTCTTTCTTTAACCTGTTATGTTTTTCCTTCCTAACATTAGGGTATATTTCTCATTTTGCACTATGGACACTACTATTTTATAAGATTTTTTTTCCCTTCTAAATTCTGTACCATTCCTCTCTTTCTATGGGATACAGATTATAATCATTCTCCTTGACTACTGAGAATATTTTCTTGGAGTCATTTAGAGATACAAACACTTCATCCCAGACTCTTCATATAGACTTCACCCCATGATAATGCCTTTTGAGCAATTGAATGGAAGGGCTCCTAGATGTAATGTGGAAGGCAAAAAGGAAATTCACCATGGATGGAAAAGAAAAATGAATCACCAGAGACAAGATAAATGCGTACAATAAATATAATATTGTACCCCAGGGGATGAGAAAGCCACTCTACCTAATAGCTACAGAATATGGTAAAGCCATAAAAATAACATAAAATAAAATAGTGCACTATTCCCAACTGCCACTTTTCAAATGTTGCCATAAACTTAGCAGCACCACCGGAAAAATGAGCACACATTTCCATGATGCATGGCCCACCAACGAGGCTCAGAGAGATAGGATTTAATTGTAGCTTTCTGGTTTATCTTTTAAAAGCAGTTCGCATTGGAATGTGAAATAAAAACCAATTTCAATTTCCAAAAGAAGCTTAAACTACACATGATTTATAAACTCACATGGGGGATATGCATACTAGTGTTAAGGCCCAGATGGGCTGTTATTAAGGAATTATAAAATTATCGAGAAATCATTATAAAATAATTACTAGGTAATGATTAAGGTTGTCATTAAAGAATAATAATCAAATTCATGAGTCTTAAGGATAATTATTATTTTTTAGAAATTATGGTTTCCCAGTATAATGTATATATTAATTTTTACGCTTATGAAATTGTGAAATTTAAGGAATAGTGCAAAAACATAAAATAACGTTATATTCAGCTGAATGAAGGGTAATAAAAAGAATGCCTGTGTCATTTATACCTGAGTCAAGAAATAGAATGTTCTTGCATCTCAGGAGCTCTTCCCTATCATTGACTGCTCCCTCTTTCCTAAAGGCAAGCACTTTCCCAAATGTTTTTTGGCTTTATGGAGGTATAATTGTCTGTATACACATTTAAAGTCTGCAACTTGATACGTTTTACTGTATTTAGATGCTTGTAAAGTCATTGTCATAATAAAGACAATGAACATATATGTTAGCCCTCCAAACTTTCCTGTATCCCTTTATAATTCCTCTTCTAACATCTTTTATCCCATCCCCATCCCTAAGTCCCTAGGTATCCAGTCATCTTTTTTTCTGTCCCTATATTTTAGTTTAAATTTTCTAGAGTTTTCCATACATGGAATCATACAGTTGTGCTTTTTGTATGTCTGCTTTTACTGTGTCCATTTGTTTTGAGATTCAACCGTGTTGTCACATATATTAATAGCTCTTTGCTTTACAGTGTTGAATAATAGTTCATTATATAAATAATGTTATCTATATAGTATAATAATACAGATATATAATTATTATATATTTATAACACTTATAATTCTTTAATAATGATCATTATATATAATAGTTATATAATTATTTATATATTATTTTATAATAAAATATTATAATAGAATATTGTGAATGTATAACAATTATTTTATCCATATGGCTGTTGATGGTCAAATGAGTTTTGGTCAGTTTGGGATCATTACACATAAGGGTGCATCAACCTTCCGCGAACATTCCTATACATGTTTCTATACGGATACATGCCTTCCCTTGGGTAAATACCAAGGAGTAGAATGGCTGGCTTAAACTGTAGATTTATTTTTAAATGTTTAGATAAATGCCAAATGAGTTTTCCAAATGGGTTATATCTGTTTACATTTCCACCAGCAGTGGTTGAGAGTTCCAATTATTTCACATCTTTGTCAAAACTGCATATGGTCAGTCTTTGAAATTTAGCAATTCCATTAAGTATGAAGTCATATTCCATTGTGTTTTTAAAATTTATTTTCTGAACGACTAATAATGTTGAGCAAATTTTCAAGTGTGTATTTGCCATCTGTGTATCTTCTTTGGTAAGGTGCTTATTAAATACTTTCCCCTTTTTAAAAAAAAATCTATCATTTGTTCTCTTATTTTTGAGTTTCAAAAATTCTTTATATACAAGTCCTTGCGGTAGTGGGTTAAGGGTCCGACTCTTGGTTTTGGCTCAGGGCACGATCTCACAGTTTGTGAATTCGAGCCCTGCATTTGATTCAGTGGTAGCAGTGTAGAGCCTGCTGGGGATTCTCTCTCTCTCTCTCTCTCTCTCTCTCTCTCTGGCCCTCGCCTATTGTGTTTTCTCTCTCCCTCTGTCTCAAAATAAATGAACAAACTTAAAAAAAGTCTTTAATCAGATATATGATTTGCAAATATCTTCTGCCAGTCTATGATCCTTTTATTCCTGTCGCAATGTCTTATGAAGATCAGAGATGCTTTGATTTTGATAGAGTATAATTTATCAATTTTTGTGATGGTTCATGCTTTTTGTGTTGAGTCTAAGAAATTTTTACACAGCCAATTTTAACAAAGCTTTTCTCCTAGGTATTCTTTAAAAAATGTTATAATTTTACATTTTACATTTAGGTCCATTATGGTCTACTTTCTGTTTATTTTTGTATATTTGTAGCTCAAAGTTGTTGTTGGTTTTTTTTTTTTTTTCCCTTATGGACATCCAATAGTCCCAACAGCATTTATAAAGAATTTTAAATAGCCCTTACGCAATAATTCCTAAAACAACTAGAGAGATAATTAGTAAGCATATAGAAGATATGTAGATAACATACTCTGAATCAAAATAAAACAGCAGTGTGGGTGACAGAGAATTGTTGTGGTTTTTAACATTTTAGAAGTGAGAAAGAGAATAGGAAACTTTATTCTTTGTTTCCTTTCCAACAGCTCTGGGCCCAATGGAAATCTGTTTTCCTCCCTAGGGTAATGCTTAGGAAAGTATTCTGTCTCAGTATCCTGAAGGCCCAACTGCCTATTATCAGCATGACAAAGGTTATGGATTCTTGGAAACAGCCAAATGTGATATTTCACTAAGCAATTAATTGCTAATGGGAATTTGCCACCAGATGCCAATAATATTTCTATTGATGCATTCAGAATATTGGGGATAAATATGAAAAATTTCTCCCAATCAATCAAAATTATGTATATATGCATATGTAGATGTATATGAAGAACATAATGGATTATTACAGCCAGTAATTTACCTGGGAACAAATGCTGTTTCGGGAAAAATTCAGATTTCTAGCCTATCTATGATGATCCAAGATGTCCATGATGATATTGATAAATTACCTTTGAAAGAATATCACTAGGAGTAACTATTTTAAGCCTTTATATGTCAAGAGCTGTGATTTTTCTTGTGTTTCAAATACTTCATGTAGAAAGCCATGAGGCTAAAACTGAGTGTGCAAGCGAAAAGAGAAGTAGAAAATGAGGCTATTATCTAGACCGAAAATTAAGCTAAATCTAAACCACATTAAGCTAGTTATTTTCCCCACTTTAAAAATCGCATGTTGTTATGTAACAGAAAACTGTAGGTTTCTGTTCATTAACTTAGCTTTTCTTAGTGATACAACTGAAGCCAGAATTGTCTAACACACACACACACACACACACACGCTTAATATGTTACAACACAGGCACACTGAAGAAGTAAATCCCTGGTTATATCTTGTTAAAAGATGCACAAAAACTAGCATATGTCTTCAAGACATTCACCTTGAAAACCTGAGTTTTCACCTTGAAAACCTACTCTTCCCTCAGTCCTTTCTGTCCATGTTGGATGTCACTTCCTATCCAATTAATACTCATTCCCTGTCTTGTTACCATGAAAGCTTCAGAGCTAGTCCACAAGATATATACCCTTGGGACATCTTGATTTTAAAAGATTATTGTTAGCTCCTGTGAAATACAGCCCACTATTTATGACCCCACTGCCGTCACTCTAGAAGTTAACTAGAATACAAATGGCTTGTATTTACCAATCAAGAAACATCATAGGGCTCTATCCTACTCTTGCCATTCATGATTGACTGTAATGAAAATCATTCTCTAACAAATTCATTGCGTAAAAACACAAACAGTGAAAGATTTTCTCTAACATGGTAACCATTTTAATATTGTCTCGCTTATTTGCTTGCATTCATTGGCTTAGACATCTTATGCTCAGGAACAATACTCAATCAGAAAAGTTCTAGAAACAACTAAATATAGAAAAACTGTCCCTTTTCACACAGAATGTAAATGACTAAGAGTCAATTCTGATCTATTCGGCTTCAAAAAACCTGAAATGGAGTATTAATAATGAAAAGAACTAGAGCTAGGATAAGAGGCTCGTTGTTTCATGAGGTTGTCTAAACAGGATCCTTGGAATTGCCAGTGCAGGACCCAGGCTCTCATCCCTGGCACTCACTCTACATGCTGGGAGTATTGCCTGCTGCCACAGATGAGTCCCTCCCTAGGACTGTCTTTGGCTGAAGACAGCTTATGCCTCCTCCCTGGGACAGCCTATGTCCAGTGACTTGTCTGTGCATCAGGTCTGGCTGCCTTTCCTTGACTTGAGCCATCTTGGAAGGACCATTTCAGCTGTAGAGCTTCCCTTGGGATTGACTGCAGCCCTTGAAGCACCTGCTCCTCCCTCAGTCCTTCTGCCCTTGTTCTTTACAGATGATGGTCTCAAGAACTCTGTCTAGGAAATGTTTTGTACACAGATCTCTAAGTAGGAGACTGTTTTGGTGGGGGGAGTCTGACTTACAATATGTGGGGTATAGGAAACAGGTAGCACTTCTCATGAACGGACTTGGCTCACTTTCCTTCCAACGTTACCAGAAGCATTTTTGTCACACAACGTGAGTCTTAATGACTACATAATTACTACAAAAAATTCTATTTGCAATCATTTTCCACATGAGATTTCCATTCAACTTTAAAAATCATAAGGGATTTTATGGGCACAAGTGAAACCAGGGGGATCATTATATCACCTTGGTTAATAGTCATTGAAAAGGGGCAGCTGGGTGGCTCAGTTGGTTGAGTGTCCTACTTCGGCTCAGGTCATGATCTCACAGTTTGTGAGTTCGAGCCCCTCATGGGGCTCTGTGCTGACAGCTCAGAGCCTGGAGTCTGCTTCAGATTCTGTGTCTCCCTCTCTCTCTATTCCTCCCCCGCTTGAGCTCTCTCTCTCTCTCAAAAATAAATAAGCACTAAAAATGTTATTTAAAAAATGGAACTCTAGAAAAACACATTGGAACTCCATAACATACATGTAATGTACAAGATGTACATGATTCATGTTAGTCAATGGGTTTGCATGTGGGGTGGTCAAACTGTGGCTGGTCTCTTAGCTGGAACTCCCTCTGTGCAAGTAAATCACACCTCTCAGATTTCAAAGAAAAGAATCCTTTAACTTTCTGTCTATGTCTAGCTGCTAGTATTCCAAGGTGGAGGATATGGGAAGGAGTTTGAGAGGCTCTCTTAGTTTTTGATGCTGCATGATAAATTAGCACAAAGCCAGGGGCTTAAAACAACACACATTGACGATCTCTCAGTTTTTGTAAGTCACAGGTGCTGGCATGGCGTGTCTGGGTCTTCTGCTCCAGGATCTTTGCTCACAGGCTGAAATCCAAGGCTGTGGTCTTCTCAGAGGCTCAGCTGAGGATACATCTTCTTTCATGATACTTCACATTGTTGGGGGATTTCATTCTCTTGTTTCAGAACTGAGGTTCCCATTTCTTTCAGAGGCCTCCTTCTGTTCATAGGGAGGCCACTCAGAGTTGTTTGTCAAATGGGCTTCTGGAATATGGCTAGTTACTTTATGACAGTATGCTTCTTCAAGGCCAGTAAGGGATAGTCTCTATAGCTCCAGTCTGCTAAGACTGATTCTTATATAATGTAACATAATCATGCAAGTGACATTCCATCTGATTGCCATATTCTGTTGGCTGAAGCAAATCAGAGGTCCCATTCATGCTACAGTGGTATTTATCTAGAAGACAAGAATCACTGAGGCTGACACGTGTCCCTCAGGGTTTGTCTACCATACAGACCATGGTTCATTATGTATTGGTTCAATGTTTCTGAATTCGTGTTTCTAGGACCTCTCAGATTTAATTTCTTCAAATAAGAACCTCCAAGGAGGAGGAGGATGAGAGGAAGCCATTGGATTCTGCAGGCTCTGGGAGTCCCAACTGTATTAAACTCAACTACTTTCTATACACTCACAACTCCACGTTACCCCCACCCTTGGGTAGTATCCATAGTCTCTAGCCTAACTCTTACGAGGTTTTTAGGGCCAGCTGGAACACTTCCTTATCAAATTCTCATCAGACTCTCAGGTTACAAATTCTTACTATATGCTGAGTCTGTTCCTTTCCTGAATCTGTAGTTTTCTTAAAGTCTATTGAAATTTCTGAATTGCAGTCGAGACCTCTCCATTAAAAAAAAAAAAATCTTAGTGGGTTTTCCCCTTCTTTTTATGTTAACTTTATTGTTGTTTTAATGAGGGATAGGGAGGAGAAGGAACATGCCATATTTAACTGACTGTTTCTCCTTAAGATGTTGGATTTTGCCTTTCCTAATGCTGTCCTGCTCTCTCCTGCACCCACATTATCCCAAAGAGGATAAGACCAGGAAAGTTTCTCTGTTTTTCCATGTCACATGAAGCATTTTTAAAGATTTCTTACATTAGAAAATATAGAAGGAAAATAAAATACAAAGATTAACTGAGGACGTAGTTAGATACAGAAACCCTTAGGGCCAGGAGCAGTCATGGTCAGAGCAAATACCCTCAGGAAGGATCTGTTGGGGAGCCTTAAAGCCTGCAGTGCCCATGGGCCTTACAGAAACCCACGATTTAGCAGAGAGGTAGCCTTGCCCTCTGGCCTCCCTTAAGTCACTCATTACTTAGTACACAAGAGAAAGTACCTTGGTATATTTCCCGAAAATAGGCTATATAGTCTTTACAGAACAGTACATAGGACAGCAACAAGGTGGAATTGTAGCCATCGGAGGCCATTCCTGTCTAAGTCTGTCACCCATTATGATAGGAATGGCAGGATTGCATTTTCATTGTATCTCAGTGTCTCAGCTCCAAATCGCTAATGACCAAATGCGTTAGCTCCTACTGACACACTTTCCCTAAAAATAACATTATAATTGGATAAAGAGAATGCAAAATCAAACAAAAGCCAAGCAGAATGTTGTGCAGACTTAACTCTGTTAAGTGTAACCAATCTGAAACACTAGGAAGTCTGCATCAGGTGTCGGAACACGCTCCCCAACCCAAATCGAATGGCAGGTCGTGGGCTTTCACTTCCATAACTAAAATCCTCTTGAGGTGATGGTTCCACAATGAAGAAGTAAGCCACCCCCAATTAACTCATGTTTCCATTCCCTAGGACAGAGATACTGCGTATAGCTTTGATATGGCAGTATTTTCTGGTTTCTTGCCTTAAAGATCTTCTGATATTGGGGCCCATTCTCATTTTTGTCTGGGGTTATTCTGATAGATGCAGCCTATGGAAAGTACGCATGTAAGTGTGTGTGTCTATGCGTGTGTTCCAGTTTTTAAAAAATTTGCTGTAAAATTATAATTTAGTCGTTAATTGCCGAAATATGTCCCACAACAAGTATCCACATGTTTCAGGTAAGGACAAATAAAAGACGTCAAGAACGTGATTCGACCAAGCTGATGCTACTCTAATTAGGTGCTCTCCCTCCAAGACAAAGATTCCTGGCTATCTCATACAGTTTGGTGTTTATTGAGACATAGAGCTAGAAAGAACACTATTCTTTCGTAGTTAACTTAGAGTCGTAGGGACCATACGTTATTCTCTTAGCACCCCCCATGAGTAAATGGCAGACAGGTCTTTATAGACCTGTGGCAGGAGCTCAAACAGAAAGAAGCAATTTTGACCCCACATTCTCTTCTCTGTTAACTTGACAATGTTCTGTTTTCTATTTGCTGTAAGCTACATCTTGAGACTGCAGAATGCACTTAAAAAAACTTTCCACGTTCTTATTCAGCAATTTAGAAATTCTTACATTTTTTTTTCTTCCTATGGAGGAATATCCGCTTCATCCAGTGAGCACTAATCTTCGTTTTGGAAAAAAATGCAAATCTTAGCGTTTCTTTATGTCTTTTAAGGATAAGCTGTTGAAACTTAGAAAGGAGGGGAAAAAAATAAAAGAAGGGCAGTATCCAGCGATTATTTGGAAAAAAGAATGACCTCAAAAATTTGAGCCTAAATGCATGAAAGGAAATACATCATATATATATATATATATATATATATATATATATATATATTTTTTTTTTTTTTTTCCTACGGGTGATGACAGGGCTTAAGATGCAAAATGCTATGCTTGCCTGGAAAAGCTACCTATTTTAAAAAAAAGTAGAGTTTAAATGATCTCCTGGGTACTACTATGTTACTCAGGACTGTCGACACAGAGAAATGAGGCATTCCAGTTATTGAAATGTTGAGAAATGGCCCAAACACTGCCAAGTGCATGTCCCCCTACCGTGAGCCATTTCTCCTTTTCCTGGACACTGGCCCAATTACAGGGTGAAAGTCATTCCTATACCAAATATGGGGAGTCAGGGTGTCAGGCCAGAAATGTCCCTTGATGTTCTCCCCTGTACTCATTCAAGAGAATGAACATGTAATTGTTAACTGTGATAAGATAATCCTTCACTCACTCTTGTAAAAGTGTCTAAAAAAGTCTTCAGATTTTCCAGCAACATTTGGATAGCGATATGGAGTATATCGTGTGTGCCAAACTCGAGTTACAAAGCCTTATTCTTGGCAACAACTACAAACAATTTCCATTTTACTATGAAAACTAAAAGAACACACAAAGTTACAGTCTTCTCTGGGGTGTTTCCAGTGGTGAATACAATGTGTTATCCTGGAGTAAGTATGTTCTTCTGAATGATTTTTCCATCAGAATCACAAGTAATGTAAAAGGATAATTAAAATTATTACTTTAGAACATAAAACCCTCATAAAAGAATGTTAAAATATTACTTATTTTATTTTGGCTGATTAGCAGGGCTTATTTAGGACGGGAAATTTAGAAAGTAAACTAAAAAGATGATAAAATGTCACCTGTAGTTTCTACAGCCAGAATTAGAAGTAATGTCATTATTTCTGTGCATTTATTTCCAGACAGGTATGTATGCACATGTGTTCTTTGTATCTGTGCTTTTATGTGTTTACTGTATCATAGATTTGTGGTCACAGTGTATAAATTAATATTTGGGTTTTCATTCATAATGAACATTTCTAAGGTATCCAAAGTCATGGGTGCAGGTAAGGTTTACAAAAATGCTTTCTTTGGTGGAGAAATATTTATGTATAACCAAAAACAATAGTTAACCATAAGCAATGTAATTGTAGAGTGACATATCTGGAATAGTTTTTAAAGGTCTTTGAATCTTAAAATAACTACATCCACAGGGGAATATTTGGTTTAATCTATAGAAGTTCAGACCTTCATTTATCTGCTTTTTGTAAGAGAAATGCCATTGGCTCAGATTATCGTAATTCTTTTTCTTATGTGGATGCTTTCTTCTGGTTTCCATTTTGACTTACCGTTCCTTTTCAGAAGAAGTGGGAATCTAGCTTTATTGAGTATTCCATTGATTCGCTTCGTATATCTTTGTACAATCGGTGTTCCCCGTTTAGAACTATGTTATGCAGGATAAATATTTTGAGTAAAACTATACTCCACAATGCACACTAGTTCATAATTTCCCGTTGATTTTATTTCTGAAATTCATTTTAAGTTCACTCATGAATCAGGTGTCTTTTGGAGGTTAGATTTCTCTTTCTAAAGCCTGGCCACCACCTTTGCTATGCTAGGAATGTAATCCCTATCTGGGCCACATAGCTTCTCTTTGTTCCTCCAGATTTTCTCTGTAAATCCTTCTTCCCTGCGCTCTGTGTCTTGAGAAGCTGCTCTTTTGGGGGTTCAGACACTGCCGAACCTCTGTGGAAGTCAGGAGGTGGGAGAAAAGTGGGGCTAGGTGCCTCATCCCCAGGTTCCCTCACTGTGAGGGTCCCTCACTTGTCTCTACCCTCCACTTACAGTATCTTATCTGCTTTGTTCAAATCGCTGCCTCCTGGCCTGCCAAGAAGCTGGCTTTGTTCCTCTCCAGTGTTTTTTTTGGGGGGGGGGAGAGGGGGAGGAGTAGACCTAGGGTCACAAGATTGAGTCAAAACAAAGAGGGGGGCAGCATAGTTACCTTCAAACATTTATAACATTTATTTGTTGTCTACCTGAAATATAAATTTAACTGGGCACTTTATACTTTATCTGGTGACCATAGGAGTGATATTACCACTTTGGTGCTCTCTCATGTGGTTTATCTTTGTGTTTTCCTCACCGTCTTGCACATGCTGTAAGTGGGTCTTTTGTCGATAGACCCTTCTCAGATTTTCCTTATGCTATTTGTTTCCTGTTGGGACCCTCACTGACACACTGTCTCCTCTTCCTTTTCCTCATCAAACTAAGTTCAAGATAAATGAGTTTTAGGTGTCTTTTCTTGGCGCGTCTTGACTTTGTACCTGTGTTAAAAGGAACGAATGTCTGCACAGCAATGAACTCTTAATGTCTGCACCATCTCAATGGGGAACAAATAGCAATGAACTCTTTTAGGCCATAGAATGGAATTCATTATGTCAAGAATGATGGGGAAAATAGCACCTATAGCGACCAGATGCCAGACAACTGTGCCATTTTCGTCCTGGAGCACATGGGGTCCAACTTAATTATTCGTAGCACCCTCTTTCCATCTGGATTAGACAACGTATTACAGGATCAATCTGAGCATCTTGGTGAAAAGCTAAGTGAAGTGTGCATTGTATTCGGGCCATATTCATTGTATATAGTTGCCAGTCCTTCAGAAAGGGAGCTACTTCCCAAAGCCCATCATTTACTTATGAAGAATATAATTAAAATAGAGTGAACTCCTGGGGAACCTGGGTGGCTCAGTCAGTTAAGCATCTGACTTCGGCTCAGGTCATGATCTCATGGTTCGTGGGTTCGGGCCCCACATCGGGCTCTGTGCTGACAGCTCAGAACCTGGAGCCTGCTTCGGATTCTGTGTCTCTTTGTCTCTGTGCCCCTCCCCAGCTTGCTCTCTCTCTTTCTCTCAAAAATAAATAAAGCATTAAAAACAATTAAAAAAAAATACAGTGAACTCCTTGGATTTTTTTTTTTTTTTTTGTACAAAGTGAAGTATATATTTACTATCAGAATCTTTGGGTCCTGTTTCCTCCTCTTTAAAGCAAAGACAATAATAGTACTTGTGAGAATGAAATGGCTTGGTATGGGTGGAGCCCACAGAGGAGGCATTGGTTGTTAGTAACCGTTGCTCACATAAAATAATGTGCTACTTGATTGCCAAACCTGAGTATGAGATGCTAATTTTACTAGATTTAGGAGTAAAATGGCCACACGATTTATTATCCAAAGCAGACAGTTAAAGCACACACACACACACACACACACACACACACACACTGCTTTATTATCAATTGACTTCTACCAAAGTGCACCCATTTTAAGTATGAATCCAATGAGTTTTGACAAATGCATACACTTAAGCAATCACCACCCCTATCAAGATATAGAATATCTCCATCATTCCAAATGGTTCCCTTATGTCTCTTTGCACTCAGTTTCTATCCACCATTAGCCCAAGGCAATTCTAGGCTGTTCTCTGTCATTGTAGATTAGTTTTGCAAAGGACTTGTGAAATACAGTTTATTTTATAAATAGTCCCAGATGGACTTCTAGTCAAGAAAGAATTTCAGTTACAATAAGTCACTCTGGAAATTAAATCATAAATGTAAAGAGGAACATCAAATTCCTTATTGTTCTTTCCAACTTCAGATATTAGCCATTACAGAAAAAAAATGCCATTTTATGGGTAAAAGGCAAGAATATAAGAATACTTAAATTTTTGCTTTTGTCTTGTTTGTAATCTCGTGTAATTCTTAATGGTGACCCAATGCATTATATAATATTCTGCAGAGAACATAGGAACTTTTTTTCTTCTCAGTAAGTAGGATTTTGAAATTCGACTTAGTTATTTTAATTATTACATTAGGCAATGGTAGGAAGACATGTTTTGCCTCATGTTTTGTTTAAGTCCAGAGAATGTATTTTATCTTCAGCCTGTACATTTCTCAGTCCAGGAAGTCACGGGCACGCTCGCACACACACACACACACACACACACACACACACACACAATCAATCAATCAAAAAACTTCCTAAAATAGAAAGCAAACCCTTTATTATGGGAGGAAGAAAAGCTTGCTTGTTTGTAGAGGAGGATTCCTATTTACATCCTGACTAGATAATTCTTTGCTGGGGGGGCAGGGGTGGCCTGTCCTTTGTAATTCAGCATGTTTCCCAGCATGCCTGACCTCTACCCACTAGATGTCAGCAGTAAACCCCCTCCAGCCATGCTAATCAAAAAACTCTCCAGACCTTGCCAAATGTCCCCTGAGGGCAAAATCACCCTTTGGAGAACCACTTCTGTAAAGGGTAATGGGATGTGTAGTAGTTTTTTTTTTTCTTCTATTAAGATAGCCATGAGCTACCAGTTGACCTATAGGAATTCTCCTACAGTTTAAATCAGTTTGGCAGTAATATCTTTACACATTAAAGTTATGCATTGACATTTTTCCATACTAACATTATGCTCATAAATATGATGTCAATATGTACTGTGGGATGATAGGTTAAGTAGGAATCATAGGATTTATTATTTTTATCATTTATGTATTTATTTTTAAATTCTTTTTAACGTTCATTTATTACTGAGAGACAGAGAGACACAGAGCATGAGCAGGGGAGGGGTAGAGAGAGGGGAGACACAGGATCCGAAGCAGACTCCAGGCTCTGAGCTGTCAGCACAGAGCCCGACGCGGGGCTCGAACTCACAAACTGTGAGATCACGACCTGAGCCGAAGTCGGTCGCCTAACCGATGGAGCCACCCAGGTGCCTCGATTTATTATCTTTAAAAAATGATTTTTTTTAAAACTAGGGCAGGATGCAATGAACAGATTTGCCACTACCTTTCTACAAATTAATAAGGAAAAACTTCCAAGGGATGGAACATTTTTTTAAGCAAAATAATGTGCAATAAAACCATCATAAGTGACATTACATTTTGACTTGTATGTGAACCAACTAGTTTGCCTGAAATATCCAAATCATTAAACCACTGTGGTTCTGTTTCCTCAGTAGCAGATGTCTCTGAATTGACTCAGTACGTACAAAGGTAACAGATCCAAGATTAGCAGTGTGAACACTTTGTATAGACAAACAGATGAACCAGCCATCAAAACTTTGAGAGCAGAAAAAGCCCTCATTTGGATCATAAAAGCGTGGACCAGCAGCTTATATTTAGCAAATTGTTCAGAACACAGCTCATGGCTTCCTATCAGTACAAATTAGAGATAACCTTTCACTATAATAAAGACAATTAGATTGTCACACTCTCTGAAATGCATACACGTGACTAAGATAGATTCCCAGTTTAAATTCCTCTAATTCATCTCCCTTTCACCACTGACTCTCAGAATCCAGGTTATTTCACCCTGAGAGGAAGTACTTCAGGGCAATTCTCCTGTTTGAGAGCTAGGGTGTTCTGAGATCCCATGGTGGGCAGCGTACTTGTGGTTGAGAAACTGCATGAGCAGCGTGGCTGAGAAAAGTACTTTACCCTTGTACTGGGATGGCTACATGTGTTTGCCCTCTGCGCTTTTCAAATAAGAATCAACTCATCTTATAACCTGTGTTTTTGCCATAATTGCCATCTTGATGTATGTGGAGAGGAGAGGTGTCCACACCATTGATTTACCAGAGCAGTTTTTAAATACATTTGTCTCAAATCATCTCAGTGTAAGTCTTTATCATCTTCCTAACTTGCCATTTGGGAAAGAGTTAAATTCTCTAACTTTATTTTCTCTAAATTCCTGATAATACTCCCTTTATAAAAATAATTTTAAGAGCATTTCAAACTTCCACCTCTAGCCACACACACACACACACTTCAGAATTCAGTTCAATAGCCTGTTTTCCTTGGTCGGTGCTTTTTCTTATTTATACTATTTTTCAATATGAAATTCATAGATTAAAGGATAAAAGGTATGCTTTCACTCTTTCATGAGCATTTACGAGCTCTTGGTTGGTTTCATTCTTGAAAGTGCATGTAGCCTTACATATAATGCATTTATATCAAATATCATGAGACAAACTTTCCAAAGACTACAAACCCATTTTGCATATCTCAGTTTATAAATTGTCATGGTTAAGAGATGCCTTTCTCTCCAATTATGGAATTTTTATAGTAACGTTTATTTTTTTTCTATCACTCTTTCCATTTATCGATTCACGTAAGGATTCCCCAGCTTAGAGTTGGGTGCAGAATGTCCCTCTAGACAAACATCTAGTTTTAATAAGTTCAGAGAGAAGGAAATGGTTTATCAAATGATCATTTCTTTTTTTTTAACATTTATTCATTTTTGAGAGACAGAGAGACACAGAGCACAGGCAGGGGAGGAACAAAGAGAGAGTGAGACAGAATTGGAAGCAGGCTCCAGGCTCTGAGCCATCAGCACAGAGCCCAATGCAGGGCTTGAACCTGTGAACTATGAGATCATGACCTGACCCTAAGTCCACTGCTTAACTGACCAAGTCACCTAGGCACAGCTCAAATGATCATTTCTTAATCACAACTAATTTGAAAAGTGAGTTTTGTAGCAACCTAAAAACTATTTAAGGTTATGTGTGTGTGCACACACGTGTGTGTGTGTGTGTGTGTGTGTGTGTGTGTGTGTGTGTGTGTCGGGGGAAGGTCAGAGGCTGAAGAACTAGGGGAAAATTGTGACAGGTTAATGACACAATGATGAACATATTTTCAATATTTTTAGTAAGTTGTCCCCATAAAAGATATTCATTTTGGTGTGTTTTACATCAAATACATTATAGCATCTTAATATCAGGAGCTATGTTGATGAACACAATAGCAAAAGAATACTTCTAAAATCAAAGGCATTCAAACAGTTGAACACTCTAGCAGTTGAAAGGAACAATCCTATGTAACATGTGAACTCTGTACTGGAGAGGAATAAACTTCTCATTGCTAAATAATTCCAAAAATGAAGAGTCCCTTCTTTTGGTCTCCTCCCTCCCTCCCTCCCTCTCTCC
>NW_024412437.1:6216653-6392721 GCF_014898765.1 Herpailurus yagouaroundi | reverse complement strand
TTCTTTCTTTCTTTCTTTCTTTCTTTCTTTCTTTCTTTCTTTCTGTATCAATTTTAGACTTTTGATGCTTTAACCTAACAAAACTCCTTGAGTCACCCAGCCCAGTCAGTTCCTCCTTCCATGTCACACAGCAGTTTTTTCTTTCGGTGCTGCCACTAATTCACTTTATGCTCACTGTCCCCATCAGTGCGACAGCCACAGTCCCCCATCTCGTTCCCTTCAGTCTCTTCCTTATCAAATTAATTAAATCTGCAGCAAGCTAAGTCTTTTGAATATAACACTTGAATTCTGGGTGCAAAATTCTCAGTTTCTTATCATCTCCTAGAGGGTGAACTCTTAAATTCTTAGCATGCTATTCAGACCTACAGTCCAGTCAATCCATCTTCCCTTTTACTCTTCTGTGCCTTTTGTTGCTAGCTAGTCAGGACAGATTTGGGACTCCAACAATCCCTGCAGTATCTTGCTCACCTTCCTTTCTTCGTATTTACCTCTCTTGCCTAAACGCATCTACTCTCATTTCAAACAATCCTCCTGGGGCCCAGATGATGAGCTCCATTTTTGAAGCGACTGTCTCAGTTTATTCATGATAAATGTAATCTCTCGCTCCTATGAAACTGCATCAGCCACTGTCCTTACCAATGCAACATTGGTATATACCTTGTGACATTGTATACAGATATCTTCAATTATTGTTTAACTAACCTATGTTTGTAGCGTGTTGGTCCAATATGATGGCATGTTTATTTCCTTCCTTCCTTCCTTCCTTCCTTCCTTCCTTCCTTCCTTCTTTCTTTCCTTTCTTCTTTTATATTCAAGGAATGATAATGGATTATGAAGAAAAGAAGGAAAGATCACATTAAGGGAGAGAAAAAAGCTAACCCTAAAGGTTTCATGCATGTTCAGTAGAATTAGGAGATATTTAAGACCTAATGAAAAGTAGACTAGATCTGTAAGACAAATGTAAGTATTTTTGAAAGCTTACTTGGGTGATGGCAAGGGACAGGAGATATTATTATTACAATATTAGTACTTTGAGGAATTATTCTATTGTTTTACCAAATTACACAAATGAGAGCTGACTTGGAAATTATAATAGACTAATAATATGTACCATACAGGAACCATTCATCAATAAATGTTTCTCTCCCCGAGTACCTATAAATTCCAAGCATGAACCCTATGGTGGTAATTCAGGTATGGAAAGAAGCAGCCGAGGGTGGAGCCCAATGGAGGACTTGATCCCACAACCCCAGGATCACGACCTGAGCTGAAATCAAGAGTCAATGCTTAACTGTGTGAGGCACCCTGACACCTTTGGCTTGAATATTTAAAAAAAAGTTTTGTCAAGGTCTTATATGGGCCTTGAAGGGTCACAGAGATTACAAATCATGGAGAAAAGGTGTCAAGAAAGACAAGAAAGAGAGAATAAAACAGTAAAGAACTTCATGGGAATTCTAAGAAAATGTTGTTCTATTTAAGAAGATACTAAACTGGAATTTAGTATTTGGCTTATATGTTGTCACCTGTTCACAATAAGAGGAAATCTTTTCAAAATTAAATCTTCTAAGTGTAGGCCTTGCAAATGTGGAAAAAATGTTAACAGGAAGAGATTTTAAATTCCCTCTTGGCTAAACTTACCTACTTGTAGCCAATATTGAAAGAAAGAAAGAAAGAAAGAAAGAAAGAAAGAAAGAAAGAGAGAAAGAAAGAAAGAAAGAAAGAAAGAAAGAAAAAGAAAGAAAGAGGGAGAAAGAAAGAGAGAAAGATGGAGTGAGGGAGGAAGGAAGGAAGGAAGGAAGGGTGAGAAATCTTGTCTCATTATGACTTAGGGTAAATGATCTATCCCACTGTCCTCTCTTCTAACAAGTAGTGACCCAGAAGTAGAAAAAGGTACCTCCTAGTATAACATGTTTTGCAGGATTTTGGTACATGCATAAAAGGAAAAAGGAAGTCTGTGGCTTAGTGACTAATGTTTATACCAACCTGGATTTTATGATACCACATGAATTCATGTAAAAATGATAATAGAACTTTACCCACATAAAGATTTCTACCCCAGTCCTCTGGAACAGAAATTTTTCCCAGTAAAGTGGATTTACTGTGTTATTAAGACATCACATCTTTGAATTAGATGTTATCATTAATACCTGGGAAGTTGAATTCAAAATAACATCATTTCTGAAATAGAAAAAACATTTCAACAAGGACCTATATTAGTTTCCACTACGTAATGTCATCTACAAACAGCAGAAAATAGGTTAAGGACTTGAATTTAAATTAACTCTTTTTATATGCAAGTAACTAGTCAAGAGAGACCAATGCCATACAGGCCAGGAGTTAAAACAAGGGAAATTATTCTTCTGGAAAATTTAACACCTGGGAAATAGATCCTATTAAATAAAAGACATTTTTTAGGACAAATAAAAGTTTAACCAACATTGTGATGATTCCAATTGGAGAAAAGGATATTATGCTGTCTTTCTACACATTCTGAGAGCAGAAAATTTCAGAGAATATTGAATTTGATAGAGAAATTTGAGAGAGAAAGGATTCAGAACTTTTTACACTAAGTAGACACAAACCAGATTAATATTAAAATATTTCCCCAAGACAGTTTGTGCTTGGATATACCAATTAAATTGTAGTTTTTTCAAGACATCTTACCCATAGCTATTATTTAAAAATTTTACATTTGTTACATTTCACTTTCATTTATAAAACCCGATTTAGTTAGGTTAAGGTAGTTATTATAATCTACAACTACCTGTGGGAGGTAGGAATGTGGGGGTATAAGCATTCAAACCAACTTTTGTTCATTTAAGTATAAGAAAAGGAACTTACTAACATTAAGCAGCGTCTCCAGAAACCAGGGTTAGAATGTAGGCGGCAATGGAACCAAGGAATGGAGACTTTAAGGAGCCCAGGCTGAGATGTTTGTAGTCTCTCTGGATATATCTTTCATTCTTACCTTTCCACAGATTGGTATTCTTTGCTGATAGTGGTTTTGGGTGAGACGATCATCTCTCTTCCCAAGGGCAGCTCAGGCTGATGAGAACCACTTAGCCCCAATTTTAAGCTTTAGGGGAAAAGGATTTTTCTGGCACCACTTCTCTCAAGTGCTTACCCTCTTTCCATCAACTGTGTTCAAACTTGGCTGCTGGAGACACATTACGTTGGCTGTTGGGAGCAAGAGAAAAAAGTCGTTTTGAGCTAAGGAAATGTCATCTACATGGTGCCTTCTAGTATCTCAGGTTGAAAAAAAAAACTGTAAGACTCAAGTATTTTCATGACTGACCAAGACCCCACAGTTGGTGGTAGAGTTCATTTTAATCGAATGCCCTTTCCAGTATAACTTCAAGTGCAAGATCCCTCTTTATCAGTGAAAGAAATATTCAAGACTATACCTGACCTAAGATCAGTTATTCCCGCTTCCTTTTTTCCAAAGGGTTGATATTTTAATATTGTACACATTGACTTATGATGTGAGATGTTCTAGTTCTTTTTCCCTCCCTATCTCACTCCTTCACGTACATGTGCATGTGCTATGCAGTTGGGGAAGAGTGACGTGGTTGGATTGGCAGGGATTTATCATTGAAATAATATTTATTGTGGCATTATTAACAACTGACGAGGAAGGGGTATTCTTATTACCACTATGTAACTCGATTTCCTTTGGATTTTAATATGAATCTAACCTTTGTATCCTCAAAGCATTTAGTATTTCAAAACATAAATTTGGTAGCTCACCGCTTATAAAAATTAAAAAAAAAAAAAACCTCTTTGTCAGCACAATTTAAATTCCCAAATCCTAAAGATGTGATCCTGAAGGTCCCTACTGAAGACGAGATTTTCAGAAGGATTTTAGAGTATTTAGTCAATCCTCTCTGCTTTCTAAAATGAGGCATGATTCCATATTTCTTCCAGAAATCCTGCTTCTATAGCTACTGTAGTCTTAAGAATGAAAACATAGGAACGGAGATGGAGTACGGTTTTTAAGTCTCCAGATCGTGAAAGATAATCGTGAAAGATTAGTCTGTCAATTAGCAAGTACTTCTGAAATGACACAGCAGACGGGAGATAATTCATGTGGAAAGTCATTCATTCGCCCCTTCCCCGTAGGTCAAAAGGGTTTAAATAATTTTGTGGAGGAAGTAGGAAACAGCTGTGGTAAAATTGTGGCTTTTATGTCTTTCACTCTTGGGTGTGGAGCTGCCAAAATGAAACCATTAATAAGGTTGAGATGAGGTGGTGTAAAACTGTGCAAACCTGAGCTCCTTCTTTGGATGAGGCCTATAATGCACTGCTTTTCTATTCCATTGTTCCCACAGAATATGAGAGTAAGCGAGTTAAGGACTTGCTTGGTTTTTTTGTTTTTGTTTTTGTTTTTGTTTTTTAGCTTAACTCTTTGCTGGAGTCTGAACAGAGCTAAGCAAATAGAAGAATCCAGTAAGGGGTCTGGTCAGTAGTATATTTTCCCCATGCCTATTTTCCCCAATAGATGTAAATCGAGCACTTGTAAGATACTTTCAGACCTTTTAGGTAGATGAGATATAATAATTTCGTGCGCTGAGAGGAGAGTTTGTTCTAAATAAAGTTATAAGTCTTAAGATGCTCTAGGGTTTACGAACAGGACTAAGGGGGCACCTGGCTGGCTCAGTTGGCTAAGCGTCTGGCTTCAGCTCAGGTCATGATCTCACGGTTCATGGGTTGGAGCCCCGCGTCGGGCTCTGTGCTGACAGCTCAGAGCCTGGAACCTGCTTCGGATTCTGTGTCTCCCTCTCTCTCTCTCTCTCTCTCTCTCTGCCTCTCCCCTGCTCACACTCTGTTTCTCCTTCTCTCTCAAAAACTAAATAAACATTCAAAAAAATAATTAAAAAAAAAGAACAAGACTGAGGAGGTCCTGTTCTTAAACATTTAGATATAAAAATGTATATCTATCTATCTATCTATCTATCTATCTATCTATCTAGATATGGATATGTATATAAATTGATCCATGGAGAGTTTCACACCACTATAATGATTATTCTATTATTATGATTATTATTGTGAGTCTATAAGTGAGGTACCAGTCTCAGTAGAGATAAGAGACAAGTTTGGCTGTCTGGAATCTTAAATCATATTTCTGAAAACAATATCTAAAACCAAGTGGAAAAAATATACCAGACAACCTTAGGTATAATTAGACAACAAAAAATAGCATTTATTTTATAAATTATTTCAAGACATCACGGACAACATTCAGACTGATTTAAGATGATTGCAGAGTCATAGCATTTTAGCAGCAAGAGGAAACTTAGGGATTAACTCGCCTCATTATTGACTATAAGGGAAAAATCCAGAGAAGTTGATTTACTTCAACAAGATCATACATCTGGTACAGAACACAGAGAAATGTGTATCCTGTTTCCGCTCCAATTCCAGTGTTGTTTCTGCAAAAACCAGGTTGATCTTTGATGTCTGATACTCTGTCCTGTGAGAGAGGTAATAATTCAAGGCGAAGATAAATCATATCTCTTACTGTTAAGATTTAATAGGCATGGAGAAAAGCTGATTCACTTCTCGAAGTTACAGTGTAGGTGGTCAAACTCTCAATGTATTTAGGCATACACACAAAACGAAATATGTATCAGTGAGATTCAAGAAAATGGATATAATCTCTGAATTAGATTATAACCATTTTTGCACTTTTTTTGCTTCACTTTGTAGTCATGACCAGTACTTAGAATTGAAATATTAATCTAATGACAAGTTGTGGCTGAGTGATGTATTCAAAGAAGAAACACTGAGAGTGCTGTAATGATATTAATGCTATATGTAATAAAATTAAAACTGACCAAAAGGAAGATGGAAATAAAAAAGAATTTTTACTAGAATCAGTTGGTCTGGAATTTATCCCACAAAAACTAACATGCATTTTATCCCCTTCATTCCTTCTTCCTTGTAATATTTAGAAAATACTGCAAAAATATATATATACAATAGTTATCTAAAGCAAGACACTGGGAATACAGCCTAAGAAAACTACCGAAAGTACATTTGCAAACATAAATCAGCATAAGGCTTGTAAAAACACAAGAATAGGGCTGCATTCTTGGGCATCAAACCAGAGGGGTGTTGGTTGCTTCAGAAACCATTTCTCCATAGTGTCTCTTGAATTACCAATAACTCCAGCTATGCGCATTTTAAACATCAATAACTAAATACACATTTTAATACAATTTTTGAACACTAAACACGAAATGAGACAGTTGCACATACCATATGCTTATGAGAGGCAAAGAGAAGGGGTAAAATCAAGAAAGCTAGTATCCATTAAGTACATACGATAACCAAGACATTTGGTCTTTACAAAACCCAGCTACGATTTCTATTTTACAGAGGGGGCTCAAAGAGTTCGAGTGGTTTTTTTCCAGAGTTCATATAGCAGGAAGTTGTAATGCCAAAGTTCAAACCAAGGCTCATTTGAGTCCAAAGTGCAAGGTCTTTTCACTACACTGTTGTGAAGTGATACATTTTCTGGATCACTGAGCTCTCTATCTCTCTTCTCTCTTTCTCTCATTCTGCGTGTGTGTGTGTGTGTGTGTGTGTGTGTGTGTGTGTGTGTGTGTTTGCGTGGGCTTGGGATGTTAAAGGGATATGTTGAAAAAGAGTTATACCCTCTAGATAAATTTATAGTTAATAAGATTTCCTTCCTAACATGATGGGATTAGGAAGCCTACTATCTTCTCTCTGATAAAATGCAACCATGAAACTGGGCAAAACTGGCAAAAACAATCATTTCGTATTGTTAACAATCTAGAAATCAACCAACATTGAACATCAATGTGAGTAGCATTTTTATTCATGAATGCTATTAAACTTTGGGTAAGAACAGCATAAGTCTGTTGTGTTCTTGCCCAGCACAGATCCCATGACCCCACTGGCTCTGTCCATGATCATTCAGCCAGGGAGAGTCAGGCCGTCACTGTCACTGCTCATAAGGACACACAAGATTTCGAACATTATTATCAAACTGGTATGATGATTAATCTTACGTGTTGACTTGACTGGGTCACAGGATATCCAGATACTTTGTTAGATATTAGACATTAGGTATTTCTGTGTGTGTCTGTGAGGATGTTTCAGGAAGATATTAGCATTTGAACTCATAAACTAAGTAAAATAGATTGTCCTCTCCAGTGTAGGTAGGAAATCTTCCAACCTGTTGAAGGTCTCAATAAAATGGAAGAAGGCAAAAGAAGAGAGAATTCTCTTTCTCTGCCTTACTGCTTGAGCAGGATATTGGTCTCTTTCTGCTCCCAAAGTAGGACTTGTACCACTGGCACTGGTGGTTCTCAAGCCTTTGGACACAGATTGGAACTAACCACTGGTTTTCCTGGGTCTTAGATGCCTTGTAGACGCCAGATTATGGGACTTCTCAGTTGCCATAATCACATAATTATATATGAATATGCAAATATACACATGTATATACATTTGTATGCGTGCATGTGTGTTTATATGTGGATCCTATCGGTTCTGTTTCTCTAGAGAACCCTAATACAAGTGGCAATCCTGATGCAAGTGGAGAGGCCAGCAGCAATATTTGCTCGAATTTGCACAGCTAGTGATTAAACAAGAGTTTCAGAACAGAACAGAACAGAACGGAAACAGTAGTGAGGCACACATAGGAGGTTTGATAAGCTTTCTACTTATCCTGGGTCGGCCAGAAGCTGTGTGCACGTACAGCAGAGATCAAAGCGGATTTGAGCCACTCATACAACTCTGGCCTATGGTGCCAGTGCACATGCTCAAAGGAGACACAAGAAAGTTCCATGGAAAGTAAAAGATGGATAGGCTTAAAACAGTCTGTTTGAATACACTCTCCCGCTTAGATACAGATCTATCAGCAGTGAGTGGAAGGACTTGCAAGGCTCAGGTGTTTGATAATCATCTCTAATCCTGGGCTGAAGAGTAAGGTATTTTGAGAAAATACTCCTAGGTAAGCAGCCTTGAAAATAAAAAACAGGCTTGGAAATAAAAATAAAACAAAATAACAATAAAAACAAAAACCCAGCCAAAACATCAGCCTCTACACATTTGGAGGGATAGAGATGTCACAGATTTAATGAAGAAAAACAAACAAACAAATGAAAAAAAAAAAGCCAAAACAATTCTCAAGAGGGAAAAAGTCAAGATTGTCTAAAATATGCAGCATTTAACAAAAAAATATGTGAAGCAAGAGGAAAATGTGACTCATATTCAGGAAAAAAAAAATGGGCAATCAATAGAAACTGTGACTGAGTGCCCCCTGATTTTGGATTAGCAAACAACTTCAAAGGAATCCAAATAGCTAAAGAATACCATGTTTAAAGAATAAAAGGAAAGTATGATGACAATGATTCAATGAACAGAAATGTGTATTAAGGAGATGGCAATTGTAAAAGAGAAACAAATGGAGATTCTGGGTTTGGAAAGCAAAATAATTAGAATGAGAAATTCACTAGATAGTTACAACAGAAGAGTCATGTGGGCAGGGAAAAAAAAAGAATCCATGAAGTTGAAGATAGATTGATAAACAGAGCTCAGAGACCTATGAAACACTATCAAGCATATGTGTGCATAATGAGTGTCCCACAAGGAGAGAAGAGAGTGAAAGGGGGGAGCCACTTGAAGAAATAATGGCCAAAAGCTTCCCAAATTTAATGAAAGCCAATGATCTATACATCCAAGAAGCTCAGTATACCCAAACTTACTTTCTTTCTTTCTTTCTTTCTTTCTTTCTTTCTTTCTTTCTTTCAATTTAAATTCCAAATTATTATAAATAATAGTAAAATAACTTATTCAGGAATATATACCAGGCTTGCAATTGATTTTCAAAATATGCATGCAGATATATTGGACTGAATATTTAAAGTGAAAGAAAGAGCTGTTGGAGAAGTAGGATAATGGTCCATGTACTTGACCACTTATTTTCATGGGGCATCACCACCAGTTCCTTTTTCTTTTCTTTCTTACTTTTTTTTTGAGAGAGAGGGAGAGGGGGAAAGGCAGAGAGAGGGACACACAGGTCTGAAGCAGGCTCTAGGCACTGAGCTATCAGCATGGAGCCCAAGATGGGGCTTAAACTCATGAACAGCAAGGTCATGACCTGAGCCAAAGTCAGACGCTTAACTGACTGAGCCACCCAGGTTCCCTGCCACCAGGTCCTTCTAAGGTTTCCCCTTAAGTGAAGAGAGGAACTGGGAACTCCATCTTCCAGAATTTGATTCAAGGTTAAAGTATACGAAAGGCATCTATTGGAGTCCAACTGGGATGTCTGGAGAGAAGGATGCGTGGCCTTGACAGAATGTTTGAAGCAGAATGTGTGCTCCAACTGAACTTTTGACAATTATCTGCATCGGAGTTCTAGATTGCTGTAAGTCATCAGGAGATTCCCAGGGATACTTTTTTTTCCCCCTTTTTAAATTTAATTTTATTTATTTATTTTTTATACTAAGGGTTTTTGAGACTTGCAGACACTATAGAATCCTGTTCCACTAGAGACACTGAGAATCCTGTTCTGGTGCTGAAGCACCTGTTGGAGAGCTGGTGTCCCTGACCATTCACTTCCCTACCCCTTCACTCGTTATATAAACCTCTAACCCCATATATTAAAACCATTCATAACTTGAGAAAACATAACGGTGCTTTAAGATTAACATGATGTTAAGTTTTACATTTTGTGATTCAAGTTTCTAGAATATGTTTGTCATCATTAGGGGCATAACCACTACCATACCCTCCAAATAACTTTACTGATTCTTTACTCTAACTCCCTACTTAAATTTTGGTCAGAGGAGTTTTTAAAAACACTTGAACTGACCCAGAGTTGTTCATTTTAGACATGGCTGGGGCTAGATATCAGCAGATCTTAATTTTTTTTAATGTTTATTTGTTTTTGAGAGAGAGAGACAGAGTGCAAGTAGGGGAGGGGCAGAGAGAGGGGGAGACACAGAATCCGAAGCAGGCTCCAGGCTCTGAGCTGCCAGACAGAGTCCGACATGGGGCTCAAACCCACGAACTGACAAATGGCACAGATTTTAATACAAAACCTATTGGTGTGTTTTAAAGCTTACTTTCCAGAATATTTTAAAAGTACATTTGGGGCACCTGGGTGGCTCAGTCAGTTAAGCATCTGACTCTTGGTTTCAACTCAGGCCATGATCTTACAGTCTGTGAGTTTGAGCCCAGTGTCGGGCTCTGTGCTGGCAGCATGGAGCCTGCTTGGGATTCCCTTTCTTCTTCTGTCTCTGTGCCCCTCCCTGCTCCCTGTCTCTGTCTCTCTCTCTCAAAATAAATAAATAAACTTAAAAAAAAAAAACAGACCTAAAAGACATACATTTGAATCTCTAATGTACTCAATCTACAATCTCTTTTTCTCCAACTCTTTATTAGAATGCAAACGAGGACAAGGTGGAAAATAACTGCATCTGTTCCAGAAAGATGGGTTAGCGATAACCAGAATAAATCCTCCAAAATGCATATGGCATGTTGCCTGGTTCCCTTAAGAGAAATGATGCTACTGTATTTTGTTCAGTAGTTTTGAATTCTTAATGGTTTGCAATGATTCCTTAATGGTTAAGGCTAGTCCTTTATTTTTTCAACACAATATGGCACCAGACTGAAGAAATAAAAGGGATTTTTAATGGACTCAATGACAACAAAGAATGATAAATTTGTTTAAAGCACTTACATTTAGAGAAACTAGTCATTTTCTCTTAAGACCTATACTGACAGGAGCCACCTGGGTGACAGAGTCAGGTCAGCATCTGACTCTTGATTTTGGCTCAGGTCATGATCTCACGGGTTGTGAGTTCCGGCCACGAGTTGGGTTCTGTGCTAACAGCCACTGAGCCTGCTTGGAATTCTTTCTCTCCCTCTCTTCTCTCTGCCCCTTCCCTGCTCTCTCTCTCTCTCTCTCTCTCTCTCTCTCTCTCAAAATAAATAAATAAACATTAAATAAAAGACTTACATTAACAGAAAATCCAATATTCTCTTGTACTGCTATCTTATTTTGAAAGTGTTCCCCCCCTTCATTTTGAATAGGATTTATTTTGGGGGCGCCTAGGTGGCTCAGTTGGTTGGGCGTCCGACTTTGGCTCGGGTCATGATCTCACTCACGGTTTGTGGGTCCCCCCCGCCCCAGCCAGGCTCTGTGCTGAGACAGCTCAGAGCCCGGAGCCTGCTTGGGATTCTGTGTCTCATTCTCTCTCTGCTCCTCCCTGACTTGTGCTCTGTCTCTCAAAACTAAATAAATGTAAAAAAAAAATGAAAATAAAAAAATAAATATTTTTAGAGCAGTTTTAGATTCATAGCAACATTGAGTGAAAAGTACAGTGAGTTCCTACCTACCCCTGATGGCATCCCCCACTATCTGTAATCCCCACCAGAATGGAACCTCCATTCACATATCTTTATCCCTCAAAGTCCATAGTTTATACTAAGGTTCACTCTTGGTGTGGTACAGTTTATCGATTTTAGCAAATGTAAATGTCACATATCCACCACGATAGTATCATACAGAGCAGTTTCACTGTCCTAAAAATCTTCTGTGCCTAGTCTATTCATCTCTTCTTCTCCACCACTCCCCAGCAACCACTGATCTTTTTATGTCTCCATAGTTTTGCCTTTTCCGGAATGTCATAGTTGGAATCATACAGTATGTAACCTTCTCAGATTGTCTTCTTTTACTTAGTAATAGACACTTAACGTTTCCTGCATTTCTTTTCATGGCTTCATAACACTTTTGTTCAGACTTTTTTTGTTGTTGTTTTTAGGGGCTGAATAATATTCCATTGTCTGGATGGAGCACAGTTGTTTTTTTTTTTTTTTTTTATTTGTTCACCTACTGAGGGATATCTAGGTTGCTTCCAAGTTTGGGCAATTAGGAATAAATCTGCCGGGTGCCTGGGTGGCTCAGTTGGTTAAGCATCTGACTGTTGACTTGGGCTCAGGTCGTCTCACAGTTCATGGGTTCAAGCCCTGCATCAGATTCTGTGCTGACAGTGGGGAGCCTGCTTGGGATTCTCTCTTTCCCCTTCTCTCCGCCCTTCCCCTGCTCTCTCTCTCTCTCTCTCTCTCAAAATAAATAAACACTTACAATTTTTTAACTAAAAAAAGAATAAATCTGTAAACCATGTGTGGAGGTTTTTGTGTGGAGGTAAGTTTTCAGCTCCTTTGGGTAGCTGGATTGTTTGGTAAGAGTACGTTCAGTTTTCTAAAAGACTGTCTATCTTCCAAAGTGATCATACCGTTTCCATTCTCACCAGCAACAAATGAGATTCCTGCTGCTCTATATCCTCAGCAGTATTTGGTGTTGTTAGTGTTCTGGATTTTGGCCGTTCTAATAGGTGTGTGGTTGTTTTAGCTTATATTTCCCTAGTGACGTGTATGAAGGATCTTTTCATATGCATATTTGGCATGTACATATCTTTAATGAGGCGCCTATGCAGATATTTTGCCCACTTTTTAATGGAGTTATTTCCTTTTTGTTTTAAGAATTCTTTTTATATTTCAGAGTGGATGTTTTTGACGCAATTCTCAAGGGTGGGGCCTATGGCATCAGGAAATGCAGAAGGGTCACTGATAATGATTTTGGTGAGGGGTCTCCCCACAAATACATGAGACATTAATTCCTTCCAGGGGGAAATGTACCACTGCTATGCTAACGACTTTGGCTTTTCCAAATGAAATATTATTGGAATAAGAGAAGCTGGGAAATGTCATAGCTTAGGTTTGAACACACGTGAAGCAGGAAAAATGAGTCCCTTAGCTGCCAAAGTCTGTCACTTTTCTATTTTTTTTTTTTAGCAAAGAGTATGTTCAATAGAATTACTCTGTTCTCAATCACAGTTATATAAAACTAATAGATGATCATAGATAAGGACGTAGAGTGCTATCGGAAATGCATTCCTCCCTGCAGGAATCCAGAAATCCGGGTTATGGTGGTTTGGTTATTTGGAATTTGAAACCAGTTTGCTTTGTATCCTTGGTGATAACTGACTGAAAACCTTCAAATTCTAAAATTTTTACAGCAGCTCCAACCTAAGAGAAACTTCTTCCACAAACGAGTTAAGAAAAAAAAAAAAAAATAGGGGCGCCTGGGTGGCGCAGTCGGTTAAGCCTCCGACTTCAGCCAGGTAGCGATCTCGCGGTCCGTGAGTTCGAGCCCTGCGTCGGGCTCTGGGCTGATGGCTCAGAGCCTGGAGCCTGTTTCCGATTCTGTGTCTCCCTCTCTCTCTGCTCCTCCCCCGTTCATGCTCTGTCTCTCTCTGTCCCAAAAATAAATAAAACGTTGAAAAAAAAAAAAGAAAAAATAATAATGATAAGCATAACAACAGCTGTTCTGACTCATTTGCAATTCACTAAAGGTCTCAGGATCTTATCTTCCTGATCATAAATATCTCATCCTCCAAGCTGTAGAAAAGTAGAAAATTTTAAATCTAGGCTATTTTGACCACTTGGCCAGGCATTTCGGGGGTCCTTTTATAAGTATCAAAGGGATGTGTGAGAATTTCATGAACAGGAATGACTTCTGAGAATGAGAATTGTACCAGGTACGAATAGAAAGAATGATATCTCTTAACCTCTAAATGATGTCAATCAACCCCAGGCTGGGGCAAATTGCTTAAATCAGTGCACATATTTCAGGCACAATATCAATTAGTAGAGCCCTTTAAAAAAGCCATTTAGAAATACACTTGTACAGCCATGAAAAATGCATATTTTGGGGAGAAATAACTTCATTTTTGTTCTTTTCTAAAAGTTGCTGATTTGAAAACTCTAGACAGTAGGTTAAAATCTCCTTCTTTTAATTGTGGTTTATATACACAATGGAATACTACGTGGCAATGAGAAAGAAAGAAATATGGCCTTTTGTAGCAACGTGGATGGAACTGGAGAGTGTTATGCTAAGTGAAATAAGTCATACAGAGAAAGACAGATACCATATGTTTTCACTCTTATGTGGATCCTGAGAAACTTAACAGAAGACCATGGGGGAGGGAAAGGAAAAAAAAAAAGGTTAGAGAGGGAGGGAGCCAAAACATAAGAGGCTCTTAAAAACTGAGAACGAACTGAGGGTTGATGGGGGGTGGGAGGGAGGGGAGGGTGGGTAAGAGGTACTGAGGAGGGCACCTGTTGGGATGAGCACTGGGTGTTGTATAGAAACCAATTTGACAATAAATTTCATATTTTAAAAAAATCTGCTTCTTTTGCCTCCAGTTACCAGAGATGTTATGCTATTTACTGTTACTTCTTCTTTTTGTAAATGTTTATTTATTTTGAAAAAGGTGGGGGGAGAGAGAGAAAGAGAGAGAGAGAGGGAAAGAAAGAGACTCCCAAGCAGTCTCCTTGCTAACAGACCTAACAGACCTATGCAGAGCTTGATCCCATGACCCTGGGATTATGACCTGAGCTGAAATTGAGAGAGGGATGTTCAAGAGACTGAGCCACCCAGGTGCCCCTGCTGTTACTTATATAAGCTTTCATAAATGGTTTGGCTCAGCAAGGGAGCTACTAATTGCTTTCCCTGTGGTTATGATAATATAGCATTAGAATGATAGTATTGTTTTGGATTTGGCCTGAAAGACTGAGGCTCTATGTAGGCATAGCTAAGACATAGAAAGAAGTACAAAGCTGCTCAATGACACTTAGGAACCTTTGTTTATTCAGACTGCAAAGGAAAAGAAAAATCTCACACCATAGGATTTTGACAAGTATAGATTTATGTCCTAAAATTTTCAAGACTAAGCCACAATCTTGCCTCCTCAATGTTTTGTGGTTGTTGTTGTTTGTATTTTTGTTTGTTTGTTCTGCATTTCGATGGTAGGCTGGAAGAAGTGGAGAGAACAGGTGACAAATCATTGAACCCAACCTTCTGTTGTAAAATGGAGGTAATAAAACTCCCTCCGCACAAACTTGTTTGTGAGGGCCAGTAAACTGATAGTTGTGAACTCAGTGCATGCAACATCTAATCCAAGATAAAATGCCATTTGTTACTCATAATTATATGCACATGGAAAATACAGCAAAAGAACCAACTCTCTGTACCTATCAGACCATGCTCTTCCTGAACAACTCCAAGACCATAAGCAATTTTCCAACTAGTGTCCAAGGTGATACTCTTAAGTGAGGTGGGTTCCCTACTTGGTATTCTCCAGATACTCTTTTGATGTTTGATCACTACAGATACAAATGAAGGGGCAGCTGTGCCATTTTTTACATCTCTTCAGGTCTTTCTCTGCCGGCTGACAGTGACACAGACACAGCTGGTTGCTTTCTGCTCCTTTCACAGATTCATTTGTATTTGTGCCCTTAGAATATGCTCTTTAAACTTGAAAGTCAGGAGCATCTGGGTGGCTCAGTTGGTTGAGCGTAGGACTCTTGATTTTGGCTCGGGTCATGATCCCAGGGTAGTGGGATCAAGCCCTGTGTTGAATTCCGCATTGGGCTCTGCACTGAGCATGGAACCTGCTTGAGATTCTCTCCTACCGCCCCCTCCCCTGCTCGCACGTGCCTTCTCTCTCTAAAATAAATAAAATAAAATAAAATAAAATAAAATAATAAACCTTAAAGTCATATGATGCCTGTCTTCCCTCATTCACAAAGTTCATTGTATGGTATTTGCCAACATGCAACTTCCCCTGTCTTGCTGTCTCCTAATCAGAAGAGGATGGTTTTACTTTCCTTCCAAATTCATCTCTCACTTGCTTTGAATATCAATTGTAAGAACCTTTATAAAATGTTTTATTTTTCAGAATTCTTTTTTTTTTAAATAAAATCCGTTTCTGGGTATCCATTTACAATTAACAGATTTTGAAAACATTTAAGTTGATTGCAACATCTTTTACAAAGTATTTAAAATTGTTGATGTGTCTGTAGATAACATGTATAAAAAAATTGAGCCCCCCATCTAGATTGCTGATTTTCTTAGTCAACTACCAGTAGATTTCATTTGGGGAATGGCAGAAAGGAACAAATAGTTCTAATTATTTATCAGTCACTTGGGTGAAGAGTTTATTTTTATGCTACATGAGGCCAAGCATACATATGAATATTGAACATTGATATTTTAAAAATAATTCTCTCTCTCTCTCTCTCTCTATATATATATATAAATACATATATTTAACATTTACTCACCTTAGAGAAACAGAGAGACAGAGCATGAGTGGGCGAGGGGCAGAGAGAGAGGGAGACACAGAGTCCAAAGCAGGCTCCAGGCTCCGAGCTGTCAGCACAGAGCCCAATGCGGGGCTCGAACCCATGAACCATGAGATCATGACCTGAGCTGAAGTCCAATGCCTAACCGACTGAGCCACCCAGGCGCCCCTAAAAATATTTTTCAAATATGCAAACTGTTCCCATTTTATGGATACTTGGTTGATATGTTTACTTAAGACATAAGTCACCCTACTCAAGGGAAATGCTAGAGACATGACAGGAGGGGACCAGCTAGGACAGTGACCATGTATCACTGCATTTGCACCAAGGACTGGAGAGTCCTTTCCAGCATAAGGCAAACTTTCCCCAGTTTTCTTTGATGAAGGGAGGTAGCCCGGTAACAAATGAGATTGTATTTCATACCACTCAGTTAAGGCGAAATTTAATTTTATTTAGATTCCTTTTTACTCAAGTGTGGCAGTGGTGAATTCAACTTGATATATATAGGAACTTAGGACTTGCAAAACATCCTTATGTACCAGCCTCTAATTCCAATCGACATGCTATGAACGATCCCATTGTGCAGAAATATGCTCGTCTCTTAGAACTCACTCCTGATCGGAAGGATACCAGTAGATGCTAGTGAAATTAAGAAAGAATGATGGATAATGCTTTGCAATCTCCAGACAGATTCGGAGTGGTCTGCATACAAATCAGGAAAGAATCCAAGTAAAAGTAGATTTGCTAGAGCTTGCTAAAGGGATGAATTTCTCTGATATTCCCAGCAACTGTCATTTTAGCATGACAATTTAGCATGACAGCATTGTCATATAGACTATGATACATGCACAATCCTTTAGTATAAGCAGTAATAGTTGTATGCATACAAGCTAACTGCAGTGTATCTTTAAGGGTCTTAATTAGCACATGAAGAATACTAATCATAATATATCCTGGGGGATTTACATAATCTTCGAGGGCTATATTTATGATATTTGATCTCATTTTACATGGAAATTTTAGAGCAAATGCACTGTATTTTCATAGACCATAGCTATATACTACCTTTTAACATATTGCCATCACAAATAACATATATTACATATAATCTATTGCATGTAGTGTATACATACAACATGACTTCGTTGCCTTGAACTTCTGAATATTTATTTACATATTTATTTAGCTATAGATTATATATTTTTTACTTGATTGATTGATTTGTTTATTTATTTATATTTGTTTAATGTCAGGTAGGTTTACTCTGTATCACTCATAATCCCTACTTGGATTTCAATATCTGATCTTGCCTTAGAATTTGAAAGACTTGGGGTACCTGGGTGGCTCAGTTGGTTAAATCCCTGACTCTTGGCTTCAGTTCCCATTACAATCTCATGGTTCGTGAGTTTGAGCCATGCATCAGGCTCTGTGCTGACAGCATGGAGCCTACTTGGGATTCTCTCTCTCTCCTCCTCTCTCTCTGCCCCTCCTCCGCTCATGCTCTCTCCCTCCCTCTCTCTCTCTCTCTCTCTCTCTGTGTGTGTCTCTGTCTCTCTCTCACAAAATAAATAAATAAACTTTAAAAATATATATTATTAAAAAAATAATTGGAAAGACCTTCTTGATTATTACCTTGAGGATCTCTCACCAAGTTTCCTTTTTTTTCTTTTAGAATGTATAATTGGGAATGCTGATATCACTCTTGTACAACTTTTACTGGTATAAGAAGCAGAACTTAATGGATGCAAGTGTAGACTCCAGAATTAGTCTAACACACTCTGAATTATGATAATTCCACCATTTGTTGACTACCTGACCTTGGGACTATTATTTAACTTCTTTAAACACAGGAGTTATTTTCACCTATAAAATTGAATGCTAACAGTACCTAGATGCTGGGGATTACATGAGATTCTAAAAACTTGAAACATACAGTATAAATGCCTAGTAAGTAACCATTGGCAATAGTCATTTTAAAGTATAGCTTTCTTTTATTTTTTTCCTCTTTGCAATTGGTAGTAATGTTGTATTTCTTGCCGGGTACTATGTTAAGAACTTTATTTAAATTCCCTGACCCAATCTTCTCAGAAACACTGAATAATGTACTGTAACTGTCAACATTTTACAGACGAGGAAACTGGTTTTGAGAGTTTGATACGTGATGTGCCCAAGGTCATAGGGAGAGTGAGTGGCTGAAGGGAAATGGGAAATGTGTCTTTATCAAAACAAAGCTAGCAAAAGTCAAACAAAATGTAGACGTTGAAGAGCAAAGTTTCTTGAGTAACTCTGAAATATAAACAAGCCTGGAATCAGAACATGTAAGAAAAAAATGGAGTAATTATTAAATTAGGCAAAACTCTGGGAAGGCGATACTCAATTTTTCTTTATTCTTTTCTCATAGCTTGCATTAATATAAATTAAGAAACAGTTTTGTGAAAACATGGGGACAAACATCTGATTTGTGGCCCATAATTAGCTGCTATATAAGTGATATTCTTTTTTTTTTAATTTTTAATGTTTACTTATTATTTTTGAGAAAGAGAGACAGAGCATGAACAGGGGAGGGCAGAGAAAGAGAGGGAGACACAGAATCTGAAGCAGGCTCCAGGCTCTGAGCTGTCAGCACAGAGCCTGATGTGGGACTCGAACTCACAAACCGCGAGATCATGACCTGAGCTGAAGTTGGACGCCTAACCGACTAAGCCACCCAGGTGCCCCTATATAGGTTATATTCTTGAGCAGCTCATTCCATACAATTTTCTCAGGAACAACCATAAAAGTGTGTGATGCATTTCTTTACCTCTTGGCTAATCCAGAATTAATAGTCCCAAGCAAATCAAGTCTTAAAAAGTAAGGGTTCAACAAAGATTGGTTGAGTGATTGGTAATTGTATAATTGCTCTAAGTATCTTTCGTAGGAATCTAACCAACTTTTGAATCTTAGAGTTCCAAACTCTTCTGTAGATTTCAAAACGGAAAGATCTGTTATCTGCACAAAAAAGCCCAGGGACAGAAAGGTTAGTAGGTCATGAAGGAGGATGACGAAGCACTGTGTGACATACAGTTCTGCATGCTAGAGATAATCCACTGGGCTCACAGATAAGCTTTGAGAACCTGACTGATTATCCTCCAGAAAATGAACATTTTGACAGCCTCTGAGTAGGCAAACCAGAGGTTTTGCAGTTATCCTGTGCTTATAAACAGTGAGGAAAAGTGATCTGGACATTCAGTGCCTTTAAGGCAGATTCTTTACCATCAAAGTTAAGACATCGTGCAGAATTCCAAGTACAATTATTTTAACGCTTTAATTTATTCCACCAGGATGCTAAAAAACAAAACAAAACAAAACAAACAGATAAGTAGCATGAAGAGCTGCTATTGAGGCACAACTTGTTTGAAATAATCCCTGCTTCCTCTCTGTTCTTCAGTCTTTAAAAAACAAACAAACAAACAAACAAAACAAACAAACAAAAACAAAAAACGGTCAAAGATCTCAATCCTCGGCCCAGGAAAACCTGTCCCGTCCCTAACGTCCCTTTAACAGCGCTACTGAGATTTATTCTTAGGCTATCTTTAATTTTCTAGAATTGCTGTGCTCGTTTCTGTGAGGTCTGGAGTAGGCTTGCACCGAGCTCACAGGACCTCTTGTTCTGTCTAAAAAGGCTTCGATTAAGTGCTGGGAATGTAAAAGCACTCCCTTCGGCACGGAAGGTCTCATGGCTCTGGCGCCGTGCCAGCCGCTTGCTGGTTCATCATGCTGTGCTCGGAACGTTATGATTTTCGGGGTTCTGAGGACTGATTTCATACCAGGCTGCTTCCATGACTGTCTTAAAATAAACATCTCAAGTGGTCTGGTATTTCAGGAATATCAGAAAGCGGCTGCACATGGTCTTAACAGGGAGAGAAAATTAAGTTCGATAAATTCACTTAAATCCAGCGTCCGTCTTGAGGTACAAGCCTATCTGATATAATATTAGGAGAAAGAGAGAAACGGCTTAGGGATCACATATAGCGGATTGCAACATGGGCTTCTGAGGCTGACACACTTGTCCTCCCGCACTGCGGAATTGAGTGTCCTGGCGAGGACCTAAGCAAAGCAGGGTGAGCTGGTGACTCTGTTGGTATCATTTCCTTGGGCAAACCATTTCACCCTTTGCGTAGCAACTATTGCCTCATTTATTATATGCAGAGGGGGTATTTGTTTTTTCCTAGGGTGATTTTGAGGATTTTATAGGATCACACAGCTATTTATTAAGTGCTATGTGCCCGATCTTGTGGTTCAGTATTTTATGTACTTGATTTTATTGAATCCTTGAAGTTTAAGCTAAGGCTAAGAGCAGCTCGATGCTCTCTGCCTGGGTTTGAACTGTGGCTCCACGCACTCACTAGCTGTGTGAACATTTTTCTGAAACATTTTTCTCAACTGCAAAATGGAAAGAGTTGAAACTTCACGGGGTTACCATTAGGACGTCTAGAATAGAGTAGGCAGCCAGAATTTCTACTTTTATGGAGCTTGCTCTCCTGTGAGGGGGATGCGGAATGAGAAAGAAAGAAAGAGAGAAAGAAAGAAAGAAAGAAAGAAAGAAAGAAAGAAAGAGGAAAGAAAGAAAGAAAGAAAGAAAGAAAGAGAAAGAAAGAAAGAAAGAAAGAAAGAAAGAAAGAAAGAAGAACGAAAGAAAGAAAAAAGAAAGGAAGAAAGAAACCAAATTAAATAGATGATTTTGAAATTCACAAGTACCTTGACAAGAGAGTGTTCTGTAATAGAAAACTATTTCTACAGACGGGGTAGGGTCTACTTTATGGAGAATTATGCAGAGAGCCTGTCTGGAGACCTTGAGGATGACAAACCAGCCATGGGAAGAACTACCAGATCATTCCTGACAGAAGAAAGGCCAAGAAGAAAAGGACCTGAGGCAAGAATAATTTTACTGGTGCAGAGGAATGGAAAGGAAATTGTTCAGCTTAGAGTGTCCCCCAAAGAAGGGGGTGCTATGGCAGCTGGGGGGATAAGGTTTGGCAACCAGCAGAAGCACCGGAATTTAATGATATAAACCCAAAGCAACCTCAGTTCTCTTCTGATCCCTCCCAGACAGTGAAACAACTTTCATAAGAGCTGTGTAGCCAAGTGTCAGTAAAATCTACTAGAAGATGACCCAGAACATATCTTCAGAACTAGATGTAACCTAGAAAACACTCAGGCAGCATCACTTGAGCATTTGATGGGGGGAATGGATGGAGCGAGTGGTGAGGGCCCAGGAGTTCCAAGAACCCCCTCTTGGTGCTCACTGATCTACCTCTCCCTTATTCTACCAGACAAAATAAGCACTGACTGCTTTGGAAGGAATAAAAACAAACTGTATTTTTTGTTTGTTTTACTTTCTGAGCAATTGTTTCCGGTTTTGTAAACTGTCGAGTTTAAGGTTTCAGGATTCACTTTTCCTAAAGAAAATGCCATCCTATGGCTGTTCTATCTTGCTGGGGGGAAAAAATCAGTATTCAATGAAAAAAAGCAATGTGAGCTCTTTTATCATGCATATGTGTGTTCTTGGGGCTAATCTGAAATAATTATCCTTCCCTTCAAAAAATCTACATCATCCAAATATTATGACAGCCTGATGTTCTATGATTAGCAATTAATTGCCTTAGGCTAACACCAGATTCTCCCTGGAAGTGTGCATCCTACAGACACCTAAATTCCATTTTCGGTTTCTATTTTAATTAGCTAGTCCCTGATGACAATATAAGAAAGAATATGGGGCGCCTGGGTGGCTCAGTCACTTACACATCTGACTCTTGGTTTTGGCTCAGGTCATGATCTCATGGTTTGTGACTTTAAGCCCCACGTCAGGCTCTGTGCTGACAGTACAGAGCCTGCTTGGGATTCTCTCTCTCTCCCTGTCTCTCTGCCTCTCCCCTGCTCCTGCTCTCTCTCTCTCTATCTCAAGATAAAGAAACTGAAAAAAAAGAAAGAATAGTATGTTTCAAAGAAGTTGAAAGGAGAATGAGAAGTGTCTTAGATAGTTTAGATGAAGAGTTGCATGAAACACACTTCAGGAAGTAAAAGCAGAGAGTGCTGCTATATGTTGTTTAAAATGAGGGCTATGTGTGGGAGATTAGAGGAAAATAGGGAAATTGTTATTATTTAATTATTCTTGTTGAAACCTTATATTGGCCAAAACTTTTCCAAGGTCCCTGCCAAATGTAAAGTCTCTGATACTGTGAGTCTGTGAATTATACATCTGCATTTCCCAAAATCTTCACTGCTCCTGGCCTTCCAGAGGGCAATAGTCAGATATGATCTGGCCATATGCAAACCACATCCAAAATTGCCAACAGTATTTATAAATGTACATGTTATATATCATACACAGATCCTCAATACCCATCATTCCAACACCTGATTTGACTCTCCCGTATTCTTTTAAAGTTTTTATAGAAATTTTGAATACCAACTTTTTTTTTTTTAATTTTTTTTTTCAACGTTTATTTATTTTTGGGACAGAGAGAGACAGAGCATGAACAGGGGAGGGGCAGAGAGAGAGAGGGAGACACAGAATCGGAAACAGGCTCCAGGCTCTGAGCCATCAGCCCAGAGCCCGACGCGGGGCTCGAACTCACGGACCGCGAGATCGTGACCTGGCTGAAGTCGGACGCTTAACCGACTGCGCCACCCAGGCGCCCCTGAATACCAACTTTTTAGTTGGCCGTGTATCTGAGAAATAACACTATGGATTCATATTTTTGTCATTTTGATCCTAATATTAGAGTTATAGAAAAGTTGTGAAAGTAACACAGAGAATTTCCATAACACTTCACTCAGTATTCTCTAATGTTAGCATCTCATAAAACATGTTAAAAGGATCAAAATGAGGAAATAACATCAGTACAATACTATTAACTATGGACCTTTTTTGAATTTTGCCTATCCTATCTGTGTTGTAGAATCCAACTGAAGATCTCACACCATACTTCGTTTTTACATTTGTTTAGTTTCCTCTGATTTGTAACAAAGCCTCAGTCTTTCCTTGTCTTTCTGATTTTGACATGTGTGATGACTACCGATCGTCTATTTTGTAGAAAGTCTTTCAATTTGGGGCTATCCAAAGTTTTCTTTCCTCCTTAGAATGAGGTTCTGTATTTTTGGCAAAAGCATCATAGAAGTACAGTTGTGTTCTCCCCAGTGCATCTTATCATGGTGTTCATGATGTTATATGTTACTCTGATGATGTTCTTGATCCCTTGGTTAGGGTGTTATCTGCAACCTTTATCTGCTATAAAATTTCTATTTTCCTTTTGTATCCGGGGGAGGATACTAAATATTCTGGGGAAGATACTTTGACGCTACGTGAATATCCTGTTCTCCAAAATATATCATTTTAATAATTTTAGTGTTCATTGGTAGATCTTGTATGAAACAATAATTACTGTGGGGTTTACCCACCAGTGATACTGCATTCCCTTCTTCCTTTTTAAATGTATTAATAGAAATCTTATATAAGAAAGACCTGTCTTTTCTGAGACATTTATTTATTCATGCAATTATTCAGTTTTGTATAGGCTCATGGATAAGTATTTGGTTCCATGAGTGAGAGTCCAATACAATTATTATTATTGTTCTGCTCAGATTGTTCTATATTTGGCCGATAGGACCCCCTTCAGTTTGGGCTCTGTGTCCTTTGGTTATGCTCTATCCTTTTCTGAACACACTCTTATTTTTGGTACTGCAAGATGGTCCAAACTCATTCTTTATTTTCTCTGCCCCAGCCCTACAATTGGCCACTTTTGCAAGGACTTCTGGTTGGAGAATGGTGTTTAGGAACCAACATCTAGGTGCCAGTGATGCTCATCATTATCAGGGTTTCACTGCTCCCAGGACCTCCCAGCAGATAGAGCTAGGAAATGTATGTGTGTATGCTAACCCCTCCACACACACACACACGAATCTGTGTTTATTTGTGTGTACCTGTGTGTGTGACTTCATAGCAATAACTCTGGTTCTCATCCAATGCCACTTTCATTTTAGCCTTCCTCTTCATTATTTGTAATTTCTTTCTCCAACAGTGACACATCAGGCTTTGATTATATTTAAAAAAAGAAAAAAAAAGCTTTTTTTCTTTCAACATGATACCCACATTAAGTTGTTATGCAATAACTAACCCGTAGCTTTGTGAGAGATAGATTTACTAACTGGAATTTGTATTTATGTATATATCTTTTTATCTTTAGACTTACAGAATCCAGTCAACAAATTGCTTCCCAAAGTTATGTATGTTACTTATTTCCTTCCCCACCCCTCCAGTATGGTTTTATAATTTCTTTGTAATATAGTTAGGTTCACTTGATATAATTGTATTATATTTTGGAGTTCTCCCAGTACATTCTGGTTGATTTTAATATTGGATTAATTTGGGAAGGTGTTTAATTACAATGGCTCTAAAAGTCAGAGCTTTACAAAAGGGTACATACGATGTCTTGCCATTTCTCCTTGCCCTTATAACCTCATTCCTGTTTGTCCCTTCCTTCTGCTCCTTTCAACCATCGTTCTGTAAGTAACCAATCTTATTTAGTTCCCGGGTTATCTTTCCTATGTTTCTGTGGTGCAAATGAGAATATATATGTGTAGTTTTGTATATTCCCTTCTTTGTCACATGAAGGGTAGTGTATTGTAGGTAATCTTCTGTATATCCTGGATATCACTATCATTCCACAGATATCTTGTCCATTTTTAACAGCTGCATAGCACTCCATTACACAGATGTACCGTAATTTAATTAACCACCTTCCTAAGTATGGACATTTAGGTTTTTTGCATTATTTCACAATTACAAACAGTGCTGGAAGGGATAACATTGGACATATGTACTTTCATACTATTGTACGTGTGTCTTCAGGGTGGGTTCCTAGAAGTGAGATGATTGTCAAAAGGCAAGTGCAGGGGTGCCTGAGTGCCTCAGTTAATTGTCTGATTTCGGCTCAGGTCACCATCTTGCTGTTGGTGGGTTTGAGCCCTGCATCAGGCTCTGTGCTGACAGCTCATAGCCTAGAGACTGCTTTGGATTCTGTGTCTCTCTTTCTCTCTGTCCCTCCCCCACTTGCATGCTCTGTTTCTGTCTCTCTCTCTCTTTCTCTGAAAAATAAATAAACATATTTTTTTTTTTAAAAAGGCAAGTGCATATATATGTAGTTTTGTTGGGTGATGCTAAATTTTCTTTCAGGGTGTGCAAAATTGCATTCTTGCTAGCAATGCATGGCAATGCCAAATTCTCCATGCTTCTCCAATAAAATACATTGCCTTTAAGTTAGCTAGTCTAATAGGTAAAAAATGGCATCTCAGTGTTTTAATTTTTATTTCTTTAATTATGAGTTTCTGGGGTGCCTGGGTGGCTCAGTCGGTTAAGCATCCACCTTAGGCTCTGGTCATGATCTCACGGTCCACAAGTTGGAGCCCCACATCAGGCTCTGCGCTGGTAGCTCAGAGTCTGGAGTCTGCTTCGATTCTGTGTCTCGCTGTCTTTCTACCCCTTCCCCACTTGCGTGCTCTCTCTCTCTCTCTCTCAAAAATAAATAAACATTAAAAAGTATTTAAAAAATTATGAGTTTCCATATTTTTCAAATGTTAGATCCCCTTTTTTTACCTTACTTTATAAATTATTAATATTTCCCCTTATGTTTCATTCATTTTCTCAGAAATATTTGGTTTTCAATATTTAATAGTTTTTAAAATATAAAGATAATAGTCATTTGTCTCTGATATACACTGTAAATATTTTCTCCTGGTTGTCAATTGTTTTTTGACTTTGTGTATGGTGGGTTTGTCATGCAAAATTTTCATTTTTATGCAAATGTATTTTTCTTTTACTGTCTATGGATTGTGTATTGTAGAAAACCTTCTATGTCAACCTCAAAAAGGAATCCATCAATTTTTTTTGTCTATTATTTGCATAATGTATTTGTTTCTTTTTTTTTTTGGTTCTTCTTCATATTTAAGTTTTCTTGATGTTTATTTATTTATTGTAGACAGAGCATGCAGGGGAGGGGCAGAGAAAGAGAGGGAGAGAGAGAGAGTATCCCAAGCAGGCTCCATGCTGCCAGCACAGAGCCCAATGTGGGGCTCAAACTCATGAACTGTGAGATTATGACCTGAGTCAAAATCAAGAGTCAGTCACTTAACCGAGCCATCTAGGTGCCCCTTTTTTTCACGTTTATATCCCTGGTTCAGTTGGGCTTTACTCTTGTGTATGGTGTGAAGTATGAATATAATTTTATTGACTTTACTTGAATTGTTACCTCATGGTTCCAGTACCATTTATTAAAGCGACCATCTTTCCCACATGGATTTGAGATACTCCCTTTACCATGCACTTAGCTTCCATATGCATTTGAGCCCATTTCTAAACTTTCTATTCTATTTCACTGGTCTGCTTTTCTGGTCGTATGCCAATACCACAAATTTTAGGTTTGGAGGCTTTACTACGTATCTCATTATAGCTAATTCCCTTGGTCATTTTTTTTTCTCTTTTGTGTGCATTTTTCTGGATAGTTTTTTATGACTGTTTCTCTAAATAATCTTTATTATCAGCTTGCTTAACTTTATAAATGGCCCATTTAATATTTTCCTTGAGATTGCCTAGAATTCATACATTAATTTAGAAAGTTCTGACTTCCTTGTAATGTTCAATCCTTCCATATAAGAACAGAAAATTAACATTTTTTCCATTTATTTAAGTCTACTTTTATGTCTCAGTAGTGTTTAAAATTTTCCCTCTTATAGGCTTGCATATTTTTGTTACATTTATTCTGAGTATTTAATCTTCACTGATTCAATTTTATTTTCTGGTCTTTAAAATATATAAGCATTTGCTATATTATTACAGGTGTACATCATAATTACTTAAACAGTTTTGCAATATTTCACTGGAATTATATCGTTTTAATGTGAGGAATTTCACTTCTTCTGACTAGTCCTATTGAATATTACGATACATGAAGTCACTTCATATATTTCTTCTTACTTTGGGATGATTTCCTAGAAATGGGTTATTATTTCTTTAAGTGCAGTTCAAAATATGTTTCTTAAATGGTTTAATCAATTTATAGTGTCAACAGCATTAAACAACTTTGCCAGTCTTATAGTATCCTTTTTTAGCATTGATCGAGAATGAATTTTAAATGTGGTTAATTTGAGAGGGGCAAAATGTCATTTCCTTTTCATTTTGAATGGTTTTAATATCTCAAATTGCTTAACATACTTATGAACTTGTTCTAGTTTGAATTGTTTATTAACTGTTTAGTTTTCATAAATCTTTTATTGCACTCAGTAGAATTTTGAAAGACTAGCCAATGTGTTCAATTTACCCAATATCTTTGTGCTAAAAATCTGCTATTCTCCCCGAGACATCCAAGCAGTACCTTCATTTAAAATGTGTGCTCTTAGGGAAGGAAAACTTCCAGACTCATCCTATGAAGCCAGCATTATGTTGATTCCTAAACCAGACAGAAACCCAGTAAAAAAAGAGAACTACAGACCAATATCCCTGGTGAATATGGATGCAAAAATTCTCAATAAGATACTAGCAAATCGAATTCAACAGCATATAAAAAGAATTATTCACCATGATCAAGTGGGATTCATTCCTGGGCTGCAGGGCTGGTTCAACATTCGCAAGACAATCAATGTGATACATCACATTAATAAAAGAAAAGATAAGAACCATATGATCCTGTCAATTGATGCAGAAAAAGCACTTGACAAAATTCAGCATTCTTTCTTAATAAAAACCCTCGAGAAAGTTGGGATAGAAGGAACATACTTAAACATCATAAAAGCCATTTATGAAAAGCCCACAGCTAATATAATCCTCAATGGGGAAAAACTCAGAGCTTTCCCCCTCAGATCAGGAACACGACAGGGATGTCCACTCTCACTGCTGTTGTTTAACATAGTGTTGGAAGTTCTAGCATCAGCAATCAGACAACAAAAGGAAATCAAAGGCATCAAAATTGGCAAAGATGAAGTCAAGCTTTCACTTTTTGCAGATGACATGATATTATACATGGAAAACCTGATAGACTCCACCAAAAGTCTGCTAGAACTGATACCTGAATTCAGCAAAGTCACAGGATACAATATCAATGTGCAGAAATCAGTTGCATTCTTATACACTAATAATGAAGCAACAGACAAATAAAGACACTGATCCCTTTCAAAATTGCACCAAGAATCATAAAATACCTAGGAATAAACCTAACCAAAGGTGTAAAGGATCTGTATGCTGAAAACTATAGAAAGCTTATGAAGGAAATTGAAGAAGACGCAAAGAAATGGAAAACCATTCCATGCTCATGGATTGGAAGAATAAATATTGTTAAATCGTCAACACTACCCAAAGCTATCTACACATTCAATGCAATCCCTATCAAAATTGCACCAGCATTCTTCTCGAAGTTAGAACAAACAATCCTAAAATTTGTATGGAACCACAAAACACCCCGAATAGCCAAAATAATATTGAAGAAGAAGACCAAAGCAGGAGGCATCACAATAGCCTCTACTACAAAGCTGTAATCATCAAGACAGCATGGTATTGGCACAAAAACAGACACATAGACCAATGGAAGAGAATAGAGACTCCAGAATTGGACCCACAAAAGTATGACCAACTAATCTTTGACAAAGCAGGAAAGAATATCCAACGGAAAAAAGACAGTCTCTTTAACAAATGGTGCTGGGAGAACTGGAGAGCAACATGCAGAAGAATGAAACTAGACCACTTTCTTACACCATTCACAAAAATAAACTCAAAATGGATAAAAGACTTGAATGTGAGACAGGAAACCATCAAAACCCTAGAGGAGAAAGCAGGGAAAAACCACTCTGACCTCAGCCGCAGCAATTCCTTAGAGGACACATCTCCAAAGGCAAGGGAATTAAAAGCAAAAATGAACTATTGGGACCTCATGAAGATAAAAAGCTTCTGCAACCGCAAAGGAAACAATCGATGAAACTGAAAGGCAACCAATGGAATGGGAAAAGATATTTGCAAATGACATACCAGACAAAGGGCTAGTATCCAAAATCTATAAAGAACTCACCAAACTCCACACCCGAAAAACAAATAATCCAGTGAAGAAATGGGCAGAAAACATGAATAGACACTTCTCTAAAGAAGACATCCGGATGGCCAACAGGCACATGAAAAGATGCTCAACGTCACCCTCATCAGGGAAATACAAATCAAAACCACACTGAGATATCACCTCACGCTAGTCAGAGTGGCCAAAATGAACGAATCAGGAGACGATAGATGCTGGTTAGGATGTGGAGAAACGGGAACCCTCTTGCACTGTTGGTGGGAATGCAAACTGGTGCAGCCACTCTGGGAAACAGTGTGGAGGTTCCTCAAAAAATTAAAACTAGATCTACCCTATGACCCAGCAATAGCACTGCTGGAATTTACCCAAGGGATACAGGGGTGCTGATGCATAGGGGCACTTGTACCCCAATGTTTATAGCAGCACTTTCAACAGTAGCCAAACTATGGAGAGAGCCTAAATGTCCATCAACTGATGAATGGATAAAGAAATTGTGGTTTATATACACCATGGAGTACTACTTGGCAATGAGAAAGAATGAAATACGGCCTTTTGTAGCAACATGGATGGAACTGGAGAGTGTTATGCTAAGTGAAATAAGTCATACAGAGAAAGACAGATACCATATGTTTTCACTCTTATGTGGATCCTGAGAAACTTGACAGAAGACCAGGGGGGAGGGGAAGGAAAAAAAAGTTAGAGAGGGAGAGAGCCAAACCATAAGAGACTCTTAAAAACTGAGAATAAACTGAGGGTTGATGGGGGGTGGAAGGGAGGGGAGGGTGGGTGATGGGCATTGAGAAGGGCACTTGCTGGGATGAGCACTGGGTGTTGTATGGAAACTAGTTAGACAATACATTTCATATTAAAAAAAAATAAAATAAAATGTGTACTCTTAGATCCATAATTTATATTTATATTTTAAATATGTGGTTCTAGTTTCAAACTAAAATATAGCATCCATTCTTAACCCTTATCAATTATCTTGGGGTTGCTTCTCTCCAATTTCTACTGGATTCTCTTGTGCATATAAATAACCTAGATACTTGTTAACATGAATTATTTCAGTTTACTCTGAATTTGGGTTCCCTCTTCAGCCAATTGCTAATGTATTAGAGATAAACAGTTTTCAGTAATTCATCATCCTGTATGAAATCTAAACCATAGCTAAAGCGTAAGCACCCTGAATATACACTCGCCATTATTATTCGATGTCATCAGCGTTAAATTTTGAAATGTCCTATTTCTTCTTTACTGCTGGGCATCTCATATCAGTTGTTGGCCACCCCGTCTGTTCCTTAGTTCAGTGGCCCTCCAACCTATCAAAATAAACTGTGTTTCTTTAAAATAGAGTTAATGCAATCTTTATCTATGTCTCTGAGCTAAACTTGGCCTAAAACCTTCCTGATGCACACTCATATCAGGAAGAATGATCTGTTCTTGAAGATGATGGTATTTCTGAACTGCACAATATGTACTTTTCATCCCAAAGGACTGAAAATGTCATCTCTTCAAACTGACATTTTTCAATGAACCACACTGTGAAGCCGAGAATTTTCTGTTGTGCAGCAAGATGGAGATACTGTGTTCTACATCCCAAGAAGGAGGAGAGATTGACAGTTTTGTGCATTTGTTAGAACGTCTGTGTGTGTGTGCGTGCACCTGAGAGATAGAAAAGGGGGGAGGGGAAGAGCGAGTGCTCACAGGAAAATTCAATTCACACAGAAAGAACAATAGTTGGAAATGGTCACATACACAATAACATGCAGTCACCAACCGATGTCCGTAATGAACACTTCCCATGCATTTTGCCAACGAAGGCTAAGAAGTTTAAGCTATGTATAAAGTAAGTGAATGCAGTTATCTAAGCATCTGTCTGAGACTTTATTACTGGATTCTATGCATTATCAGTGATGTGTCACCCCGTGGCCTGTACTGTCAAGGCGAGACTGTCTTTTGTGTACATCTTTACCGTTTGGTAATGAGTTTCACAGAATTCACTTCATCTTAATGAAGATACTTAATCTGTCTATAAACTTGACTGTATTTTTCAGGGAAAATTATTCATTTATTCACTCATTTACATATCTATGGAAGCATTTGCCCACCATGGCGTTGATTCATTCATTCTTTTGTGAATTCATTTATTTATTTACATCATGCCTTGTCTACAACGGACTTAGGATGGCTGGAAATATAGATTATATCGACTGTTGTCTCTTAAATTTTAATGTACGTATGAGGAACATGGGGAATCTAGCTTGCTAAATACAAGTTATGTTTAAATGGTTCTAAATAGGATCTGAGATTTGGCATTTCTAACAAGCTCCCAGATGTTGCCAATGTTACTGGTCCACCAAGCACATTTTGAGTAACGAGGCCATCATGGCCTTCTCGCTTCTTGAGGAGATGTTAGTAAGGGAATGTAACACATCCTGAACATTTAACAATTAAGAGTAGCTTCACAAACACCCATTTGTGTCCAAAGCAGTGTGTTCTTAGAAGTGTTTAATGCTCTTACACAAGGTATGCACTGTTTCTGTATATTAAGGATGTGATATTTAATTCTAATTTTTTTTAAATTTAGTTTTTGAGAGACAGAGAGCACAGGGGAGGGGCAGAGAGAGAGGTAGAGAGAAAATCCGAAGCAGGCTCCACACTGTCAACACTGTCTCACAAACTGTGAGATCATGACCTGAGCTGAAACCAAGAGTCGGACGCCTAACTGACTGAGCCACCCAAGGTGCCCCTAATTCTCCTTTCAAGATGAATGTACTATTTCCCAACTAATGATAATAGATCCATCCAGCTCGTCTTCAGGGTATAGATGAGCAAAGATCCAACAGAGAGACCACAGTTCTGCAATGCTCATCTGCTCTGCTGATTTCGTAGATAAATAGGGAAAGATCGAGAATGATCTGTGATCACTGGAATGATTCTGAGGCCAGAAATTGCACTCCCTGAAGTACATTGGGCACATAACTGGAATGTCCTGGAGCCATTCCCTTTCTCTCTGCCCTTTTTCAACTTGTACGTGCACGCACTCTCTCTTAAATAAACATTAAAAAAAGAGAGATCAGCTCATCTTCCCTTACCACATGCTTCATCTAAAAAAAATTAAAAAAAAAAATTAACCCTTAAGCCAGCGTAAGGTTTGGCTCCAGCTGCTTAAGGAAGGAAACTGATTCTGAGGTCAACTCAATGTACCTGTCGTTTGTTTTCAGTAAATGTGTGCAATTTTCATCACAGCAGATGGCTTGGTGAATTTCAGTGAATTTCAAGCAGTCTGTATTTTACCCTTCTTAAATTTTACTTTTGTTCCTACATAAAACTCTAGATATCAATATATATTGCACATATTTGGGGAGTCATACCCTACCTGAGTAGAATAGTAAACTTAAGCTCAGCAGTTAGGAAACTACAAACTGCAGTCCCAATATGACCCTCCACTTCTTTTTGTAAATAAAGTTTTATTATAACACAGATACATCCATTCATTTACATATTGTCTGTTTTAGCTTTCACACTACAATGGCAGAGTGGAGTAGTTACAATGAGATCATGTGGTCTGAAAAGCTGAAAATATTTGCTATTTGGCTTTTATAGGAAAATTTTGCTGCCCCTGGTTAGGAGGATGATAAAAATCTAGATTAAACACCTCCATCATAAAATTCCATGTGATCAGGGCAATTATTACATGGTTTTATGATATATTATTAACAGTATATGTACACACACACACACACACACACAAAGAAAGAAAGATAGAGATGCATTCCTAATAAATAAGAATCTTATGGATCTTTCCCTAACTGTACAAATAACAGATTTACTCCCAAGAACTCATTTAAAGCATAAAAAACGGGACACGGAGGGCATATAAAAAGTCCCCTGACACTGAAAACAGTAAACAAGTTATCACAATGTAAATAGTGTTGCCTGAGTACTGAGAGAGCATCATACAGGTTCAGCAGTTAAATCCACTGATGAGGGTACAGCCACAACAGATGTAAAGCATGAACCCTGGAATAGAATTAAAGTTTAATTAATTTAATACAGGAAATAAGGCAAAATTCTCTGTGCCCTCTTACCAACTCTCCTTCCCCTTTCCCACCTTCCCATCACCTAAAAAGTGATCTTGACTCATGTTTTTAAGGTGTCTGGGAACAAATACAGGAAGGGTAATAACAACAAACAACAGGAGGACAAGAAACATAATTGAGGTGCACTAACCTAATTGGAACATGAATGAGGATTGTGTCCTTTCTGTTATGTGATTGTTCGTGTCCTTCAGAGTATCCTGAAAACATAACCAGGGAAAATCCATGCCAAAGAAGGCAGAGAATCCCACGGGGTCAGAGAGAAATCACATTGCTTTGTGGAGGTTGAGGAATAAAAAAAATGACCAAAAATGAGGAATACAATACAATCGAGAAATGAAAATTTAATAGGTCCGTGATCCTTGATGTGCACACAGTTGCTACATCAATCTTCTGCTTATTCATGTAGTGACATCATAACTCAGACTAGAGCAGATTTGTGATGTTATAATAACTGAAAACACATTGATTGACTACACTGATAGTTTCTTTGTCCCAGAGCTGTTTAAGCTTTTTTTTCCTCTTCCCTTCCTAGTATTAATATATTTTATTTCATGGTCATTAAATAACAACTCTGTGTGTGAGGTTTTAAAAGGTCTCTCAGGACCTCTTTTGACTTGCTTGAATCCAAAAGTATTCAGGTTCAAAGACCAGTACTGAGTTCTGAAAAGGTGAAACAGAAGTTTGAATGCTATAGAAATCTGTTTTCTAGTCTACTGAGAACATTTTGCCAAGTGTCAAATGCCTTCTGATGAGAATGATCCACAATATTGATTAATCAAGGCCTGTATCAGGCACGTTCTTCTCAAACCCTGGCCAAATAAAAGCACAAAGTCCTTCCATCTGGGGTGCAACTTTGCCGAATTTCAAAATCATAGCAAAATATATCCCTAAAGCTTCAGAGCAGCAACTGAGTGGAATCAGTAATTCTACTGACTGAGGTCCATCGACCTGGCATCTACCCAGTGTCCATTCTGTTGTGAGTGATCCTTGTCTGCCCACAAGCTTCCTTATTCCTGACTTGCTGGCTCAGGCTACGAGACAAATATTCTTGCCTGGCTTTCCTGACGCTATTGGGATCTCTGTTGGAACTATAGCTATTTTGTGATCTCATGTTTGCCTGCCAACTCTTCTGAGTAGCTGGATTCTGTTCGTTGTGCTTCCAAAGGTAGCTTTTCTTCTGTGAATTACTCAATTATCAAGAAAGAGGTACCTAAAGAAACCCTTCTCCTCCAGGGTCCTGCTATTATTTCCCACATCCTGGATTCACCTCTTTAGTTATAAAGATTGGCCCAAATCAATCCTAGTTCTACCACGGTGTCAAAATCGTGGTAGATCTTGGCGGTATTGGACTCTCCTCTCACTGCTATAAAGGACAGTTCTACTGGATTATCAGTTCCCTTAGCTCCTACTTGACCAATTAAGCTATCTTATCATTCTGACAGCTTGTTCTGTGTTCCCAGAGTCTCCTAACTTGTAAGCCAGGCTGCATTATGGATAAGAAGACATAAAAATGAGATTTTTTCTGAAACAAAGAATCTTACCCCAAAGAATCCCTATCAGTGAAGATTCTTAGTTACAAGCCACTGAACCTGACTATGGCTAACTTAACAAAAAAAGTGGTGGATTGCAAGAATACAGGGTAGCTTGTTACCTATAGAACTTGGTGTAGAAATGGTTAATAACCAATGTAGGAAAGAAAAATTAATATCACACAAGATACACAAAAGTCTGGACAAAATCACATAAAGGACCTTCTCATTAGGTGACATTGGTACCATACCTCTGGCATGGCCGCCATCAGACGCTCAACCCCAGCGTATCTGGACTCCTATTGCTGCCACCGTCACCACACCCCCAATAATTGCCATTGTCATCATGAATACTGTTTAACTAGCCCTGGATACCTGAAGTGGTCGACCAAGATTCAAAGTTCAGGGTGGGTACATCTAGTTGGTCTGTGCATTGGCTGTCAAGGATGGGAGATGGTATTTCCATAGTGGGAATCAGGGCCCTATCTTTCACCTAGATGCAGATAATGGGGGATTCCTGAAAGAAAGAAAGAAAGAAAGAAAGAAAGAAAGAAAGAAAGAGAATGGCCAGATGGGTAACTTCAGTCATTTGTTCCCCAAAACACATATTACAGTTAGATTGGTGATAGAATAATGACCCATAAAGATGCCCACGTTCTAATCCCTGGAACCTGCGTTTTGAATATGTTACACTATATGGCAAAGGGAAATCAAAGTTGCAAATGGAATTAAGTTTGCTAATCAGCCGACCTTGAAATATAGAGATGATCCTGGATTCTCTGGGCTAGGAGAATGTAATCACACAGGTAGAAGAAGGAGCAGAGGGAGGTCAGAGTGATGCTGTGCAAGAAGGAATTGACCAGTTGAGTTTGAAGATGGAGAAAGGGGCCTGTGACCCAAGGAAAGCAGACACATTCTAAAAGCTGGAAAGGCAAGGAAACAGATTCTGTCCTACTGCCTCCATATGGAGGTATGGCCCAGCTGGCCCTTGGTTTTAGCTCAAAGATCTGTGTTGGACTTCTGATGTATGGGACATTAAGGCAATAAATTTTGCATTGTTTCAAGCCACTAGATTTATTACAGCAACAGTAGAAAACCAAAGCAAAAGTCTTTGCCTTTACGTTCCTTTGGAGCCAATTAAAATTCCTACCCTAGGTGACAATTAAAAAATACCATTAACTTACATCTAATTAATAGACAAGAACTTTGCGACTTTGCTGCTGAGGATTTTTATTTTCTCATGATTGTAGGAAGAGTTTCAAGTGTTAATACCTGCTCAAAACTATGTTTCTTAGAACGGTATCTAGCTAATGTATGGGAAAGGCCCAGCATATTCCAAAAGCAGAGAGGCTTCAGATAACAGTATTCCTGATAGACATCTGAGAGGTTATCTCCAAAACTCAGCATTAATCGTATTGTCTAGTTTTCACTTTATGACCTCCTTAAACCTTCCAATTCTTGAATTCCCTTGAAAGTTGTTGATTTTGGGGGGGGTAATGATTTCTCCCAAGACCAGTAAAGCTAACACCTTTTTTCCCCATTGCCCACCATAAGTTGTGAACTGTGGAATGTGTGATGGGGTAGAGACAGGTTTGTTGTTTTAGGAAGTTATTCACATTAGGTTTAGCAGTAGAAATAGAAATTTCTAAGTAATTCACTGCAATAGTTTCTAGATCATGTGGTCGGCTGATTTGTTCTGTAAAGGCTGTATGACATCCTCAGATCTCTGGGCCAGAAGGTCTGTCACAACTACTCAGTTCTACTCATCGTAGCATGAAGACAACTATATTCAGGACATAAACAAATGGGTCTAATTGTGTTTTGCTAAAATTAGATTTGGTCCACAGTTTAGTCTAGCAATCATTGGTCTAGGTTATAATGTCTGCTTGGAAGGGAGTTTGGGAAAAGAGTAAGCTAGAAAATTCAGTGCTATTTACTGGTCAGATGAAGCAGTGGAATCAAGCAAAGTTAGAAATATGGGGACATTCCTGGGCTATTTCAGATAAGTGTCAGAACAAAGAGAGACCATGTAGGGCATCAGCCCAGTGGAGACTGAAAACATGTGATAATTGAAAAGGCAATCACGTGTTCTCCCCAAAGATCCCTATTCCTGTATTTATTTGGGTACCATGTTCTCTCAGGAGCACACAATTTTTTTAAAAAGTTATTCGACCCATTTTGATTGTTTATTCTTTTACTATTACTGATGTTTCTATAACTTTCACAAAGCTCACCCATCTACTTAGGAGAAATATAATCAGTAGTAGGTGGAGAATATGTTTTAGAAGGAAAAAAAGAGTGAAGCAGAGAAGCATTTCTTTCAGGGGTACCAATGAATAAACTACGAAAATCCAAAATATGAGGAGGAAGGAGAGGGAGAGAATGAGAGAGACAGAGAAATTGATTCTAGACCCTAGATGGCTGCTAAACTATTTACCTTAAATTCTGTAATCGTTTATGTTCCCTTGATTGTATGTTTTTGAAAATTATCTTTTTTTTTGAATATTATCTTTAAAAATAAAAGGATAATGTGCTGTAGTGGAATGATTGTAGAGTAGAATATACAACGGGGAAAAGAGAGTTTCTTCAATAAATGGTGCTGGGAAAACTAGATAACCATGTGCAAAAGAATGAAACTGGATCCCTTTCTTACACCACACCCAGAAATCAACTCAAAATGGTTGAAGATAAGACCTGAAACTATAAACTCCTAGGAGATAACATAGAGGGTAAGCTCTTTAACATTCATCTTGGAAATACATTTTTTTTTTTAATTTGACCCCAAAGCAAATGCAACACAAGCAAAAATAAACAAGTAGGACAATATCCAACCAAAAATCTTTCGCACAGCAAGGGAAACCATCAACAAAATGAAAAGGCAACCTATGGAATGGGAGAAAATATTTGCAAGCCACATATCTGAGAAAGGGTTCATATATAAAATACACAAGAAAGTGAAACGACTCAATAGCAAAAAACAAACAAAAAACAAATTAAAAGTGGACAGACGACTTAAATAGATATTTTCCCAAAGAAGACATACCAATGGCCAAGAGGTACATGAAAAGCTGCTCAACATCACCGATCATCAGGGAAATGCAAATGAAAATTACAGTGAGACATCACTGTGCATCTGATAGCAAAATGAGAAGAGGTAAGTGTTGGTGAGGATGTGGAAAAAAGGTAACGCTTATATATTGTTGGTTGTAAACTGGCCCAGTGACTATGGAAAAACAGCATGAAGGCTCCTCAAGAAATGTAAACTAGGTGGTGCTTCGTGGTTCAGCTGAGTAAACGTTGGACTGCAGCTCAAGTCATGATCTCATAGTTCGTGAGTTTGTGCTCCCGCATCAGGCTCTGTGCTGATGGCTCAGAGCCTGAAGACTGCTTTGGATTCTGTGTCTCCCTCTCTCTTTCTTCCCCTCCCCCACTCATGCTTCCTCTCCCCCAAAAGAAAAAAAAAACAATAAATAAAAAATAGCAGCCAGTACCTGACTTTGACTTTCAGTTGGGAAGTACAGAGTGGGAAACACAGAGGGGGGAATTAATGCGTGTTCATACTTCTCTTCCCTTTAAACTTCTATCTCCTTGGCCTTTTCTTTCCCATTAACTGAAAAGTCACAACAGTCAAGATCCATTGCTTCTCCCCCCATTGATAGAAATATAGGAAGTACTGATGCTCAGTTCCATTCCTGGAAATTGTGAGTTAATTGACGTAGCATGCAGTCTAGACATCACATCCCCATATGATCTAATCTGCATCCAGGGTTGAAAACTCCTGCCTGAAAAATGGTCCCTAAGGCCTGGATGGACTATCAACAACATTATCTGGGAAGATCCAGGTACAGAAAGAAAAAGTACAGATTCCTAGAGGCTCTTGTGATACTTACTGGTTCAGAATTTCTCAAGGTGATGTCAGGCATTTTTAAATGCTCTAAGGAAAAACTTGATGACATCCCATGTTTAATTTTTTTAGTGTTTATTTTTGAGAGAGAGAGAGAGAGGCAGAGAGAGACAGAGAGACACAGAGTGCATGCGGGGGAGGGGCAGAGAGAGGGAGCCACAGAACCTGAAGCAGGCCCTAGGCTCCAAGCTGTCAGCACAGAGCCTGATGCGGGGCTCGAACTCATGAACTGTGAGATCATGAACCAAGCTGAGGTTGGATGCTTAACTGACTGAGCCACCTAGGCACCCCATGACATCCCATGTTTCAAAACCACTATCTGTGTCCCTCCCTCTCTCTCAAAAATAAATAAGCGTTTAAAAAAATTAAAAAAAAAACCCACTGTCTTAAAGGAAATGGAATATGTACCAATAATTACTCCTCTTCGTTCTTTCCATGCATCTTCTGCATTAAATAATTTGGTTCAAGCACTGATGGATAAAACAAAACAGCTTGGAGAAGTTGGCTTAAGACTTTAAAAATATTAAATTCTCTTATCTAATTATGAAGACACATCAGGCACTTGCCTGGACAGACTGAATTATTTCCCTGAAGCCAAGGAGAAGCATAAGCCTCTCTTTATTTGAACGTAGCCTTCACCAGAAGTATAACCGCATATCTGAGGACTGAAATCGGGTAGAGAAGAGAAAGTAGAAGGGCTCTGTGGAACACAGGGGTTAGTCTTCCAGGAGATGGCAAAATTTATCCTACTGGGTAAATTATCCTCAACGTTGATTTTTCACTGCTTCAATGAGAACAGACTTTCTATTGTGGGCACCTCTCATACATTAAAACAATTTAGTCAGAGGGCTTTATTCCCTTTGCAAAAGGATGCTGTAGAGAACAAGGCAAATGACTCTCCCTTCTCTTCCCTTTCCTCATTACCAACTGCCCGTCAACTCACACCAAGCGCATAACCGCTGAGCAGATAGCAAAGCAACTTGAGATAAACAGTTCTCTTTGGCATTTGGAAAGACCAGGCCTCGGGTCTTACTCACTTCTGAATATTAAGCACCTAGAAAAGCGTTGGAACATAGTAGATATAACAAAAGATTATGTAATGTGTGACTATAGGGAGGAAGAATTCCATGTAGAGGACAAGATGCATTTTTCAAATGGCAAAATTCTAGAACAGTGTTAGGGACTAAGTGATGAGGACTCCTCTGTCCAACGTGCAGATTTCCAAACAAGTTCCAGGCACTTGTTGCATTGTCCTTTGAGGAACACAAGCCTAAAGTTAGAGTATACAGATGTAGCAATAAAGTCCTTCTCTCTCGCATTCCCTGGAGATCCCACACAAATAATCTCCATTTTCTACCTCCCCACATCTTTGGAGATAAACACACCAACTCAAGATTTAGTGCGAAGAATTCTACAGAGCACTCATTTGATTGAAAAATACAGAGTTTCAAATTATTTTCATTGGGTTGCCCTAATTGGGTAGTTAAAGCTCTCTTACCCTCAAAGTAGAACAGGAGCCCATTCCTATTTGGATCTTGAGTCATAGTGAAGAAACTGGCCCATTTTCAGAATTTCAGTGCCTTAGTTATTTATGGCTGCCCATAAACCCATTCTTCTTCCACCTCCCTGGACAGCAATCACGAGGCTCAGATGCCAAGCTGGGAAATGTATTTTTCCAGGAGCAGCTGGCTTCTTGGCCAGCGCTTCTGGCAATGGTGTGGTCCCCTTTGAAGTTGTCTACTGCTCTGACTTGTGTTTTCAAGATGCATGATGAACTGTTTGGGCTGTTGTGCCGTTGGACATGCTATTTTTCTTTTGACTCACCTTTTAAATAACGAGGAATTTATATCCATTTAATCCACATGGAAAAAAAAGCTCCTGTAGCAGCGTATAACTAAAAAAAAAAAAAAAAAAAAATAGCCCATATATGGAATTTCCACAAAGTTAAATCTTAATGCTGGAAGCGACACGAAAGGCCATCTAGTCCAACTTCCTACAAAATGCAGGAATTTCCTCCCTAACGATCCTATGCAGAAATAAGTCAACATCTGCTGAAAAGCTTTTGGTGACAGGGCGATTACTACTTCTTAAATTGGGCCACTTTATCGCTGGATTGCCCTTATTGTTTAAAAGTGCTTCCTAAGATTGACATGAGATCTGCCTTCCCAGGGGTTTTAGTAGTGGTGACAGTCCTGTGCGGGGAAGAGCACAGAATAAAGCTGATCCCTCTTCAACACGGCAGCCTGGCAGAAGCTGCCCCCTTTTTAGTCTTCCCAGGGCTGACTTCTCCCGTTGTTGCAAACATTGCTACCCTCTAGTCAGAGAAGTCTGTCAGGGACACCCTAAAAGACGTCACCCTCTTTTGGAACGGCTCCCTGGGGTTCACTACCGCTCATTATTGGAGCATAATAAGTCTATCAACGTAGACTCTTCTCACTTAAACTTTTCAACAGCCTCACATCGTTGGCTCACAGTTGATCAGGGACAGCAGTAGTCTCTGCAGATCTTTGACTCCCTGATGGCTTTGCAGTGCCCTCCACACAGGTGCTATTCTACTTCCCAATGATGTTTGAGAACACTGAAGGTCAGGGAGATTCAAGTCTGCTCCATGACCACACAGCTATTTCTTTCTGACTACCAAGCACTTAATAAACTACATTGTCTCACTTGAAATAAGTGGCAACTAACTATGAGTGGATTGTAAAATCACCTGCCATCGAACCAGGATTTTGTTCTTTCGTTCTCTGCAATCCGGTCTTGACTCTTGTCACCATGCTGTGTATTACGTCCCCATGAGTTATTTGTAGTGGGAGGTGTGCACCTTTTGATTCCTTTAACCCATTTCACCCCTTCCCCACTCCCTCCATCCCTGGAAACCACCGATCTATTCTATGAGCTTGGTTTTCTTTGTTTTTAGATTCCACATGTGAGATCATACGGTAGGTCTTTCTCTGAATTATTTCACTTAGCATAATGCCTTCAGAGTCCATCCGTGTTGTCACAAATGGTAGTATTTCATTATTTGCTTTTAATGTTTTTAATGTTTATTCATTTTAGAGAGAGAGAGAGAGAACATTAGTAGGGGAGAGGTAGACAGAAAGGGAGACACATAATCCAAAGCAGGCTCCAGGCTCCTAGCTGTCAGCACAAAGTCCAACATAGGGCTCAAACTCAGGAACTGTGAGCTCCTGACCTGAGCTGAAGTCAGATGCTTAACATACTGAGCCACCCAGGCGCCCCTACATTTTGTTATTTTTAATGGCTGAATAGTACTCCATTGTGCACGTGCATGTGTGTGTGTGTGTGTGTGTGTGTGTGTGTGTTTGTATGTGTAGCACATTTTTAATCCATTCATCCATCAGTGAACACTTACCTTATTTCCATATCCTGGCTATTACAAATAATGCTACGGTGAACATAGAAGGGCATATATCTTTTTACTGTTTTCATATAGTGTTTTCATTTTCTACAAATACCCAGAGGCAGAATCACCAGATTATATGGTGGTTCTATTTTTGATTTTTTGAGGGATCTATTTACTGTTTTCTATAGTGGCTGCACCAATTTACATTTCCACTAACAGAAGTTCTTTTTCCACATCCTTGTCAAAACTTGTTACTTCTTGTTTTATGGGTAACAGCCATTCTAACAAGTATGTTAATTTTTTAAATGTTTATTTATTTATGAGAGAGGGAGGGAGATAAAGAAAGTATAAGAGACAGAAAGAGAGGGGGACAGAGGATCCAAACTGTGGGGCTCGAACCCAAGAACTGTGAGATCATGACCTGAGTCAAAGTCAGATGCTTAACTGACTGAACCACCAGGTATCCCAATAGTTCATTTTCATTTAGATATCCTGGCTGATTAGTGATGTTGGCTGTTATGTCTTCTTTGGAACAATGTCTATTCAAATCTTCTGCTCATTTATTTTTATTTATTTATTTTTTATTTGAGAGAAAGAGAGAGAGGGAGAGAGAGAGAGAGAGAGAGAGAACCGTCAGGAGAAGGGCAGAAGGAGACAGAGAGAATCCCAAGCAGGCTCCACATTGAGCATGGAACCTGATGTAGGGCTCGATCCCACAACCCTGGGATCATGACCTAGTCAAAATCAGGAGTCAGATGCTCAACAAACTGAGCCACCCAGGCATCTGTCCTCTGCTCATTATTTTTATTGGATCTTTCTCTTAGGTTGTGTAAGATCTTTATATATTTTAGATATTAATCATAAAGCTTATCTGATATATGATGTGCAAATAGTTTCACCTATTCAGTAGGTTGCCTTTTCACATCATTGATGATTTCCTCTGTTATGCAGAAGCTTCTTAGTTTGGTATATTTCTTTTTTTTTTTTTTTCATTTTTGTCATAAAGACAGTCATACAATATATAACTTTTCCCCATAATCTACTTCCAAGTATATTAATACAGTCAGTTATTACAGCAACTCTATGGGGGTTAGTTTTGTTTAACCATATTTTATGGATAGAAGACTAAACCTCACAGTTGCCCAAAGTCACATTGATAGCAACTTGATCACCTCTGCATCTGTTACTGTTGACTTTATTTTCCTATTGATTTTATTTTATTTCTTGATTACTGATCACTGCTGCTGCTTTGAGTATATAGACTACTTTTTAGTGCTTGTTGGATATTGTAGATGTTACTTTGTAGATACTCTGATTATATCATATTTCTATAAATATTGTTGAGTTTTTTTCTGACAGGCAATTAAATTGTTGATGGGTCACTTTGACCTGTCACGTCTTTGTTTTAGACTTTAATAAGGATGATACATTTTGGTTTTCAATTTTTATCTAGAAAATTGTCCTTTCTCCTAAGCATGTGGCTTTTCTGGGACCTCAACTAAATTCCCAGGGGGGTTCACCAACGTGTCTCTACTGTGGCTGTGACTGAACTCCATTTCTCACAGACGGTGCAGCTGTAAAGTCTCTGCCCAGCTCTCTGTCCTCCCACACTTAACCTCTGGGGTCATTGCTGAGTGTCACCCTGAGCAGGCACATATTGGTAGCTGCTCAAATACCTAAGTGAATTTTTGCAGCATTTTGGGCTGTCTTCCCGGCCGCTTCTTCCTGTTTAGCAACCTAAACCCTACCTTTTGCCTCCAGTACCTATTTCCTCTGGTCAGAAATAATGTTGACTCTCTTTGTGAATTAGAAAGTGCCTTCAAGGAGAAAGCAAGCATGAATGTGGGAATCACTTGATCTCTCTGCCTTCTTTCGAGAATCACCCATCATTTCTCACTACCAGGGGCCAATAACATTTCTCGCGTTCGTTTTCCTCCTCCCTGGCTTCACTCCTTCTGGCTTTCGCTCCTGGGTCAGGATCAACTCCAGATGAGTTATCTTTGTGTATGCCTTTGGCATAGGCTCTGCTTTTGAGGGGCCTCAAGATATTCCCTTGTCCTGTCTTCAGTCCTCACTCTCCCTTTATCACACACAACTGCCTGCATATAAGATTTGCAAAATGCTGTACCAAAAGCAAGACCTACTACTCCCTGTGGGATTTCTCCAATCTAGCAACCTGAAAAGAATAACTGGAAAAAATCAATTATAAAGTTATAATTTATGCATGATTTCATTTAATGTATGTTTATTGAGTTGATTACAATGTTAGGTATTAAATGAACACGATGTAACTCCTATATTCAAAAGTCTTATTGTGTGTGATGGAGAAACACGTACTTTACACAAAAAGGTATGATAACACGTTATGCACAGTGCTATGGAATTATGTCCAGGTGTAGAAGGTACAGATTGAGGAGAGTTTCACAAAATAGGGATGCTGAAGTAAAGTTTTAAGAGACGAGTCAGCATGTGCCATGCCGTCAATGGGTGAAGAATATCTCCAACAAAAGAAACAGTTTGATCGAAGGCATTGAGACATTCATAGCATAATGACTCAGGAAGCATGCCTTAATTGTGAGTAGAGGGGCTGAGAGGTACAGCTGGAAGAGAAGGGGGCAGAAGTCAGGCCACGGATGAACTTCTCTCTCAAAGATGCCTGGAAATTCTCTTTAGAGTTGTGAGTTTAAAACCCTTTTATCATGGTGCCTGGGTGGCTCAGTTGGTTAAGCATCTGACTCTTGACTTTGGCTCAGGTCATGATCTCATGGTTCCTGGGATCAAGCTCTGAACTGGCAGCTTGTCAGGCTCTGAACTGGCAGCGTGGAGCCTGCTTGGGATTCTCCCTCTCCCCGCCCCTCAAAAATAAACAAACTTTAAAAAATAATTTGAAAAATAAAAGCTTTTAATCAGTATTCCAGTTCTCTATAAGGAATACGTTTTATATCATTCTTCAACATAGACACAAACTCCTACTCACAAAAAAAAAGCACACTTTTTATACTTATCCAGGAAGCAATAAATCCAATCCCAGAGAGTAATTATAGAAAGCTCCAGAAATTAAATGAAAATATGCCATCTATCTATATGAAAACTGATCAGCTATTATTAGTATCCCCTCGCCTCACACCCATCAAATTCCTTTTTGTACCTTCCATTTTTATTTTGTTTGATCAGGATTATTGAAGGCTCTTGGCATGGGAGAGGGAAGAAATAATGAAAGAGAGGTGTATGGAGATACAGCACACCCCATTAGAAAAACATAAGAAGAAAAACTCAGATAGTGCCAAAGGAAATCAGATAATCAAGGCAGAATATTGGAAATAAAAGACATAAGAGAATTTAATACGAAGTTATGAGGATAAGAGATTGATGATGACATCCAACCTATCAAGTGATTATTGCCATTAAGAACTCGAGGATGATAAAAGATCTCTTTGTTAGTATTACAGTCATTTAAACACAAAGTTTAAACAAATGGGAGAATTATTATTAAACATTTAAGAGACTCAATCTCTTATAGTTTTTTTTAATAGTTTTTAACCTTGGGCACATTGTAGAAAAACTAGCCACTTCTATACTAAAGAAATATTTATCTGAAATTATCAAACCCTTCAGTTTTACTTCCATTTTTGTTCCTTCTATTAAAGTCCAGAAAACTAAATCTAATGCTTATTATTAAAAATAGCAAGTACACATTGTTGGACATTCTATTCCTCCTTCCTTATTGTAGGTTCCTGGGCTTGTCCACCTTCTTTGGGAGGGCACATCTTGACAGGGATACTGGGCTTTACCTTGCACCACAGTAAATCTTGTTTGATACAGACCCCTCATGGTGGTCTCACCTTCCTTGCCAACTGCCAGGAAAGACCCTATTCTGGAAAATTCTGCTGGGTACCTCTGGGAAAGTTTTTTTTTCCCATTTAAAAATGAACAAGTGTAGGAAATTCTACCTTTTGTGCCTAGGATTTGTAACTCATTCCCAGCTCAGCTCTGATACATTCTAATTCTGTCATCTTGGGTAAGTTGGGATTATTTAACTTCCCTGGACTTTAGTTTCCTTATGCATAAGCTGAGGATAACAATAGGTAAAACCTACCTCCTGGGGTTGCAACAAGGATTAAAAATTAGAACACTTAGAACAATGTCTGACAATAACCGAGCCCAATGTGTTTGCTGTTATTGCTATTAGCGTTATTATTTGAGGTACAGGAAATTACTTGAATTAAACCTGATCAGCTATTATCTCCACGTCCTCATCTCAGATGTTCAAATTCCTCTCTGTACCTTCCATTTTATTTATTTTTTCCTTTGCCGAAAGTGCCAAAAATAAAACCCAGTTTCAGCTGTTCTGCCTCCCATCTGTCACCTGTCAGGCTGACACCCCCTTCTTCAAAATGTGGGCCCCTTACTACCTTATCCCTTTTTTCTCCTCAAGGCATTTAAAGTCCTATGTCTTGTCTTGAAGAACTTTTTGGACCTTTTTGGACTTTTCTCAAACTGGATTCCACCTCCACCCTTTCAAATTTATCTTTTTTGTCGTGCATGGGATCAGTCTGTGCTTGGCGTGTCTTCTGAAAAGTTTTTCAGAATTTATCTAGCGGCTATGATGACTAATCCTTCTGTCCCTAATTTTTTCTCATTGGAATTGTGATTTCAAAATCAGAATTTTTTTTTTAAAGAATCTCTCTGACATGGAATCATACTTATTTTTTTCTCTATGAATATTTTGAAATCTCCTTTCCCAAAGCCAAGGTCACATCCAAATCTGCCCAGCAAATATAATTATAATGATTATAGAAAAAGCAGATGTCTGAGAAAATAGAAACAGTTTCAAGGAGCTGTCGGTTTGCCTACCAAGAGGGTAAGGGAGGAATATGCCTGCCAGTTTAATCCTGTTGGCAGGTTGAAGTTAGAAGATATAAATGAGTATTAATCTATTGACCTATTTGGCTTTAAAAAGGAATCTTGAATGGGTGAGACACTAGTTTTATTCTGTTTTACAAACTCCTTAGGCAATCAGAGTTAGCAGGTCTGTTGCAATAAGAATACCAGGGTTCTTTCCATTCAGAAATGCTCTACAAAGAACATTCACCTGATTTTCTGAGTCCCAATGACATGTCAGGCACTGTACTAACTGCTTTAGATCAATAACTCATTTAAATCATTGTACAGAGGAAATTGAAAAATGGGTTCAAGGGCTCAAGGCTGGTAAGTTTGGACGTGTGGGATTTGAACTTGTTAACTGTTTAACCCAACATCTTGTGTTTTTTTGTGTGTCATGCGTTTCTCTAAATGCCCATCCTAGGTGCACTCTCAAAATGAAATCTTTTCTGAGATTGATGGAAGGGCCCAAGATTTTGCACATCCTGTGTTGTCGGGGTTTCATTTTATGTTTCTTACATGAAGTTTGAATTTCCCAGCATTGCTTGGTCCCGTTGTGAGCACTTTATACACAGTGCTTTCCGCTCACTAAATTAACACACACACACACACACACACACACACACACACACACATTAGGATGTCTCCAGTCCACCACCAGCAATTAAGAGGGAAAATGTGTAATATTTCCATTTGTGTAACTTGACTTCCTAACTTTGGAATCATGCTTTTTCCTGAATATCTTAAGAGTAGATTGATTTTGTCTGGATACAGCATTTGCAAGGATGATTACCACACTATGACAAAGCTGTCACCTGCATGTTTTCACTTCTTGAGGTTATACCGCAAGTACAAAGAATAAGATAAATGTCTAGTTAATGAACACTTTGAAAAATTACAATGATTAAAATTATATGGACTTTTGATGCATTTGGATTGTGTTGTATACGTAGCACATTTTCATGTACAAGTATATATCATCATTTTAGATTAATATAATAGGGGAAAACTAGCATTAATAAGCTATTTAAAACAACCAATACTTCTGTTCATTTTCTACCTTGGACTCCATGGCCAGAAAAGTAAAGGTCTCTGGAGCTGCTGTTACTTGTTCAGAATTTCGATGTCACTTGTGAAGTGAAGGTATTCGTGCCCAGATCATGGGAACAAATTTGGCTTCCCTATATCAAGAAAGAAGCTTTCTTTCCTCTGTATCTAGGATTCTTACATTGACCGGAGTATAATTACCCAAGTCAAGTCCTTGTTGTGTATGTAGCACACTATACTCTAGCTGGATTGTGTATGCATTGGTGTGTTAAAGAGAGAAAGCAACAGAAGGGCAGAGAAGGAAGAGAACTTAGCTAATTTTGGAATACAGATACGGCTCTCCGGACAAACAAACACAATCTTTAGGATTCCATTTGTCCTGAAATCTGGTTGTAACTGAGCGGTATTTGTCTCTGCAAGACAGTTTGTTCAAGTATTTCTAAGCTAGCTTCTTCTGAGTAGTATACTAACCATAAATAACTGAGAAGGTGTCTCCCATCTGGGAGGATCACAGAATTTATCACCTGAGCGGGACATTTTTGAGCGCAAACAAGGGGGCGCTATTGTCCGTTCGATCAGGACAACAGGCTTATGGGGAGGAAATCAAGCCCACTGGCTCACCCTACTCGTATTAGAGCTTGGTTTGGGGACAGTTCTTCTGACAACATAAACCTGCAAGAACATAGCCTTCCTCATGTCTGCAAATATACATGCTTTGTGGTGTGTGGGGGCGTCTTGATATGTTTGCAATGAACTGATGTCATATATCCACAGCATATAAAAATAGATTAACAGCTACATAAAAATACAATGCATAGGTAATTTTTTCCTAGGCCTTAATTTAGCTAGTGGCCTGGAAAATGTCAGCATGCAGGGGGTTAAGAGACAGCTGATGCCTCATGGAAACTTTGTAAAACATTCTATTTATAAACAATTCTATTTGGATATCACATTTTCTATAATGCTATTGGCTTGTTTTATTTTTATACCTTAGAAAGTTTCCATGAAAGGAGATGAGCTCAGGGATAATTTTCTTTTAAAGTTTATACCTATTTCTGCTGGAGTCTGAACTCAGGTTTAAGGGCTATAGAGACTTAAGTGTAAATTCTACAAGGTAGAAACAAATTCATGATGAGGAATGCTGAGGATAGTGTTGGATTCGTGTACCTGTGTTATTGTTTTGACTCTAAGCTGTAGCACATCGGGGACACTTGAAATCTTTAAACTGTGCTATTAGGTATGCATAAATGATGGCTTCTAATTAAGCTTCAAATGAAAAGTATACTTCTTTATCTTTTCCTTTTTCTTTTTAAATGCACAATACTGTGATCTCTTAGAAATGCATGCATGTTGTCAACATTCCCTAAAAGGGCCTCTGGAAATTTGGCAACTTGTGACTTAAAGTCCACCCCCATCTGGTTATAGCAATCCAATTCTTTAAAAACATTTTTTTAATGTTTATTTATTTTTGAGAGAGAGACCCACACAGAGCATGAATGGGAGACGAGTCAGAAGGAGAGGGAGACACAGAATCTGAAGCAGCTCCAGGCTCTGAGCTGTCAGTACAGAGCCCAACGTGGGGCTCAAACTCACAAACTGCGAGATCATGACCTGAGCTGAAGCTGGAAACTTAACTGACTGAGCCACCCAGGCACTCTACAGCAGTTCAATTCTCGAACAGATCCTAGGTTTAACTATATATAAGGAAGCCTGTATTTTGTTGCTTTGAGAAACTGGGGGTGGGGGCTAGGGTAGAATCACCCAGTTTTTGGAGACCCTCAATTCTTTCCTCCATGCAGACTATTACCAGAGTCTATTGTGCATTTGGGTCCCTGCTCTATTTCCACTACATCTTGTATTCAAGCTGTGTTCCAGTATCTTCACAAGCTGGGCCCCGATCTCTCTCGTCTTCTTTGTTTTACTTCTCTCCATACACCTAACAAGATAGGTAACATCGGACTTACCTGAATTCACAGACATTACTGTATCTCTAGGTCTTTGTTCAGCCATTCTTTCTGCCTGAAAATCTTTACCTCCTCAGCTCCTGCTTTTATCTTTGTGTCAAGATGCCTGGAATTTGTTACTTGCCCCTGCCCCCGCCCTCCATCTTTGCGGTCACCGCAGTGGTGCCTCTGGGTTAATCTTCATGGTAGATGGGTTGTTAAGGAACCCCAGGGACATTAAAGGGAGTGAGGGAATTATGGCAGTGGTACAGACAGCAACACTGAAAACAATAAAGATGGGCATCCATTTCCCAAAAATGTGAATAGATCATGTGGAAGATAGGTTTCCACTAATTCTACACTTGAAACTAGAGAAAACGATTATTAGAAAAGCATGGTAAGGGGTGACTGGGTGGCTCAGTCAGTTAAGTGTCTGGCCCTTGATTTAGGCTTAGGTCATGATCTCACATTTCATGAGATCGAGCCCTGCATCAGGCTCTGTGTTGATAGCATGGAGCCTGCTTGGGATTCTCTCTCTCCTTCTCTCTCAAAATAAATAAATAATCTCCCTCCCCCCAGAAAGCGTGGTAAGCATGGAGAACTGATGAGATAGATCCAATGTACAGAAAACCATCCTTACATGACAGGGTGAAAATAGGTAGGACAGAACCAAACTTAAGATATAAAAGAAATGTTCAAAAAATTTAAAAGCCAGATAATACAAAGGACTTTTCATGTTGAAAGAGAACAGTACTCTTCCTCTCTCTCTCTCTCTCTCTCTCTCTCTCTCTCTCTCTTTCTCTACACACACACACACACACACACACACACACAGTGGTGACGGGTTGGGAGAGGGTAGAGAAAATGAGAAAGACTGTTTTAGAGATTACATACCAAAATGTTAAATAGCAACATTACCACTATTTACATACTGGTGATATGGCTTGCTCGTTTTTTATCCCATTACATACCTATATTTGGTACTTTTTAACCTATACTATAACTTTATTGATAGATAAAATCCAAAGGCTGCTTTAGGCTTTCTAAGCAGTGCATCAGTCAGAATTTACTGTAAAGATACTTCATCTGAAGTCTGAGTTTCCCTTCAGCACTGCTCTTTGTCAGAGTTCTACAATCCAAATAAAAATCAATCACAAGACTTTGCTTTTTGTTCCTGTGCAGTCACATGTTTGGAAGGAAGTCTGCTGGTCCAAACTCAGACCCCTTTCTTGGGGAGTTTCAGATGCCAACACTTTTAGTACAGTTTTCTTGATGTGAGCTCCTTTTTATTCTTTAACAAGAGCCATTCTATGAATATAGATTCTGCACAAGGTGAATTATCCTGCTGCCGATGTTGTTTTGTGGGACTACGGTTTTCTCCCTTGAGAAAGGCTTATTGTTTGACACGTTGTTCTTTTTGTTTTAGGTAGATTTACCTTGTTGGGATCCCAAGGGCTCAATTTCAAGTTTGTAGGAACTGAATGAAAATATTTGCCAAATATGTAAAAGAAAACACATGGGAGATAAATGTGTTAATTCCTGTCATAAAAACTGTTGGTACCTTCATACAGTCTCAGAATTTACCCTTATTAACTGAAGGCCATTGACTGTAATTCCCTGTGAATCTTTGCCTGAGGTTTTATTTCTGGACCAGGAAACATGATTGGCCTAAATTAAGTTGACATGGGACTGGGGGCACTGGGGAAGAAATAAAACCAGGAGGAAGCTGATAAAATAATATTTTTTTTTAGTACAGTTGACACACGGGTGTCAACTAAGTAATTTGTTTCAGGTGTACAACTTAGTGACTTGACAGGGTTATACGTTATGTTATGTCCACCACAAGTATGGCTTCTATCTGTCCCTTAATAGCACTATTACAATAATTTAGTGAGTTAAGAGATCATGGTGAAATAGGTGGGGTCATAAAATGAGTGATGTGGATAGCCAAGAGGAGCCAAAGTGGGGATGAGATATTGGAGATTAAGAATCTATAGGTAGAGTCAATTTATATTCTAACAAATATCTAAGATGTAGCCATGAGAGTGGGTGATTGCTTTTATAACACCTTAAGATTCAGTTTCTTTAGTACCCTATCTATAATAACCTAAAGATAAAGTTAGGGGCGCCTGGGTGGCTCAGTCAGTTAAGCATCTGACTTTGGCTCAGGTTATGATCTCACCATTCCTGGTTCCCATGTTCAAGCCCTGCATCGGGCTCTGTAGTGACAGCTCAGAGCCTGCAGCCTCTTTCAGATTCTGCGTGTCCTTCTCTCTCTGCCCCTTCCCCACTCATGTTCTCTCTCTCTCTCTCTCTCACACACACACACACGTAAATGAACATTAAAAAAAATAAAAGAAAATAAAGATAAAGTCAATTTGTGAATATGGAATTAAAGGAAGTACTTGGCTAAGGAAGTATTGAAAAATAATTTATATGAAGTGTCTCAGGACGTTAAAATTGGTTAGGCAAAGTTATAAAATTATGACAAAGCCTATCAACAGCAAGATGGTCTAATTCATCATTTAAGAAATTGTACATTGATCAAGAAACAATCATTGATTATTCTTAGGAAACTCATCACTAATCCAAGTTCAATGGATAAAGCATTGTATTTGGAACCAGGAAATCTATAAACTAGATCTCGCTGCTCCAACCCAATTGTAGCTATCAGAAAATCAAGCAATCTTGGTATTCTGATAAAATATTGTGGCTTTAGTGGGACCTAGGACTCTGAAAAAACACCTTTATTTCCCACTTCCTATTTCAAACACAAATACTCATTCAATTGGAAATCTTTTGAAGATAGGGATCAGGTTTTATGCATCTTGATGATGCCTTCTGTCCTGAGCACTGTACCTGACCCATGGTGGGTGCTCATATATATTTGTTAAATCAAACTGTCAAAGATCATCAGATCAAGATTCACACAGGTCATGGGCTTGGATCCAGATATAGACAGTGCAACATAAACCTCATGGGATACTGTCAAAACATAGCTCTCATGCTTTGGCATAAGGATTCTTTGGAAAAATGACTTTATCCACGATCTCATGCCTTCTTTGTAGAAAGGGGAAAACCAGGTGTCCTGACTTCTGTTCCACTGTTTCCAGGAGAAGTAAATCACATACATTTCTCAGACAGTGACTTGGACAGTGACTTCTAAAATTAAGATCTAGGAGAGCAACTTCGTTTAAGGATGGTTGGTGATGGAAGCAGTGAGGCGAGATGCACGGATAAGCCAAGATGGCAAATTTATATTCTCTCTTTCTAATCATCCACCAGGATGGCTAACAAGCAGAAAAGCAATCACAAATCAATGATTTTATGTCATGTGTGTCAAAAAAAACTAATAATCATGCAGCCTTCTCTACCTGAAAGATAGAGAAGTAGTAGGATATTGCAGTAGTATATCGAGTAGCTATGTCTTTAATACTTGCATTGCGTTAGTCGCTGAACCATTTCTGTTGATGAGCATTTAGGTTGTTTCAAATTTGTTAACGTAAACACCCTTAATACGTAATCGCTTTTTTTTTACATGTAATAGCTTTTAAAATTGAAAAGTGAAAATAAAAGCATCAGTGATAGAGAAATATTGCTATAAAACCCTATGCACATATTTGAACATTTGTCCTGTTATGTCTTTAAACAATATTCTAAAAGTGTGAATGTGGGTCACGGAATATTCACATTTTAAGTCCTCTCTATGAAGATTCTAATACAAGACCCTGCATTCTTATTCCTTCACCATCGCTTCTGATGTTTGTCAATTTGATAGGCTAATTATATTCTTTCTTTGATTGGTTTAGCTTGCTTTTATTTGGTCACCACCAAGGAAATCACCTTTTCATTGTTATTGTTCAGGTTATCGTCAGATGTCATCTCCACAGAGATGGCTTCCCTGAGTTTTTATGCAGAGCAGTCCCTCTGGTGTCACCTTCCTCATGTTTTTAATTGCATGTTCATGTTTAGTGTCCTTGAGCATTAGTCATGAGCACTGTTTTAATAGGATTTTGTCATTAGGCCATGTTACCCTCATTAGTGATGGGCTCACGTGGCAGAGGGCTTGCTGTTCGATGTGCTTTCAGCCTATCATTTCATTTTATCCACTGAAACATCTGTAGGAGGAGTACTATTGCTTCTACTTTACAGATGAGGAAACTGATGCTCCAAGATATTGGGTGATTTGCCAAAGATCACAGGGCCATAATATAGGGCACACGCAGTTTAACCTGCAGCTTAGAGCATTTCAGTTGCCCAAAGGAGCACAGAGCTGGTAAGTTGAAAACTGCCATTCAAACTCCAGTACAGATCCCTAAGCTGGAATTTAATGCACTCACTGACTAAGCACTATAATTTGCCTACAGATATCTCTTTTCTAGATATCTCCTACTAGATTTCAGAATCGGGTTCTAATGGCCATTTCCAGGTGTTTCTTTCTCACTTTAAACCACAAGGCTCTATTCAATTAGGATATTTTACTTAGCTCAATATTTTCACAGGTGAAGAATGGAAAAGAGGCATTAGTTCATTCTACCAAGCACAACTTATTGTAAATGATTTATATGTTGCAGTTACCGTGGTAAGGGAACTTGCAAGTGGACGTACAAAATAGGTCATACATATGGCTTTCTCCTTATTTTTCTGTTTTCTCTTTCACCAACTGCTTCACTTTATTCAAAATAAGCCTGGGAAAAGCTAGTGTTGTTGTTTTTTTTTTTAAACTATTAATCATAGAGTTAACCTTAGGGGTTGAAACAGAGTATTTTGCAATGATTTTTTCCTAACCAGGGGAAGGCCTCAGGAGCCAGTAAGGCTCAAGTTCCAAACACAAAGAGTATAAATAAAATCAAACATTATCTTCCCCATCAAATATCCATAAATCTCTCAAATCATGCTCCCACATTTCTTTTACTTTTCCAATTTTTTTTTTTCCTATTTCCTCTTAAAACAGTGCCTATAACTTGCCTCAGTTCCTGGCTCTGACCTTTCTTTTCATACAAAGAAAATTCTATTCTATGCGTGTGGTCTCTCCAATTTTATGAGTTATTTCCCTGTCACGATTTCCCTCTCTGACATCTAGAAGAACACTTTACATTCAAATCTTACATCGCTCCTCAATTGTGGCCTTTGTATCACCTCAGGCTCACATGGGAAATCAGTTGGAAAAAGAAACTTCTCTATACTTTCATTGGTCATGTCACTTTTCAAAGTCTTATTGGAGCACTAACTTTGAAAAACTGAATGAAACTTTGGAAATCTCAGGCTACTGAATACTTACAGGGTTAAAAAATCCTTATTTTGGGGAGTATAAAGGTCTATGACTTAGAGATGAAGGGTTCTGCTATCCGATATATCCCCTGAGAGTGCCTTCTTTTTTTTTTTCAACGTTTATTTATTTTGGGGACAGCGAGAGACAGAGCATGAACGGGGGAGGGGCAGAGAGAGAGGGAGACACAGAATCAGAAACAGGCTCCAGGCTCTGAGTCATCAGCCCAGAGCCCGACGCGGGGCTCGAACTCACGGACCGCGAGATCGTGACCTGGCTGAAGTCGGACGCCCAACCGACTGCGCCACCCAGGCGCCCCGAGAGTGCCTTTTTCAACCCACCAGGGCCACAAAGAAAGAACAGTATCCTCTAAACCATTTTCTTTCTTTATTCTAGATCTTTATTGCATATTGAATTCTTTTTTATAACTATTAGGAAATAGTTAAATTCTCCACTCAAATATTATGTAATTATGTACTTCACCCTATGGACTTTCCATGTGAATGGGTGAAAGGGATTTGCATAATAAATCCTGGAAACTGAGTGGAGCAGACCAGTAAAACCACTGAGAACAAAAACATGAACATTTCTCCAACCCTTTCAATGGGATTGCTCTAGTCCTGATACAGCGCACAGTGCTCCAAATCCAAAAAGAGAATCCAAAATCCATATTAAATATTGTCAACGAGTGATTTCCATGGATCAGTTCTCTGGATCATATGCTTTCCAGAAATGTCATTTGATCTAGTTTATAGTTTAACGTATCCATCACAGGATGAACAGTGTTTCTAGCAAGCCTTCAAAAGAACACTTTTTTGCTCCATAGATACTAAATTCAAAACAATGCAGCCATCCAGGAGTGTCAATAAATCAGTGCCCTAAAATGGACAGTGCCCAAACTGTAATGATTATGGAAGTATATCTCAAATAAACATCTTTATAGCTTTTATATCCAGTTTGGCGCAGTTCTAGTGGGCACTGTGAAGCGGAATCCTAATGGATGCTAAGTATATTAGGTGATGAGTATCTATCTATGTGTTCATCTTTCTTTAGTTCAGGAAAATACTGAGAAAAGATCATTCCTAAGCATTTAATGATTGTGCTGCTTTTCACCCCCCTCCCTTTGCCTGTAACTCCAGGGATCACCATCTCATTCCTAACCTTTCACCACCTTTCACAGGATTCAACACTACCACTAGCTTCCATTTAAAACTCCTTTCTGAGCACCTGTGGTTTTTTTTTTTTTACATGTTTGCTTCATCAATATATGAATATCTAGTTATCCAAAGCATTGCTTAACTTCCAGAGCGTCTACCTTTGTTCCTTTGATTTTTAGTTTTCTATGCTGACCTCTTCAATCCAACACCAGGTGTCCCTGACTCCTCTTAGAGTAGATCAGCAATGGGAACTCTATTTCTTCCCCTGCTGGTTCTATATTGCCTAAATTGTTTGGCCTTTTGGAAAGGCAATTCTGTAAACCTCATAGCAAGTGAAGCAATAGTCAAGTGCACAGAGAAGCAATTGAATTTGAGAACAATCAACCAAAATACTAAAATACTAGGCAATAAAGCACAGGATCAAGAAAATGAGATTGCCATTTTTATTGCCTCAGTTCTGGTGTGGTTTTACCTCTTCTTGGCTATGCGATCTTGAGTGTATAATTTATTTTCCCGAGAATTTAGTTTCTTTATGCTTACAATTAAGGGTAGTTATAGGAACTATCTTACAGCTTAATGGTGAGATAGAGGAAACCCCTGTGAAGATTTTAACAGCTTCTGGTACATAATACACCCTCATTGTTTTCATTAATCATGGTAGTATTTGAAATTCATGGAAAATTTTGGAAATGGTAAATTTATCTTCACCAGCATCTTCAACCCAAAATCTGTTAATTTTGCTAACCCAAGTTAGCTCTCTGCAATGCAAATAATAAAGAGAAAATAGACTTGGCCCGTGTTTTTGTCATAGAAGTTTTCTTGTGAGGGCAGAGGATCAGTTGATATTCATTCAAGATTTCTTTTTTTGTGTCACATGTATCTTAAGCTGCCAAAGTCAGAGCAGGGAACACATAAAATGTGTCTGCATATTAAGTTGATTCACTAACACTAAATTCATGGCCTGACCTCTTCAGGGATCTTGGAATTTCAACACGTGCGACTGAGAAAAGAACAGGTTGGCATTTCAAAAGTGTTTATGTTTGCCAGTTTTCAGCCATATTTTGAATCCCATGGTATCTCCAGCATTGTCTGCAGGAACCAAATGCGGTATAGATAAGTATTCAGGTTATCTATTTGGTAGGCAAATATGAGGCCAGCGGTGCTTTATTAGGGATACAGTCATTGGCATGGAATACTAATAATTATATAATCACTAACAGAAGTGGCAATTCAGGCTTGCCTATGCCTAGATAGTATGTATTCTTGTTAGTACTACTCCCACCTCTCAAAACAAAGCATATTCTCCAAAACAACATCCCTTAACGCTATGCCTTAAAAGAAAATTTAAAAGGAGTGAAGATAGAATTTCTTCCAGTTAAATCAGAGCTGTTACAACAATGATACCTTAGGTTGTGGAGATTTGAAATTGGCTCTATTAAAATAGTGCCAGTCTATGCTAAACAATGAGACCATCTCTTTTGCTGTCTTGAAATATCTCAGAACCCTTATCTGTTTTTCATAGAGATGGTCACATACATAAGTATTATCAAAAAGTGTAAGATGGCATCAATTTACAGGTGGGCACAACTTTCTTCATCCTTTGAAGATGTGAATGCTTTTAGGACATATTAACTTTGTCCACATCCATCCTGATGGAGTGGACCTTTTCCGTTCCAATATCACTTTTTTCTTTAAGTTGAATCCAGATCGTTGATCTCTACATTACGACTCCCACATTTTATTAGCTGCCCATTTTTCAAGACTACTAAAATTGGGTTGTTAAAACTTCTAGAAGATGCCTCTCATTGTCAAGTTAGTCACTGAAAACAGCATAATGCTTATCATGTTCAGGGGAGATAAAAAGAAGTCATTTGCCCTTGTCACAAAGAGAACTTACAATGACCCCAGCATCCATCCCCAAATAACCCCAAACACCTCATGTTAATTGAGAAGCCCTCTGAGTAAAGACTGGGAGGTCACAGCCTTGTTGCTTCCTGTTTGTAAATACACAGAATAGACTCTAATTAGACTCTAGAGGAAACGTTGCCCAGGGACTCTATTCGGAAGGCATAGAGGTGCTTCAACAATTCAAGTCTGTGCAGAAAGAGGCTGGCACTGTTGTGCTACGTGATATGCCTATTTTTATTTCCTTCCTATGCTTCACCAAATAAATGATACTCTAATAAAGGAAGACAGACGGAAGGCTGATTTCAGTTACATGTCTCAGGGACAAATGAGATAAATTGCTTTAGCGTAGCGCACCTGTTGCTTTGTGCATGATAAACAAACTGCTGTCATTGAAGTGCATTCGCTTGCATGGTGATTGAGTGAACAAGATTGGGTGCGGTATTTGCTTTTGTCTAAAATTTTCCCCTTTGTAATGATACTTAATCATTTGGGCAGATAATATGTCAGGGGACATTCAATTACCACGCCGGAAGGTTGACGAGGGTCCCTAAGCAAAAACCAGAAAATATTCTTCAAGCTACTTTTTTGTTTTCATTCTGCTAATTAAAGAGAATTATAATAATCTTCTGCTAGCATGCATAAAACCCACTAAAGTTGAGTGAGTTAAACTTCTCCTGTAATTATATGTACTTCAAAGACCAATACCTCCCTAGTAATAAGCGGTTTTGTGACTCCATGCTTCAAGGTACAGAAAAAGGAATGAATACATTTCCATTCCTTGTGACACTATTAAGTATGGGATTAAAAAAAAAGAATGTTGTTTCACGTGGCCACACTTCATTGCACCAATGCAACTGGAAATCCTCTAACAATGTTTGCCCGCCACATATATAGCATACTGCTTTATTACATATATGCATATGGCATCCAGCAGAAGACAAAAACACTTAAATACATATTTTAAAAGTCTGCTCAGAACTCGCCGTTAAAGCTCAACGTTTGTTTGCTTTTCCAGATACTTCAAGAATGTCGAATTTCTAAGTGATTCATCTGATGTATTTTGATCTCTCCAAAGCATTAATAACAAAATTACAAGCTTAATCTTATGTATTTGGATCTTGCTAATTAAGAAATTATAAAAATTCAGATAGGCTAGGCTAAGATTTACCTTTGTGCTGTATGTGGAGGGGACATTTTTCAGTGGCAGGAGGGACAAAGATGTCAGAGAGATGTGTGATCTCCTTCACAAAGACTTCTTAGCTTTCAGTGTTGGTGTTGGGGTGCCTGGGTGGCTCACTAGGTTAAGTGTCAGACTCTTGATTTAGGCTCAAGTAGTGATCTCACGGTTTGTGGGTTCAAGCCCCACATTGGGCTCTGCATGAATGGGTGCAGAGCCTGCTTGGGATTCTGTCTCTCCTTCTCTTGGTCCCTCATCTGCTTGTGCTCTCTCTCTCTCTCTCTCTCAAAAAAATAAGTAAACTTAAAAAAAAAAAGTTTGTGTTAATAACATGTTTTGACATGCCAACAGCGAATGTAGTCTTAAAATTATTCATATCTAAAGCAGGTCTTGCTGAATACACTTTTGGCAATTACTGCTTATATGTAATTTTGTAGGATTAGAAATTATTGCATATTTTGAAAATGACAGAAATATAAAAACACACACTATTTAAAACACGCAGATATCAGCAACTCCAGCTGGGATTTTATCCCAAATATTACTTTAATCAGAAGTAAATTTTGTGGTGCTTGGGTGGTTCATTCGGTTAAGCGTCCGACTCCAGCTCAGGTCATGATCTCACAGTTCGTGGGTTCGAGCCCCGCTTTGGGCTCTGTGCTGACAGCTCAGAGCCTGGAGCCTGCTTCGGATTCTCTGTCTTCCTCTCTCTCTGCCCCTCTTCCATTTGTGCTCTCTCTCTCTCCTTCTCTCAAAAACAAACAAACAAACAAACAAACAAACAAAGAAGTAACATTTAATTTTATGGTCCAGGCTGAACTATCTTCATCCAGGAGATTGTAAGGATTATGGGGACACTTACTGCCAGAAAAAAATCAGATGGCCTGAATTCAAATCCTGCCTCTGACATTAGCTAGCAATTTAACACTAAGAATATTAGTCTGTCTGAACCCCACCTTCCTCATTTCTAAAGATAATTATAATACCTAATCCATAACCTTATCATGAAGATCACTTGAATTAACATAGGGGCAGCCTTAGATAAATAACTGAAACATAAGAATATATGTGTTTGCTATTGTCATTAAGTATTAGGAGTAAGTACTGTGGAGGGGGGTGGGAAGAGGACATGAGAGAGCAAGAGGGAAGGAGGACGGGCAGGAGGAAGGGAAAGAGACACCAGCATTATTTTCCGTCATGATATTAGTGAAAGCATAGAGCAGGACTCATGCCAGGATCAATATGCTTTGTTGGAATTGGTCTGAATTTTCCATTTCACTTTACTTTTAAAGACTTTGTCCAGGTTTCCATCAGGTGTCTTAAATGTCCAAGGATAGCAAATTAAAAGGGTCTGCTGGATTCTGTTTCTTAATGGAGTGTGTTTATTAAATCAGAGCAAGGGTTCGTGACACGAATAGTGCTGTCGTATGTAAATGGATTACAGCTTGGATCAACCCTCAGAAAATATATCTAATTTACGGGAAGTCTTTGTGTGAGTGTGTGGCTGTGTGGGTGTGTGGGTGGGAGGGCCCATCTCCCTCCGATTCTTTCTGAGGAAAACAAAGGTTGCATCTGGGAGACACCCAGCAGGGGTGTGGGGTATGCCTGGATGGAACCTGCAACCTTACACTTAGCAAACATCTCCTATTCAACTAAACTAGCTGGCCACAAGTAGTAGCATAGTAATCTGACTCGCTATATCTTGTATCTTCTGCCATTAAACCCCAGCAGTGAAAACAATTTAACAGTCAATTGCTAACCTCAACATATAAAACAAAGTCTGTAATAATAGACGTATTATTCGTTGTCCCATTGGAATTTGGATCACATGGCATACACACAGTCAGTAAAGCATTACTAAACGAACAGAAAAGAGTGTAAGTTGTTGTTTAATATAGGTCACTCTATGTTCCTAATCCTACTGCATGGCAATAGAGAGGCAGATACATAGAGAAATTAAAAGGAAAACTCTCAATATAAGCACGATTTGTGGTTCTGCTTCTTTTTGCATAGAAATTATGTCCAGTGTGGGGTGCCTGAGTGTCTCAGTCAATTAAGCATCTGACTTCGGCTCAGGTCATGATCTCACGACTCATGAGTTTGAGCCCCGCGTCGGGCTCGGTGCTGACAGCTCGGAGCCCGGAGCCTGCTTTGGATTCTGTGTCTCCCTCTCTCTCTGTCCCTCCCTTGCTCATGCTCTGCCTCTCTCTCTCTCTCTCTCCCTCAAAAATAAATAAACGTTTAAAAAACGTTTTTAAGAAAAGAAATTATGTCCAGTGCCAGAAGTTTAAATGCTAAAGCCTCCAGATAAAAATGTGTGTAGGGTTTTCCTTGGTCTTAATATTTACAGAAATATGTCCAGGGAGTGCAATATTCCTCACGCTCCTCTACTAACAATTTCAACCAGAAACTACGTATAAAAAATGAAGACAAGGGGCGCCTGGGTGGCGCAGTCGGTTAAGCGTCTGACTTCAGCCAGGTCACGATCTCGCGGTCCGTGAGTTCGAGCCCCGCGTCAGGCTCTGGGCTGATGGCTCAGAGCCTGGAGCCTGTTTCTGATTCTGTGTCTCCCTCTCTCTCTGCCCCTCCCCCGTTCATGCTCTGTCTCTCTCTGTCCCAAAAATAAATAAACGTTGAAAAAAAAAATTAAAAAAAAATAAAATAAAAAATGAAGACAAATATATTTTTAAAAATAAAGAAAATGAAGAAAAATTCATTAATAGGAGCTGTTTTTCTTTCCTTCTGCTATCTCTTCTGTACATTTTAAAAGAATTCTCCACCTCCTATGCGGATACATGAGACTCAATAAATATTATAGCTTATAACTTTATGTAACCATCTCCTCAATATTTAAAATGAATGAATATTATCCATCTAATGGTTTTTCTTTTTTATTATTATTCTTTACCCAAGCATAAGAAACACACAGGCTGTGATGTTGAATCTTTTTTGAAGGTTCTGAGGCATTCAGATGGGTGAGAAGAAAACCCACTCACCTAGCAATATAACTCGTAACTGGCAACACACTTATAATCAACCTGACGTTAGTTTCCATCACAGGAAAATAAATAACCAACCAAACAAAAACACCCACTTGGCCTTACCTCTTCCATATAATTTTTATTTTTCTTCTTCTTTGCCAGTATAGAATCATCAACAAGTTAACAGTTGGGAATGTGTAAAAATGGTTCAAAACTCATCTAACCAGGAAGTTTATGTATGCCCCTGAAGTATGCCTTTAATCTAGGCTTATTTAAGTTTCTAATGATACAAATACTTCTGCAAAGAAAATAGGCAAAGGTGGGGTGCCTGGGTGGCTCAGTCGGCTAAGGGTCTGACTTCAGCTCAGCTCATGATGTCAAGGTTCGTGGGTTTGAGCCCCACTTCGGGCTCTGTGTTGACAACGTGGGGCCTGGAGCCTGCTTCAGATTCTGTATCTCCCTCTCTCTGCCCCTCCGCTGCTCATACTCTGTCTCTCTCTCTCTCTCTCTCTCTCAAAAATAAATACACATTAAAAAACTTTCAAAACAGAAAATAAGCAAAGCAACATGCCATTTTGATTGCAGAAATTAGAAAACTTTAGTAAGAATCCTTTATCTAGTCTCGGCAAACCTCCGTATCTAAGAATTTGAAGGACAAGACACAGTCACTTGGCCAAGAAAAGAAGTCAGATTACTATTTTGTTATCACTAAATAATAGCAATGGCATAACAAGTGTTGCCTGAATAAGCTCCTAGACTAGCTATTGCATTTAATATGGTCTACTATTCTGCAAACTTCACATAACCATCAGAGAGCTGTGTAGACACAATTTAGGTCTTAGTTTTATTTTTTGGCAAGTTCTTTTCTCCCAGATTTTTATTCTTAGAAAAATAAGTGAATACAAAAATTGATTCTACAAAATTGGCTTGGAATTCAAGACAAAGGAGTTTGAGATGGATGGATGAGTGTAATTTTTTAACACCAGTAATTTCCTGGACTAGCACCCTTCAGGGAAAATGCATGACATGGCTGACAAAGAACATTAATGATCCTCCTCTCCCCCCAAAGGATAGAGGAACATAACTAGCGGATTTATTTTACTGTGTTCTGCTATCTTACTGGCTGCTTGCTGTTTCAAGTCACCTCTCTATTGTTATTATCAAGCTCTAAAATAATGAGTAATAGCTCTTTATCTAATGCTTTCCCACTGGGGTGATGAGGAGTTTAGTTCCAACCCATAGATCCTGCTGGCTAATGATTTTCTTGGATACCAGGTTAAATTTTGCATAATTGGGTAACAAGCTACTTCTCAAGGCATTAAATCAATTAATTCTCTGTTTCACTTAGAGCCTGAGTCACCATGCACCCTATTGACTCATCCTGTACTAAGGGTTCTGCTGGAAGAAATGGATACTGGCCAAAAGAACATATTTCCTGGAAAAGGATGGTATCTCTGTGGTTTTCCAAAGATCAGGGCAGAGCACGTGACTCTGGGTTTGATAATTATTGACTTCAAAACAAAATGCTGTTTTGTTTTGTTATTATGATGCGGATTTTTAAAAGATTGGGTCAAATTTTGGGTCTCAACCTTTGGGTCACAGATAAACAAGAGTTCTGCCTTGAAAGGTACCCAGAGTGTACCATGAATAGATAATGCCTCTCCAAGAAGCCATAGTTTAGAGGTCTCTTGGGCAATGTCAAAATTGGACACATTTGGCATGAGCAGATAGATGGACATGCAAACCATCAAGCTACAAAAAAAAAAAAAAAAAAAAAAGGAAGAAAAGAAAAGGCTAATGAGCATAGATTTCTGGATCCATGGTGGACATTTAGCTTCTGATTTTTGAGGACAGCTTCCTAGGAAGTTATAGTAAATGCAGTTGCAACCAGCAAAACAATTTTCCCTTCTAGATGAGGCTGAACGAAAGCAATATACCCAAACTTGTCTGCATGTACATTGGTAGCACTTGGGGAACCTTGCATAATACCAATGCCTGAGTCCCACCTCCAGAGATTCTGTGACAGTCCAGAGGGCAATGTGGGCATCAGGAGGTTTAAAGTCTTCCCCATGTGATTCCAATATGCAGAAGGATAAGAACTTCTTAACTAAAGTGAGGTGGGGGCAGACAGAGTACGGCAAGTAGAGAGAAAATAGGTTGAGAAACTCAGGTTTCAGAAAAACATTTTTAATTAAAAATGGCAAAACAACCTGGAAACAAGGCTCATGTCTTCTGATACCAAGAGGACTAATCAACTGCTATAGTCCCACCATATCTTGTTATTCAGTGTTGAAAAAAAATGACTAAGTTCCAATTCTCCGTATCTGCATTGGTGAACCTTACAAACAGAACATTGACTGGAAACCTACAAACTGCAGGAGAAAATATTTAGCGTGATATTTCAATACAAAACGAAAAATGCAGAACACCTATTTCAGGGAAACAAACATTTATTTTCAGGCTATAAAGAAAAGTCAGGGATCAATGAATACAAAAGCCCAGGGTAGCAGTTACCTTTCAGAGAAGGATACTCAAGGGTTTGAAAGCTCTTGGTAATATTCTGTTTCTTCTGCTAAGTCGTAGGCATAATTTTTGAAAAGGAAATTCCTCTGTAAAACTTGCTATAATTCCTTTGTGATTACTTTAATCTATTTTTCTTTAAGAGCTTCATGACTCACTAAAAGTAGGAGTTCCCAAAATGAAGATGTGTTAATACAGTTTGAATGTGTGACCTTAAACAAGAGGAAGAATTTCAAGATGTTACAAAAGGTGAGGGAATATGAATTAAAAAGCAGCTCTCAGGAATTCATAAGAGTACTCTCCTCTTAAATTATTAGGTGCAGGATGAAGATAGAAAGACAGAGACAGAAGAAAGGGAGGGATAGAAGGAGAGCGACTGATATTCCCTCCCTCAGGCTGAAAATGAAAATACAGGTTTCAGCTCTTGAATGATTGAATGTAGTCTTTGGGCTTTGTAGGTAAGAGCTAGAAGGTGTGGGTATAGACTTAATCTCTTTATGACTTAGATTTTCTCATATTTAAATGGCAGGGTGCCTGGGTAGCTCAGGTGGTGAATGTTCGACTTTGGCTGGAGATTGATGAGTTCGAGCTGCACACTGGGCTAGCTGCTGTCAGCACAGAGCCCGCTTCGGATCCTGTGTCCCCTTCTCTCTGCCCCTCCCCTGTTCACGCTCTCCCCAAAATAAATAAACATTAAAAAAATAATAAAATGGCAATAGTAATGGTAGAACATGGAAAGCACTTAGAGTGACAGACACAGATAAATACTCGTAAATGTCACTTTTTGTTTTTTGTTATTCAATTGTCATTTGGCCCCTTAGCTTCCTGCTCTTGTATCTTTGGTTTCTCCCAAGCCTACCCGGATGCTAACCTGAGAATCTCTTAGTTTTGCTGTGAACCTTTTACTGAATATGTTTCATGAGTGATGGAGGAGGATTTTCCATTGCGTACCTCAAAGCAACAACTTAAACGTTGTTGGTGACCTATGTTGCCCCAGTAAGCCTCTTTGATGATTCTGTTACAGTGGGCTTGCCCAAATCACTCTGTCTTCTCTCTTTTCTGGTGTGCAGAAAAGGTCTTCTGTTACACAGGATAACTCATTCGATTCTAATGTCTACCGTGAAATGTACCGAGAAAATTAAAGCATTGCTTTCTACAAAGTGGCTGTTCAATGTGGCCCTTAGGCTAGCAGCATGGACATTACCTGGGGGCCCTGTAGAAACAAACGTTCTGGGCTCTACCACGGCCATACCGTATCTAATCGGTTTTTTCGTTGTTGTTGCTTTGTTTTGTTTCGTTTATGAATATATTTTCTTGTCAAATTGGCATTATGCCAAACCAAATTTGTTTTAAGAAACCCCTGGGTATTGGCTATGCACTGTAAAGTTTGAGAAGCAAGGCTCTGCACCACAGAATACGGCAGCCATGCAAGCAGACAAAAGATCACCACTCCCTTGACTGTTTCTCACCTGTTTTCTTTATTGTACTTTAATTTTTTTGAAAATTTATTTTGAGAGAGACAGAGAAAGTGCATGCAGGAGCAGGGGAGCGGCAGAGAGAGAGGGATAGACAGAATCCCAAGCAGGCTCCATGCTGTCAGCGCAGAGCCTGACGCAGGGCTTGATCCCATGAACCACGAGATGATGACCTGAGCAGAAATCAAGAGTTGGAAGTTTAATAGACTGAGCCACCCAGGCGCCCCCATTTTTGTACTTTAATGTACAATTGCTGTCTTCATCACAGCTCCAGACAAATTATCAAAACACATTTTCTAAACAAACATAATATTTTTCCCAAGAGGAATTCTGAAAAACAGATTTCTCTCTGCCAGTTATCATCATCATTTGAAGCCTGTTGTAGAACCTTCAGTACTAAATAAAATAATTACTGGCCATTAATTTTTCTTCTCCTCTCTCTTGCTCATTGATCCAGTGTTATGATGCCAGCAAAGCTAGATAGACAATCTTTACATTTAGAAGCAGTTCAGAGCAGTAAGTTCAATTTGGTTCCCAAAGTTATGAGACATCTTGGCTTGATAATCTTGATGGAAATGACTGAAGTTGGAAATGACCAAAGTTGGACCTGCTTACAGTATGGATTGTTAGTAGAGAAAACATGTGAAAAATTAGATCTCTAATACCTTCTGTGTAGAGAATCCTGTTCAGAATGATTGTAAAACAGCTGCTATTTTTCAAGAATGCTGATTTTTGAAGATTCTAACTCAATAAATATCACCATATCATATCCGATGAAGTTTTATCCCTGATTAATCTCACCCTTTTGCTGGCTGTTACCTGTCTTATTTCACCTTCTGGCATCACGTTTTCAGCAATAAAAAGATTACTAGTACCTAACCAAGAGCCAGTAAGGTATTCATCATTGTGCTCAGGTATTAAGTGAAAAAGAAATTTTAAAGTTGATTGAAAAACCATAAAAATAGTTCATGTCTATTTAAAAAAAGGTATCTACTTTCTTCCTATTTTATCTAAGTTCTTGAGATTTTTTTTTTGCCTTCCACTGGTTCTGAAAACTATAGGGGAGAAAATGTTTCTAGATAGACCCAATTCTTCAGCTGCATTCTCATTCTTGCGTTGCCTATTTTTACGATGATGAACCTCTATTGCATCAAGATTGGGTTTTGCTTCTACATATTGAATTTTGATACCCAGTTATTCTTATGTGACACTCTTTCTTGAAGAGATCGTCCAAACCGCTCTTCTACGATTTTCCACATTGAGAACAATGTGACCCTGAGGCCCCAAAATATTATTTTCAGTTGGGGGAAAGAAATTGCTTCTTTCCTCCTAGTCATACAAAATAAGGAGCTTGTTAGGTTTTTTTTTTTCTTTTTCACTTATTCCAAAACATAGAAGCTTAATATATACTATGTCCATGGCCCTATACGTTAACTACAAAAATCAATTTTTGCATGTTTCCCATCCAGTCCGATTCATTGCTGGCTGACGCTTCTCCTCAAGAAGGGTAGAGAGCATGTGTGGCTTGAAGGTTTTCACCTTGCTCTACAGCTATTTTAATCTCTGGATGTTCTTTTTTTCCACCAACAAGACCATGGCATGCTGGTGGGAGGTGTATAAGGAAGGGGGTGAGGAGGTTATGTTGGCAGCTTGTAAAGCCCTTGCTATCCTGGGACTTAACATCTCCTAAATAAAGTGGGCTTTCAGCTCAAGCCTTATTTAAAAAGGAAAAAAAAAATTCTTCTGCAGATGAAACATGCCAGATGGAAACAACTCTACTGACTTGCTCCAAACAGGCCTGCAGCTGTTACTTCTTCCATAACTTTTTCCAGTGAAATTTTTAGGCTTCACCTGTTGATGGGCACAACAGAATTTTTCTTCCCTCCCCTCCCCTAGCCTCCCCCTCTTCCCGACTTCCCCTTAAAAGGAGAGCAGCCTGAACACTTAGAAAGCACAGCTCAGAGTGAGAACTCATATCCACTGTAGATAGAAAAGGGGGTGCTGCCCATGGAGCTGGAAGATGGTGGTTACTCCCAGCTCTTGGTCCATTGGACCTACTCCTGGAGGGACAAGGCAAGCAGCAGAAAGGCAGACACCCTGTCCCTGCTGGCTGTTTCTCTGCACTGCTCTTGAACAACTGTTATTCAGAGCTAAGCTGAGGCTTGCCCAGGAGCTGGGTAATCACCACCATTTGGGTATAACAGAAATATGGAACCTCAGGTTGTGACAAACCAGTGAAACACAAAGCTAGGGATCGTATCCCAGCTATAAAGGTCAAATTCTCTTCAACTGAAATGGACTTTAAGAGAGAAAGAAGGGAAGGAGAAGATTTTTCAGCAAGAGGAAAAAATACTTCCTTTCTGGCTGACACAGAGAGTTGCAGCCTTTGGCTTACATCATTTGGGTTGTTTGTTTTTTTGTAAGATAATTACATCTATGGACACACAGAATTTGACATTCAAAAGTGATCACCCATGACAGCTCCCAACATCTGCTAGCAACGAAGAGAAGATGTCATTGAAAGCTGAAGACTTGATAGATAATACATTGAAAACTAGCGATATAATGAGGTGAATTAAAACTAAATCAAATATTGGATACAAGTTACATAACATTTCACATGTTCTGCATGTAGCCTACAATTCTCTGAAGTTTTTCATGATAAATCCCACCTAGGTTTCTCTGGTAACTCATTTTGTTTGAGTTGAGATGTATTTTTTTTTCAACTGTGCGATGCTTCCCAAATCTGCCAGTCCTGCCCCCTAGTCCTCCTCCCTTGGTGGGAGACCTCACCTGCTACTTCCCAAAGTAGAAGTCGTAAGATGGAAACCTCTCATCTCTGTTCCATCTACTGTATAAATTTGAATACATTGGATCTGCTATCTGCCATCCCCGTTCCATTCTTCCCTCTGACAAATGGAAGGGAAGAAGTGGGCTCTGGGCTCTGGGTTCACTTATGCCTGGTGTACCCTTCACCTCCCACCTTCCATGAACCTCACTACCAACTTTCTGTTCCCTCGGTTGTATGATGAATTTCCTGTGTCAACTGATTCATTTCCGTTTGCTTTTATAATTCATCAGTTTTCTATTATTAAAACCAACAACAAAAGCTTTCAACCTAGCATCGCCTTCCACCTACCCACCTGGTTTCTTTTTGGAGTTTGGGGTTGGGCATCTTAACCAATTTGTGTATGTGTGTCTCTCTAGATATTTGCATATGTGTATGTATGTATATATTTTTTACAAGGGACATTTAAATGTCTTGGTCACTCTCTACTTTTTACAAAGAGCTCCTCAAGGGGGAAAGGATGAGTTTAGAAGAAGTAACCAATCATGCTAGGTCATTACTAAATAGAAATATATAAATTATCTTCAGAGAGAAAGCACATAGCAGGAAGAAATGCTTTCAGGTCCCAGAATATTCAAAAGGTGAGGACAGGCAATGTTTTTTAATGCCCATGCCAGTAATATTGGTTGTCAACAGGCTCTAGGGATGAACACTGTGGGTACATCCCCAGATGCCTGACTTCAGGAATCCATGAGGGTAACTTTTCTCTAGCCAAATGGACTGTACAGTGAGAGAAAGCCTTCCTTCCAGTTTGCTTTGAGGTATGTTTCATGGGCTTGAGTATACACAGACAAATGTGGAGCACCAGATATTTGTAGCACAGATCTAAAAATGCCTGCTCATGGGAGGAAACAAGTGCTGGATCCCCAGGGAGACAACACCCAGAAAGACAGCTCAGAGGGAAAGTGGAGAAAGGTAAACTCAGTAGAAACCTGTTCCCCTGCCAACCAGCGTTGTAGGCTTGGGTGAGTTTCTGAAACAATCCACACTTCAGTGTTCATATTCATAAGACAGGGTTGATAATAACCGTAGTACCGTGATGATTAATTTTATATGTTAAGCTGACTGGGCTAAAGGATGCCCGGATAGCTGGAAAACATTATTTCTGGGTATGTCAGGGAGAGTATTTCCAGAAGAGATTAGCCTTCAAATTAGTAAATTGAATAAAGCAGATGGCCTTCCCCAATGTAGGTGGGCATCATCAATCCCTCAAGGGCCTGAACAGAACAAAAAGACAAGGGAAAGGCAAATTCTCTATCTTTTGGAGCTGGAACACCCATCTCTTCTGCCCTTAGACAGGATTCCCTGGTTCTTGGGCCTTCAGACTCTGACAAGAGGAATTACACCAGCAACCCCCCAACCTGTCCCCCAATTCTCAAGACTTTAGCTTGAATTATATCACCGGCTTTCCTAGTTCTCTAGCTTACAAACTGCCTATATTTGGTCTTCTCAACCTTCAAAATTTCATGGGCCAGTCCTTACACCAAATCTCATCTTATATACGTCTATGTATCCTGTTGGTTCTGTTTCTCTGGAGAACAGAACACAACCCTGGAGAACCCTAACACAACCACCTTCCTTATAGGATTGTTAGTGAACACACACAAGACACTTCGTGTCTGCCACCCGTTACATCTCAGCTATATTACTTTATAGAACTGCTCTGCTAGGCAAGGAAATACTATGCCTAGACTACTTTTCATCACCCTTTCCCACACACATATTATATATAGTGTCATAATTAACAGAAGAATGGGAGATTTCTCCCAGCAGGGTTTAATTTCAACTTGTGAGAAAAAGATAAGTGTCACAGTTGGATGGCCTCTTGGTGCATCCTGAACAATCTGAAACTAAGAATTTGTACTGTGTACCTCAAGCTGTACAGTCTCTTTTTTGGCGTTAGATGACGGGCCTCTGAGGAAGTAATGCCATTTGATATATCCTGCACTGACGTCTGCAGATAATCTGAGGCTTCAGATTATCTTGTTTTCTATATTTGATGAGGTTGTAGTTGGCACCATGAAACTTATCTATGAACTCAAAGCATTTTTTTGAGAGAGAGAGAAAGAGAGTGCCTGTGAGGGAGGGGCAGTGAGAGAAGACTACAGAAGATCTGAAGTGGGCTCTGGGCTCACAGCAGTGAGTCCAACGTGGAGCTCGAACTCAGACATGAGATCATGACCTGAGCTGAAGTTGGACACTAAACTGACTTAGTCACCCAGGCGCCCCATGAACTCAGAGCATTATTAAAGTAAGTCAGCATCTGAAGCACTGAAAGAATGGTACCCACTTGAGGTACCATTACCTCAAGGTACCATTGCTACTTTATCCTCATAGCAAAATAAGGCCTCTGATTGACTGGGCATAAGATTATTTTTAATTTTAGATTAGTTTATTTGGGCACTGGTCTATCAGTTATAGACCTTCTATATTTGAGCTTTTAGGTCTCCTTATGAACTTTGATATGAATGGGAGCTGATACCAAAATTTTGGAAAGCTTTATGTGGATGCATTATACGGTGCATTCACTTTCTGACATTTAATTTTATTTTCCATGGTCTCTCTCTAGACAATATGCCTGGGCATAATTTGGAGTGGGGAGAAAATCATTAAGTACTCCTAGAAATCAGTAAGGAAAAGACAGAGAACACAAGAGCAAAATGGGTGAGAGCCTGGAATAGGCACTTCACAAAAGAGGATGTTAAGTGCTGATTACACATGTGAAGAGTGGGGAGCCTGCTTCAGATCCTCTGTCCCCCTCTCTCAGACCCTCCCCCACTTGCACTCTCCCCCAAACAAAATAAATTCTCAGAGCAACTGTGGCTCTCTTGACCTGATAAATAACCACATCACCAATGAGGTAGTGTTGCCCAAATTATCAAACCAGGATCTGATCAAGACTATAAACCCAACCACCAACATTCAGGAAATACAGAAGCATGCAATTAAACAAAATCAGGACTATGGAGAAATATAATGACCAAAGATAGGATTTCTTCAACAAATGAATTGAAAGTTAATAAGGAGGAGGGAAGGTTTGTCTTAATAATTTATTAAGCTACACAGTTGTTCTGTGTGGTTTTCGGTGTCAGTATTATGTTCCACAGCAAAAACTCCAACCAGTTCTGTCACTGTGCTTCCTTCTGAGAAGCAAAGGCAATCCACCAAGACCCTTTTCCTCAAAGAGAATGTGAAAATGTAGTCACTGAGTGCAATGTAGTATTGTAGGTTCTGTAAAGGAAATGGTTCTGGAAATCAGACGGAGGATCCCCTTACTTAGGGACACAGAACATAGATCATCATTACTTACTGTCACCCATTGCCTTAGCTTGGAACACGGTAATAAAATAGCATAGACTGGGTGACTTAAATAACAGATTTATTTTCTCATAGCTCTGGAGGCTAGCAGGTTTAGATTAGGGTAGAATATGGTTGGTTCTCATGAGAGCTCTCTTCCTGCCTTGCAGACAACTGCCTTCTTTTTTTGTGTCCTCACAAGGTAGAGAGAGAGAGAGAGAGAGAGAGAGAGAGAGAGAGAGAGAGAGAGATTGAGATCTGGTGTCTTCTTCTTCTAAAAGGAGCACTAATCCCATTATGAAGTCCTCACCCCCATGATTTCATTTTATCCTAATTATCTCCCAAAGGTCTCATTTCTAAATAGCATCACACTGTAGATTAGGACTTCAACATATGAATTTGAATTTTCAGTCCATAACACCTGGGTGTAGAGCTTTGGGGGAAACTGAGGGACACTTACCAACATATAGTCCCAGTTCTTTTCAAATTCTATCACACTTAGGAAAAATAAAAATTGCCTACCAATTCAGTTATAGTTAATTATAATCTCTCAATGTGGTCAATATGCTAGGTCCAGCAATTCCCTTTTTACCTCTCTTGTTTTCTTAACTGCTTACTTTTAATTTTCTATGGGCTTATGCAAGGACTTTGTTACCTCTCTCTTGTCTATTATAGACATTTTTTTTTTCTCTTTCTCAGCAAAATTTGGTGAAGTGATATTTAGGCCAGTAAACTCTTACTACATTTTTTTTTTTTTTATTTAAAAATTTTTTTTAATGTTTATTTATTTTTGAGACAGAGAGAGACAGAGCATGAACGGGGGAGGGTCAGAGAGAGAGGGAGACACAGGATCCGAAGCAGGCTCCAGGCTCTGAGCTGTCAGCACAGAGTCGGATGCGGGGCTCAAACTCACGGACCACGAGATCATGACCTGAGCCGAAGTTGGACGCTCAACTGACTGAGCCACCCAGGCACCCCTATTACATTTTAAATGCCAGTGTTCTTGTTACCCCATTCTTGTGAGTTAAGACTCTGAAGTTACTCTAAAATGTATCTTCTGTTAGCACCATGTCAGAATTAGAAATGAGTGCAATGAAGAATTTTATTTATTTAAAAATTTTTTTAATGTTTTATTATTTATTTTTGAGATACAGAGAAAGAGAGAGAGAGACAAAGTGCTAGTGGGGGAGGAGCAGAGAAAGAGGGAGACACAGAATCCAAAGCAGGCTCCAGGCCCTGAGCTGTCAGCACAGTGCCTGACTTGGGTCTCAAATTCACAAGCTGTGAGATCATGACCTGAACTGAAGTCAGATGCTCAACCGACTGAGCCATCCAGGCACCCCGTCATAGACCTTGGGTCTGAAGTTCTCTCTTGTCCATCAAGAGAGCGAGACACAAGATTGAAATGTGAGAGAGGCTAATGTCCAGGAGGAGACAAGAGCCCTGAGTAAGGGTCCTTGCTCCGTTTTTATCAGGATCAGAAGGCTTACAAGCATGATGGAGGTGCACAAAGAGACAATAAAACTGTGAACATTAACTCATGGGTGTGAGGGAAAGGGTGTGTTGAAGATATGGGGTGTTAGGGGTTTGTGTCAATACAAAACAAAATCCTGGAGCTGGGTGAAAGGTTGTTTACAGCAGACAGGAGGCACCACCTCTGTTTACCTAAACTGTCCTAGGGTATAAGAAAGACAAAGCATGTTACCTCAGGGTCAACAAGGCACCTTTCTTCTGCTAATTAGCTCCCCTCTGGGCAAGTTGGCCCTGTTGTGGTCTATAGCCTTGTTTACCTGTTTACCTGTTTTGGTCCTTCCTTCCTGTGAAAGCAGCTTTCTGCTATCTACTAAGTTGGGGGGCATTTCCACCCTGAATACCTAATCTTTTTTACCTCAACTTGTATGTGTTCATCCTGAGATTCCCTATTCCTATACCTTTGTCCTATACTGGGGACCTTTGCCCCGGTTACCTAATTTTATTTACCTAATCTTGTTTACCCAAACTTGGGTGTGTACATCCTGTGACTTTCTAATTCTTTATGCCTTGTTAACCCATTGATGCAAGTTCAGGGAATTCCTAAACTTATTCCCCCCCAGCACCCCAACAATTTTAAAACTTGAGCTCAAAAAAGAGAATTCTCCTCTCTAAGCCTTGAGAAAGATTTTACCTACCTTAAGAAAGATTTCACTATGACCGAAAGGTCATAGTGAAGATCTGTTCAGTGAGATATATTCAAGGAGACCCAGTAATTTGTCTATAATAAGAAAGGGAAATCTACCGAAGTCCCATGGCTGCCTATGTTCCTTCACTTAGTGAATGCCTGACAAACAAGTGTGGCCCATGTTTATATCTCTGGAGCTATCTAAATCCTAGTGATATAATAATGGAAAACAAACTTGCAAAGACACACACAGACTCTGTCCTCAAAAAACACATCATCCTATGAGCATTGCAGAATAGGGAGTGAACAATTCCAATACAGCATAGTATAAGCTATTATAGAAATAAATCTCGTGCTGTGGAAACACATTGACTATAGCACTGTCATGCAAGTTTTGCAAGGCACAGAACACACAAGCACAGTGTGGGATACAGAAGACCAGGACCCGATCATTTCCCTCCATAAGCTTATAAATGTGAGAGAGAAGACAAAGTCAGGAAGCAGTAAATAACAATTCTGGACAGGACAAGATTAAGTGTAAAAGGAGGGGGTCAGATCCTTTAAATGCAATATGAATTTAATAGAAAGGAGAGCCCTGGACTATTGTAAAATTTAAGAGAGGAAGCAGAACTTAAGAAATTTGGGATTGAGTCAGTAGGCTGCAGATGAGGACAATAAGGCCAATGGCTATGTATAGAATTATGAGGTCTCAGTTCCTGGCCACTAGGACACATAGAGTTGTTTTTATTTGGTAATTATTTTTATTTCATGCTGTTAAAACCATAAATAGCACTACCAGCTTGACTAACTAACATGAGGTATGTTCTAGGTATCAGTTAATGGACACAATATTTGCAAGGACAAAATTCTCTTACAAATGATCCAAACTACAGGGATGGCATGCCATGTGTGTGTAATAGCCTTAATGTGTTTAGGAAAATATTATTGGATTAAAAACCAGACATTTTTAATTTAATAGAGCTACATATAAAGAGTCATAAATGACTCACCCAATTGCCTCTTCATGGCTCAATGTTTATTTAACACCAATATAAAAATAGTAAAAATATCATACATAGACTTTAACCTAAGTGCTTTACAGATGGGCCTGAGAACCAGTTTTAAAGATGATATGGGGGAGACATCAGCTTCAAGATACTGAACACTTTGGAGGAAATCAAAGTGGGACAAGAGAGAGGAATTAGGATAAGAATGCAAGCAATTAAATAGTGTCGTACCCAATAGGGCATATGGGCTTAAATATGCTGCAGCTCCCTTTCCATCTGGATTTTAATAAGCTTTGAGTTATTGCCAATAAAATACCAAGGAGGCCTCTTCCGGCATTCATGGGCATCTGTCCACATGGTTCAAACAGGCAGCTGATGGGTTACAGTTGCCATTGAGGGCATGATCAAGAAGGACGCCAGCATTTCAAAGTGGGCCAAGGCTTCACAAGCTACCTCTAGTGAGAGCTTTTAGCGGGGCTCTAGCCTCTATAAAAAATATTTGCCTGAGTATCGCTTAAAATAATTTTAAAGGATTATGAATTCCCTCTCATTTTTAAGTAGATGTGTTGATACATGTAAGTTTTCATCTAAATTTTGAGTGGGATGGAATGTATTTTTAATGTACTGTAAATATTGATAATTTAACTAACACTCTTACCCACTCTCTTAATTTTATCTACAGAATCTAAATTCCAAAGTGATTTGATATGTGTCATTGTCTATTTAAGTAATACATGAATCAGCTTTGATAGATGATAGGACTTTTCTTATATTAATATTTCCAGAAATATGGTAGGACTTTTTCTTATAGTTGTATTTCCATTCCATTCCCCCAAGGGAATTTTATCTAAAGTGGTGATTCATCTAAAATGGTGATTTAAATTTGATTTCCATAATGACTAGGTTTTATTATTTAATTTGTGAATTATCAATATTTTAATTATTAAAATTATTTTGACATATTTTATTAAAGTCATGGACATGCCATTTTGATAGGACAGGTTTTTTAAAAAAATTGTCTTTTTAATGTTTATTTCGTTTTGAAAGAGAGAGAGAGATAATGTGAGCAGGGGAGGGGCAGAGAGAGGGGGAGACACAGAATTTGAAGCAGGTTCCAGATTCTGAGCTGTCAGCACAGAGCCAGACATGGGCTTGAACCCACGAATGGTGAGATTATGACCTGAGCCAAAGTCGGACACTTAACCGACTGAGCCACCCAGGCGCCCCCTGACAGGATGGTTTTTATCTTAAGTCTATTTTGACACTCTACTCCCACCAAGTCCTTTATCTTTTAAGCTTTTTATGTATGTATGGTTAACATTAATAAAAGCTTACAAATCAGACTCTCAGACCATCTCTAAACCCTACTCCACTCCTCATTTCTGATATTCAAGAGCGACCCCAGGTGCCTATCAGAGATGGAATGAAGATAGTGGTTTCAAACATTATTTGTTAAAAAGAAGATTTAAATGGTATGTCGGGGGCTTATGAAAAATATGGGAAAATGTGAAAAGACCAACATCAAACAGCATGTTTTGTCATAATGTCTTTTAACATCTATGCAGACATTTTATCTGAATATAGAGTAGTAAATCTCATTTATCTGATTTTTGAGTTAGGCAATGATTCAAATTCAGTAGGCTTTCATTTTGATTCTAGCTTTGTCACTAATTAACTTGTTTGGGCTTCAGGTTTATTCATCTGGAGAGCGAAGCACTGAAGCTGCTGACATTGCTGATAAGCAGATATCATCTGTTCTGCTCACATATCATGAAGCCTAAGGTCCTATGGTCTAAGTTCAGCATGCACTAAGGCTCTCCTTCGCCGTATTCTTCTAATCAACCTCCAACACTTTATAAATTAAATCCTACCTGGAATATTTTATTCTATTAACATATTGTATGCTCTATCACATTTTACAATATAGTATTGATAATAACTCCATTTATTCGCCAACAGGAGTTTTTCTGGATTAATGGGTAATTCATGGGAACTCATGATATATAAACATACTGAAATAGTTCTCAAGGAGACCAGTTGGACCAGAAATTACCACAGTGGAAATAACAGGAAAAATAAAACTAGGGGTGTCTGGGTGACTCAGTGAAGCAACTGACTTTGGATCAGGTCATAATTTAATGGTTTGTAGGTTCGAGCCCCTCATCACGCTCCACACTGACAGTGTGGAACCTGCCTGGGGTTCTCTTTCTCTCTCTTGCACTCTCCACCCTTCCCCTGCCCACATGCTCTCTATCTCTCAAAATAAGTAAGTAAACTTGAAAAAAAAAACCTAGAAATGACTTAAAAGAGTAAATAGAAGAAACATAAAGATATTTTCAAATATTTGATAGGTTAGTATCCACAAAAGGGAGTAAAGTCAGAATTGAGGCAGAGACAAATGGGAACTTCAACTCCTGGAGCTTAAGCATGGTCCAAGATTGTTCTGTGCAAGATTTATAGCGTAAAGTACAGTAGCTCTAGGAGGAAAAACTGGGACTGCCTCAAAACCAGTCCGTTGGGCCTATTCCTTACCAGTTTATTCACACAACTTCCAATATCTCCATTATCACTGTGGTCAGGCAGCTCAACTGCCAGTAGAAATCCAGGTTCGGGATTAGTGCAACCCAAAGAATTTAGGATTTTTGTAGAGGTGATGTAAAATAATAACCTCATTTTTTTGAAAAAAATAGGTGTAAATGAAACAAGACGTATTTATAAAAAATAAGCAGTTGGAAAATCATGGACATTAACACGGCCATCATTAAACAAAAGAATAGAAAAGAATAGAATAGAATAGAATAGAATAGAATAGAATAGAATAGAATAGAAACAAACAATAGAATGGAATACTCTGAAATAAACATTTTCAAGGAGAGTCTGAGAATTAAAGTGTGGTACAGAAAAATTCACCCAAAATTGAGGACAGATAAAAAGAAAGTTTTCTTATTTGAGCACAGATTTTTTTTTCAAATAATCATTCAAGAAATGAAGAGAGGATCATAGATAGATAGACAGACAGAAGGTAGTCAGGCTTTCATTAAAAAAAAAGGACATGGTAGAAAAATAAGACTCATAAAACTCATTAATAATTACTAGAAATTTCCAGTGAGATTAGTATTATAAATTTAGGGCACTGTGGGGACTGCAGCACTATCTAAACGCATTGAAATTCATTCTTTTTTAAAGCTGAGTAAAACCAAACCAAATAGGAATACTGGAAAGATGTAGCTGGTGGATTACCACTTTTCAAAACTTGCAACAAACACCCTTCTAAAGAATTAAAATGGAAAAGAAACCATAGAAGCCCTACAAAGACTCACCATGACTAGTATGGTTATAGTTCAATAATTCAAACTTGATTTACTCTAAATATTAGTGTCTTGTTAGAATCATACATATGCCCAGGTACTGAGAGCCTTGTTATATATTGTAAATTATTACCTTGTTCATTTTGAAACACTGGGAATCTGTTCCAGCCATCATGGAGTTTATGTTATCAGCAGCAATGAACTATATGTATCCTAAATGCCCAGAAGTCTAGGATAGTCAATTTGTTAGCAAGGAAGCCCACACTAAATTAGATCTATGTTTCTCTACCCTGCCTCCATTACATAATGGAGGAACTTTAAAGAGCTCCTGGTCATGAACTCTGTTTAATAAAACAACGCTGAACTTTTGTTCCAACTCTCTTCATTCACGAATGTTATTTATGGTTTGTGCCACCAACACCAAAAAGATTGAGATTTATAGATTGCAATTTACATCATATTGATTCTATTTTCCGGTAGTTTATTTTTCTCATGAAAAGGAGTAAAACCAGAGAAATGGTAGAAGTTTTAATAGGAAATTTGGGCCAACCTCAAATCCCTAAATGACCTTCTAAACCAAAAGTATATTTTTGAACTCCTCGTATGTGGGGTTCCAGATTAAGAGAATTCCATGCAATAGCTAAGGAACTGATTATTTTATACACATAAAATTGTTGATTAGTGATACATTTTGTGATTTTTCCCCCTTTTTTTTTAGCAGTAACTAGCTCATGTTCCTATAGTTCTATAAGAAAGAGGAAGGACTATAGTTTCAGTTCATGTCCAACAAATTACCAAGTTTTTTAAGAGTGGGAGACTTTTACTAAAACCAAAATGTTTGCAATGATAACCTACAGTTTTAAAGACTGAAATATAAATACTTGAGTTCATTTATTTGTAACTAATTTAGAAGATTTCTGAGAGGACTAGAGAAGAAAGGAATGTCTATGCCAACTTTTGTAGTTTTTTCCTAAAAGTCAAGAACACCGAACACTGTAAGCTACAGATTGTTAGTTGTAACTCTACACATATAAATTCTGAGTAAGTTCTAAATTTGGAGAACACGATTGTAGTTAAAAAACAAACAAAAAAATTTAAAAAAGCTCAAAAAAAAACAGAACCATACAACCACCACCAACAACTCAGCAATGGTAAAATCTTCCCATCAGAGCTTAATGAATCCATTTTCCTTTTCAAATAGCTAACTTCATAGCTAGGAGAAGAATTTAGGGTCTGGGCAATTACCACTAGAGATTATAGTTTACTCACACTACTACATCTTATAATTCTTTAAAAGCATTAGCAATTGACCTGAATTAGGAACATGCGTGAGATGAAAACTCATTTCGTAGCTGCCATATTTCTAATAGGGCAAGAAATACCCAATAGGATTTATGTCTGGAGGATAAAGCATATTTGTCTGCATTTACATGCTAATAAAAAGAATGTGAACCCCTCACTGGAGGTATAGCACGGATAGGAGAAAGTGTGGATGAATACAGTCATGCGTATTAGTATGCAGATCATTTGTCTTTTTAAAAAACTGATTTTCTTCCCAAGCAGAGCCACCCTGAAATCCGGGCTACTGTGGTCCATGCTGGCCTTGTGCTTCACGGCTCTGTGTAACACAAGCACCATGGGAGCACACGGGTGCCTCACCCAGAAGCAAGCACGAGTAGACAGCATTCTCTGAAGACCCGTGCTCATGACTAACCCTTTCAGGTTCACCAAAACACGTCATCACATCTCTTACCCTCTGTTCTTGTATCTGAAGTCCACTGAGACCAAATGTATTGGTCTTTTGGTTTGGGCCACGGCCAACGTAAGAGGCCGATGCTGTTTCAGAGTAAGGACGGGGCTTGAATGGTAGAAATGCTTCATACACACAAAAGACAAATTAATTACCTCATCAAATTTCCCTTTTGAGATAGCATGAGAGCAATAAATTATTGGTTAGAGAATCTTTCTTTTTCCCCCAGTAATGCTGAGATACTATTTTCTGGCTTCTCACGTTTTAATTCATGACCCTGGAGATATTTATCACAGTTGTATAAATCTTAAAGTTATTACTTTTAAACTTCTGTTATCTACAGCTGAGACATAATTGTGAACCTTGAAAACTCTATTATCAAATAGACATGGCATGCTAAATCCCAAGTTCTAGTTTATAAATTTAACATACATTTTCCAAATATAAATTTCAATTTCATCTGTTCAAGGAATTCTGACTTAAGTTGTGGTATTTCCTACTTATAAATTGCCTTTTGAATATTTCAGAAGAGAAATAATTTATGGAAATTCATTAGAAATTAATTTTACTTAAAATATATTTGGGATTTCATTGATGTAAGGCCATTACTAAAATAGTTGTTGAATAATTAAAATTAAAGCATCATTTTATATACTTTTACTACATTTATATTTAAGGTTTTAAATCCTATCTATCAATAGTGTACCAATTAGGTGAAAATACTGATTACATAAACATAATAACTGGTTCTACTAGAATGAAGGCAATAAAAATAAGTGTTATTAAAATATATAACCATCTAGGGGCGCCTGGGTGGCGCAGTCGGTTAAGCGTCCGACTTCAGCCAGGTCACGATCTCGCGGTCCGTGAGTTCGAGCCCCACGTCAGGCTCTGGGCTGATGGCTCAGAGCCTGGAGCCTGTTTCCGATTCTGTGTCTCCCTCTCTCTCTGCTCCTCCCCCGTTCATGCTCTGTCTCTCTCTGTCCCAAAAATAAAATAAACGTTGAAAAAAAATTAAAAAAATATATATATATATAACCATCTATGGATTGTGTATATCTTTATTTCATTACTCATCCAAAGATTGCTGGCTTATGAACAGAATAGCAGGCATGCAGAGTAATAAGTAAATTCATTCATCTTTGGTATTTTGCCAAACTTTGGTCACTTAAAAGCTAAATCTTTGGGATGCCTGGGGGGCTCAGTCGGTTGAACGACGGGCTTCGGCTCAGGTCATGATCTCACGGTTTGTGAGTTCGAGCCCCGCGTCGGGCTCTGTGCTGACAGCTCGGAGACTGGAGCCTGCTTCCGATTCTGTGTCTCCCTCTCTCTCTGCTCCTCCCTTGCTCGTTCTCTGTCTCTCTCTCTCTCTCTCTCTCAAAAATAAATAAATAAACATTAAAAATAGTTAAAAGCTGAAGGTTTGAACATATTTTCCAATTTTATAATTACGAAGATATATTTGCCAAGAGTAGAGAATAGAGCAGATTTTATTTAACAGTCTGTTAGCTTGATATGTAACTTTTAAATATTTGACACATGGTATGTGGGTCTCTCTTTTTCCTCTTGGCAGGTCCACCTCCTGGACCTGCAAATGTTAGAAATGAGCTTGGTATCGAAGACACACTCTAGAGAGTAGGTCTAAGGATGCATGCTTGGAAACGTATAAGCCAGTTCTGGAACTGTGTCATGTGGCCAGGCAACGGGAGGACATGACAATCTTTCCACAAAATCATTAAGTATAAATAGGTTACATATTTTAGTTTATGCTGATTTAGCTTTTGGCAAATCAGAAAAATTCTTATACTACATTCTAGAATACACAAGTAGTGGGCAGTTCCATATTCTAGGAAAAACAAAATCCCAACGTTCTGTTTCGGATATACCGTTTGCTCCTCCAAAGTTACTGTTTATCGTTTGTCCAACTTGCTATATGCACTGCGAAGCAGATCCATGTAGACTATTGATGGATTGTGTTGATATCTGGTTTCTGATTGGGTTGGAGGTTATTGGACATGACAGTGAAGGGGACGTGAGGTCCACTGCTCTCTGTTTGGCATGTTCCTATAGGCCGGCAACATCTATCTACTGAAACCCACAGCTTCTTTAAGGAGCCCCACTTTATTCCTCTTGACGCAGGATCTGGTCATGGCTCTACCCCTCACTCTTTTAATGTTTAGGTATTATGCTTATGGGTGCCTAGCAGTCCCTGGCCACTGCGGTACCCCTTGTTACTTTTTCTAAACCTGATTCACACATCTGCAGATAGTTCCCCTCCTACATTTCTTTTAAAGTTTTTATTTGTATTTATTTTTGAGAAGAAGCAGGGAAAGGGCAGAGAGAGGTAGGGAGTGAGAGAATCCCAAGCAGGCTCTGTGCTGAGAGCACAGAGCCCGACATGGGGCTCAAACTCATGAACTGTGAGATCCTGACCCGAGCCACAGTCAAGAGTCAGAGGCTTAACCGACTGAACCACCAAGCACCCTTCCCGTCCTTCATTTTTAAAGTCTTCTAATTGCCCAGTCTGCATGTGCCAAGTCTCCCATCAGCACCATGATTACTATTCAGTTGATCAACGTGGGTTGAGCTGTGCAGTTCCACTTACGTGTGATTTTTGATAAATACAATACTGTAAATGTATTTTCTCTTCCTTATGATTTTTAACATTTTTTTCTCCAGCTTATTTTATCATAAATATACAATATATAATGCAAATACGAAGTATGTCTTAGTCGACTGTTTACAAGTAAGGCTTCTGGTTAATATTAGGATATTAGTACTTAAAGTTTGGTTGTGGGGGCAAGAGTTATGCTTGGAAGTTTCACTGTGCCAGGGTTTGGTGCCCCTAATCCCCAGGTTATTCAGGGTCAGTTGTATTTTCTACGAGCATTTGTGTGACTTTGATAATTATACTTTAATTTTTGAGCCACAGTCCCTGTTCCAAGCAATAGATCATCAATGTTCGACAGAAACTTAGTTTAAGAACCAAAACGCTAATAGTCTCAATAGTATGTGCAACTTAAACACTGTCCCAGTGTGTTCTCTTTGGAGACGACCTCTAGCCCTGAAAACAGTGTCTGTTCATTATAGGCACTTCAATAATTATTGAATGAATGTCCAATCAATACTAAGGGACAGGATATGACCTCTCAGAGCCGATGGTAAAAGTTGCTTCCTTCCCTGAACTCGTTTCCTTCCCACATCTGAGTGTCTCTTTTTCGCCTTCTATACTTACATGAACATGGGTGGTGAATGGAAAACTGGTAGAATGAGGACACAGTTAGTAGAAAGGAAGTTTAACAGTTTTTCAAATAATATAACATCAAAATATTTGCGAAGTTCTCTGCCTTTGAGAGGCTAGGCCTTGACTGTCTCCCGACTTCCACACCACGGAGGTTTTTAAATAGTGTGCAAGTCTTACATTCCCCAGTCTTAGTATCATTTCATTATAAATTAAGATGAGGCTAGTTCCTTTAGAGGAAAATTGATCTGGTGTCTGCTGCTCTTTCTTCCGTTGATTTTTTCCCATTGCCTTTTCATTTTTCTTGTTTGATATCGTTCCATATTTTAATGAGACCCTTATATAATTCATATTACATAATTTATAGTTTCCTGGGTGATAGTCCCGTGCAACCACATTTTCCCATGAAGTTACACATTGTTCCTTATACTTCTTAAAAATATTTGCCAGTAGGTTTGCCACCATTCTTGTTCCTAAAATTTTATATTCTTTCGTGTACTAAAAGTGAAAAAAGATAGCAAGCCCACTTTTTGTATTACCTAAACCATTAGTTTCTTATGAGTTTCTTCCTCTTATACTCCTTACCTTTTTATTCTTATTTTCTTCCTAGTGTCCTCAGATAAATGCTTTTTATTTTGTGATTAATCATGGAAATGACTTAATGCTATGAATTTTAACCTTGGCTGCAGTCCATGGTGTTCTAACTGCTGCTAATCACTAAATAGACTGTAATTGCCACTTTAACTTTCTCAGTCATCTGTGTTATTTACAAGTATTTTCTTATTTCTAAACGCTTGGAGAGAAGTTGTAACCTATTTATTATAAATGTCTAAGTATATTACATTTAATTTGAGAACACCGGTTACATGTTTGTTTTATTGAATGTATTGACATTTTTTTGGACCTTTAATGTGTTCACTTGATAAAATCCTATGGACATGATCAAACTAATATATGTAAAATTGGGCTTTTAAGATTACTCAGATATAGATACATATACACACTCATACATATATCTGTACATGTGTGCGTCATGTTTATATATTTTATATACTACATCTGTTCCTTGTGGTTATGGGATCAAGGTTCTGTTTTCCTGATGGCTATAAACTGAGGGCCATTCCAAGCTTTGAGAAATGACTGCATTCTTTATTTATGGCTCCTTTCTTCCATTGTCAAAACCATCAGCATGGTTTGATGGGTCAAGTCAAACCAGGTCAAGTCCTTCCCATGCCACATCTTTTTTCTGACCACTAATGGGATGCACTTTGAAGACTGTTGTGATAAATGGGGCTCACTTGGATAATCCAGCAACATCTCTTCATCTGAAGGCTCATAACTTATAATCACATCTGCAAAGTCTTCTTAAAGTGCAGACATCTTTGGGGGAGCCATTACTCTGTGTACCACAAGTGGATTGGTGTGAAGAGTAAAGCATTGGGCTACAGTAACTAATGGACTTTAATATTATGAAAATGTGTTTTCAGGACTATGACTTTTTTTAATGCAGAACTTAATTGTGAGGGTAACAGAACTGCAAGGATACTGAAATCACAAACCCCATAAGACCTCTATGCCAAGATCAGATCCTTGTAAGGAAAAGAGTGGGATTCTGAAAGCTGGGATGAAGAATATAAGAATTGGAGAATCACAAACACGTTTCCTCTGAACTCTCCTAGATAGAAAAAGCAGCCCCTCTCCCTGCATAGAAGAAAGCAGCCTCCCCTTGCCAAAAGCTATGCAAAGATCTCACCTACAGCAGGTGCTTTGTAAGGGTATGCTTGCATTCCATCAAGTACTTTCCCACTTTCATTCATTGCCTCCAATAATTAGAGTTTGGTCTGAGCATAGCCCAAGGAGGGAAATGCAATCCTTGCTCTAGGAGGAAATGCATTATACAACAAAAGTATGACACAGGACTGGCAAATATGTGTTCACATGATACAGGAGTAATTAAGTGGCAATATATCTTGAGGATGCTGGATTGAGACACAGGCAAAATACACAGTAGGTTAAGAGCTTATTAACATAGAAGTATTTTCCTGAGACTTCTAGTTCACATTCCGGGAATATATTTGGAAGCAGTACTAATTACCTGCTAGAACATCTCCTTGAAGCTGGACATTAGAAGGGTCGAAGATAAAGGGGATGGAGATACCAGTATGGCTATGATTAAAGAGGGTTCAGAAAGCTCAGGGAGGTAGATCTGTTAAAATGCATTTACAAGGTGAAGTGAGAGAACCACTACCTGACTAGGTTCTCTGGAGAACAAAAGGAGATTCCCTCTTCCTGAGGCAGGAGAATGTACTTGTGAGGGACCCCTGTATCTTTAAGCAGCTTGACGCTATGGCTTCTTTCCAGAGTTGGAAGTAAGAGATGCTAGGGATCTGGCCTCTTCACTATCAAAGGGGAGACACTCACAGAGGCAAAGTAGATGGTCCATGCAATGGGCAGTAAGGCCATCAGGTTATTTGACTCACACAGGCATCTACAGTAGAGCATAGTGTTCCAGAGTAAGATAGATGGACATCCTACTATATAAATTGTCTTATATATCCAGAAAAAAATCAAGAACTAATAAAGGAAAGGTCACTCTAACCTTTCTAGATCTAAGTCAGTGCATAGGCATTGAATTCATCGATCAGTCTCCTTGAAAGAAAATTTTAGATTTCTTAAAGCATGTTCGAAGCAAGGTTTGAATTGACCTTGGTGGTGGGAGACTCAAAACCCCATTATAGTCTTTTGTCAGAGTGAAGGCTAATGAATGCCAAGAAAAAAAAAAAAAATCTGTACTTGGTCCATCTGACAGTGAATCAAATGGATCCGAAGATTCATTCTGTGATTACTTTCCCTGTCCTCAAGTGCATATTTAGGATGGATCTACTTAGGTGCTGATAGACCCCCAACTTGTAGATTCAGAGCCCCTATGGTAGGAAGCATCAAGTGAAGTCCCTGAAACAACTTTTTCTCCCTGAGCTAAGATATTAAGTTGGTTGCAGTCTGAACAATAACTTCTCAAGGACTTAAATAAGATTGGTGATCCCTATTAGATCCCAGTTCAGTTCAGTAGTATAACACCTGTGGAAATCAAATAGATAGGATTATAATCGATCAACATGAATTTAACCAAAAGAAAGACTCATAGTTACAGGGTGGGGTGAGTTATCTTCACTGGAACAGATGAACACTTGGTATCCAGCTACTGGGAAAGTAAATGTGAATTCTTTTTTTTTTTTTTTTAATTTTTTTTTAAACATTTATTTATTTTTGAGACAGAGAGAGACAGAGCATGAACGGGGGAGGGTCAGAGAGAGAGAGACACAGAATATGAAACAGGCTCCAGGCTCTGAGCTGTCAGCACAGAGCCCGACACGGGGCTCAAACTCACGGACCGCGAGATCATGACCTGAGCCGAAGTCGGCCGCTCAACCGACTGAGCCACCCAGGCGCCCCAAATGTGAATTCTTTAAAAAAGCCTTATTGATTCTGCTCTGTGATCGGTGATCTTGGTCATCTTGACTTTCTGCAGAACATCACGCTAACCAATTGTATTGATAATGGCATACCAGTTGAACCTGGTTAACATGGTTGAGTGGCCCTGGTAAAACACATGCCCCAAGAGACAGGAGGTAGATGCACAAATACTTAGGGAACCGCCTCATCAGGCCAATTGTCTGAATCATGTCAGATGTTCCTTCTTTCCCTTTTATGTAAATAACAAGTTGTACCTCGTAGCCTTGCCACTAAAAACAGGTACATATATACCTAAATATGCAATATATCAACAATACATGATGATGTATTCTTGTGCATATAAAAATACAGTATAAGCAGTATTTGAACAGACATTAAACTTGTAACAGTGGTTATTTGGGTCCAATGGGAGCATTACCTTCATTTGGCAACTATATTGATTATTCTGTTTTAGGTATAGAAACAGTTTTTGTAGTAGACATTAAAAAAAGGTGAAAAAAAAACCTCTCTAAGTTATTCTATTCCCTCAAACATTTCTTTTAGAATTAAATACAAAATTATCTCATTTTATTGTTTAAAAGTCTGGTAAAATTTGAATGATCAGCACCCAACAACTCCCTTAGCTTTTCTCACCCGTACTCCTGCCTTCAAACACACAAATGGCTCCTCATTTGTAATTTTCTTTGTTCTTATGATGATGAAGTTCTTTGGACAAGGGATCATCTTATGCATGGAACGACCACTCTTGCAAATCTAGACCCATTCATTTAGTCTATCCAGTGAAAGACTGTATTCTGCCCTAAATTTTTATTTTACATTCTACTAAAAACCATTCAATAAAAGTGTTCTAAATCTTGACTTGTGTTTCTTAAAGGTATCTAAATTATTTCAACGACCAAAGTAGTCCTTTAATAACACTGATGAATTAATTATATTTGCTCAAACTATACCCAAACTGGTGAGGATTTTGTCAAACGTTTTCCAGTATAGAGAAATTGGTTCCAGAACTCCTGTTAATGAGGTGCAAACTTTTTATGTATGTAGAGCATTGTTCTTCCGATCTTTATCCTGTTTAAGTCACACTTAGAAAACTCAGCCCTAATTTCCTCCCTTCAAAAGAGATTGTTGTTGTTGTTTCAATTTTTAGCTAATTTCCTTTATTTATACTGCTTTTGTCATGCGTCGATAATGTTGACCAACTTCAGATATTTACAGATTCGAAACAGCTGCAAACATATAATTAGATCTTATCAACTTTGGCCATATGTTTGTGAACAAAACTCTCTTCCCCTCTGTCACCAAAGAGCTAAAAACACTTAGGAATTTGGCAAGTTTACAAACTTCCGTATTCTTACTCTTTCTACTAGGATCCTAGATCTTAATGAGTTTCCTCAACCTAATCTATGTGAAATGTTAAGTCTAGGAACTGTCTTTCCAGAATTGTGTTACCCAACTACATAAACACTGTATGCCTGGTAGTTTCCTCCACATTAAACACCCTACCTAATACTACTGTATTTATGACAGTGAGGCTGGCCTGATAGTAATTTATAACAAGATCACCCACAGTCATCCATGACTCACTTCACAGGGAAAGGGGTCTCCTGCCTGAACACCAAATGAGGATACCTCAATGCCTCCCTTCCATTCTTGTTTGTCTTACTAGGCTGTTAAATTTTAGTTTGGATACTCTTCAGTTAGACTGTTATAGGTCACTTTCCCTTTAATGTTGTCAATACATAGAGTATATTTCAGGAGAACAGATTTTATAAGACTTAGCTACTTAATAAATTCCATTTTATTAGGGAAACTGCCATTTTCCTACCCACACCTCCTACTAGCAGATAACAACTCTGATTTTAATCAGGTCGCTTCTGCTGGGTAAGTTTGTACTAACTGGTGTGAATCATTACTTTGTTCAAAGATTTTATTCCTTTTTTCCTGCTCAACAATCATCCCTTTAGCAAAACTGAGTCAGTTATGAGCTGCATTTGGAAGCAGGATAGAGATGCTTAATCCCTGGTTTCTCTAACTCTATAAAATCAGTAGCAAATGAAACTGCACAAGGAATGGAAATCACAGGAAAGATTACATAAAGAAGCACAGGGAAGCAATTTCAGAAACAAAGAGTTCAATCTGAATTCACATTAAAAATTTTCCAGATCAAAATTCTGCAACAAAATAACTCAGAATAGGTGCATTGGATTATGTCAGCTGAAATTGCTCTTTTCATTAAAAAAAAAAAATGGCATATGATTTTGACCTGAGCAATAAATCTCACAGGAAGATGACAGATGTTAACATTAATAAAATGTTTGTTACAGGGAACTAAAAAAGAAATGGAAGAAAAGCATGGAGAAGTACTTTAGCAAAGCTTATCTATAGAATTCAGAAATAATGTTTATATCAAATTTCCTGCCTGATTCCAGACAGATCACAGAGCCATGGCAATTAATAAGTGTTCATAGTTAAATGCAACCGTCATGTTATTAGTCAGTAGAGATATCAAGGAAGTAAACAAAAATCTTATAGCTCATTTCACCTTTAAGCCTGAATAAATTCATATTGTCTTTTTTCTTCCTGGGGGTGTGGGTGGGACAGAAGATGGGGAGAAGAGGAGAGATACTAGGTGGAGGCATACTTGAACAAAGCTGAATTTAGCTTATATTGTAATTCACATGTGTGGGTGCTCTTCTTCCGAGAAGACAGAATCCAAATACCTCCTGGGAAAATTTTAGCCATAATGAAAGCAAGCAAGTTCTAGAACCACCAGAACAATTAAGTACCTCAACTGCTCATTTTCCATTCAAATACCTTAATGGAAAAAGGTGGATCTAATAGTTTTCTTTTTATGCACTTTTCTCTTTTCCAGCACAATCCCTAAGTCAGTTGTTTTTCATTAGACCCTCCACTTCCTTCAGGACTCGACTGATAATGAGTTCTTTAAAGAGACACTGACTCCAAGTTGGACACGCTTCTGACATTTTCTTTACAAATAATATCATGACGCTTCTTGATTCTTCCTAAGCAATTTCAGTACCTGGGGCAGAAAGCTCTTGGCAAATTCAAAAGAGACTACAATTTAAAGGCAAATAGCATACAACAACAACAACAACAAAACAAAGCCTGAGGTAAAGGAGAGTCGGATGCTGATGTTTTTTTTAATTTTTTTTATTTTTTGAATGTTTATTTATTTTTCAGAGAGAGAAAGACAGAGCGTGAGCAGGGGAGGAGCAGAGAGAGAGGGAGACACAGAATCTGAAGCAAGCCTCAGGCTCTGAACTGTCAGCAGAGAGCCCGATGCGGGGCTGGAACTCACGAACCGTGAGATCATGACCTGAGCTGAAGTCGGACGCTTAACCGACTGAGCGCCCCCCCAGGTGCCCCTCAGATGCTGATATTTTTATACAAATAGGTTGTGTATCTTAAGTTGCCTACCAGTAAAAGGACAGACTATGCATGTGTTGGAGATGACCGGTGCTAAGAAATATCCGGTTTCCCTCTCTCTTTGCTCTTACATCTGGGTAGAGCCATTCGGCCAGTTCCAACCAGTGAATTGTGAAAGGAGGAGAAGCATGTTCCTTGCAGGCTGAGGCAGTGAAAATCCACCTAAGACTACTCTGTTGGCATGCCCGCACTACAAGTCATGGTTTCCAGATATTAGACCCGCAAGCTGGGAACAGTCTGTTCTGTGACCCTCTTAGAAGGAAGTGCCCAAGAGAGCTGCTGGATCCAAAATGGCTTTACACTGATATTTTGGGGTTAGTACATTATTATCACAGCATGACCCAATCCCTCCTGACTTATTCAAAACACAAATATAAAATTATAATTAAATTCAGGAATATAATTAGTAAACAGCTATCCAATATGACCTGTTAAAAATAAATGTGCAAATTAAAATAAGCCATTTTAATTATTTAACACCTTTTGGGGGGAAAAAACCCTGTAATACCCATATCTAACTAGGCATAGTAAAATAGACACTCATGGATTGCCACTAAAAATATAAATGAAATATTTTTGGATTTTTTTTTATTAAAAGCATTCATAGTTTTGATCCAGTATGTAAACATTTGGTAATCAAGACAATAAAATCAAGAGGTAGAGAGAAAATTTTGTACGGATTATACTTCACATTGCAGTCAAAAAAGGAAACCATCTTAAATGTCAGGTAATGAAGGGTTTAAAAAAACCATAGTAAGTCAATTATGATTCATCTTAATCAGCCATTTAAATGGGGTTTGTGAAAGTCCTAGAATGTAAAAAAAAAAAATTAATTTTAACTTATAATTCCTCATTTCTTTCTAAGTAACAATAACTGAAAGGTTATGTTCTGGATAAGTCTATTTACATTAAGACTAATCAGATCACTCTGAACAGGAAAGAGGAAAGAGAGGTAGGAATGGTCACTAGGAAGAGGCTGGTGATAACATGGGCATTGCCCTGTTTGGGAAGGGGTAAAGGGAGAGAAGAGATTCTGAATGGCAAAGACAAGACTGAGGAAAGCAATGTGGAGGGAAATTGAAACATCTGAAATGAATAGTGCAGTGGAAATCCTTGCCTTTACCTGCAAAGTAAAACACTAAATTCTACCTTGCTTGCTTTTGTATAAGTGGATTTGAGGGAGGGGGTGCAGGTAGCTTTGGGAGAGAGATGCTGAGGTTTAGATTTAGGTGGTAGAGATGTGAAGACAGCATGCACAGAATCTGATGAGTTTAATAGAATATAACATTGAAACAAGTCAGCATAAACTACATAAAACCAAATCACACAATAAAGAAAAACTGAAACTGTTTGGAGACTAAAGACTGGAATGAAATTTACCACCCAAATGCAAATATGTCCCGATCACCTCTTGGAGGACTGAATCGTTTCAGTAGGGACACCATATGTGGGGCTGGGACACAGCCATGGTATGTAATCCTACCAAAAGAAACGGTAACCCAGATGATCTGGAAAGAAGACAAACAAAAATCTGCAAAGAAAGCTAAGAGTTGAGAATCAAAAAGTCCTATTCTATAGCCAAATCCAAAGACCAATTGGAATCACTCTGAGTGGGTTAGAAACTGGCCTGGAATCCGGCCTGCTCAGGTAGGGCAGCTCAGACTCAAGCAAGGACTTTCTGGATTGACCTTTCAAATGCCAGCAGGTGCTATACTGGATGGAAGATACGAGGGCTATATTGCTTGTTTTGGTGGAGGGCTATGGTTTCATTTTACTTGGGAACTACTTTTTGATATCTTTGGAGTATTCCCTAGTATAAAAGACAGCATTTTATAATGGACTGTAATTTCAATATTCAGGAATGGGAGAACAGGGATAAGAAGAATAAAGAAAACAATGAATTTCAGGAGAGAACACTGAATCCATAACAATAAAAATATGTTCCCCTTCCCCACTGTCCCCCATTTAAGAATGTGTTCCTCAAATATTCCAGCTTCAAATCTAAGATAGTCCTATTCAACCTTTGCCTTGAAAAGGTTTATAGTCCTCTTTTTTTCAAAAGCAATCAAAAAAAATTTTAAATGATGGGCAGTAAAACATATTTAAAGTAGGGCACTTAAATAGTCTTTGGTTGAGCTCAGAAAACACTGGCAAATGGATAAGTATGAAGATTTGTGTGTCTTCCCAGGTCACCCAGAAACTCCCTTTTCTCTGTCAATTTCCTTTTTTTCATGAGAGGTGACCCCTCATGGACGGTGCTTTCTTTCGTGACCCAACCATAATTGAGTGGACCGCGGGCGACCTTGATCTAAAAACTGGGTCAGCCCACCTATCTCTGCATAGAATTTGGAAATTGGGACCTGAGAAGATGTCCATGATCTAGAATTATCCCAAGTAGAGAGAAGAGAAAAGCCAACAGGAGTGAGGAGAGAAGGGGGTGGAGAGAGAAAGAAGCTGACTCAGGAGAAGTAGCAGATTACACAAAGAGTATTTATAGTATTCTGCTGATATGCAATAATATCACCAATTCTGAGTTATCTGATTAACCCTTTTATGTATTATTGTTCAAGAAGACTCAAGTTTTTTCAGGTTAACTGCTGCCAAAATTTCCTAATCATGCAGAGACAGAGAGAATTCTATATGAACCTAGCATTGACCCTTGAACAACACGGCTTTGAACTCAACAGGTCCACCCATATGTGGATTTTTTTTTTTTCGATAAATATAGCACAGTGATATAGATGTATTTTCTCTTGCTGTGATTTTTTTTAAAAGAAGTTTATTGATTTATTTTGAGACAGAGAGAGAGAGAAAGAGAGTGAGGAAGGGGCAGAGAGAGAGAGGGAGAGGGAGAAACCCAAGCAGGCTCCATGCTGTCTAGAGCATGACGTGAAGCTCGATCTCACGAATCGTGAGACCATGACCTGAGCCAAAATCAAGAGCTGGATGATAAACTGACTGAGTCACTCGGGTGCCCCTTCCTTGTGATTTTCTTAATAACATTTGCTTTTCTCTAGCTTACTTTTTTGTAAGAATATATAATACACAGAACACACAAAATATGTGTAAGGTTAGGGTTCAGGTTAGGGTTAATCAATTGCTTATGTTACCAGTAATGTTTCCAGCCAATAGGAGGCTATCAGTAGTTAAGTTTTGAGGAAGTCAAAAATCATATGCAGATTTCTTCACTGCACAGGGGGTCAGCATCCCTAAGGCCTGTATTGCTCAGTGATCACCTATAGAAAGAAATAATTCTAATTTGATACTTACTTAAGTGGTAGCCTTTACACAAAAGAAAAATAATAGACCCAATGGTACTTCTCACCTCATACAAGGTAACAGGCAAATTAAATTTAATCAATATTGAGAGAAACCAAAAGTAAATAAGATAAATAAATGTTACACCATAGAATAAATTTATGGTTTGTTATCATAGTGTTTATTAAATAATAAAAGAAATTGGCAATGTAATTGTTCATTAATAAAATACTGGGTGTAAGCAATCACTTAAATATGTAAACAAATAAAAAAGCTTTCATTGATATTCAGTGGGTATTTTTAGAGCTTGTTTCTGTCTCTTACAGCATTTATATCTATTGCTTTGCTCATAACAGTGAGCATCCAATCTGTAATATTCCTAAAGCACTAAATATTTTTAAAAAGCAAAACCAGATTTAATTATGCTTATTATACTGAACTTATTGAAGTAAGATCATCTATATACAATTTAAAGTATCTGACAGGAAAGAAGCAGAATTGTTCTTAATTCTTATTAAATAGAAAGTTCCATTTCCTTTCAGTTATTTTACAACTGGAAGTTGGTACCTCTTAACCTCCTTTATCTGTTTCACCAGCCCCCTCCACCCACCACCCCTCTGACAACCACCAGTTTGTTCTATTTGGTCTGGGTTTTTTGATTGTTTGTTTGTTCATTTTAATTGACACATATTTTGTGTGTTATATGTATTATATACTGTATTCTTACAGTAAAGCTAGCTAGAGGAAAGAAAACGGTAAAAAAACCACAAGAAAATATATTCACAATACTGTATCAGAAAAAAATATCAGCATATAAGTGGACCACACTGTTCAACAAAGGGCCCACTGTACTTAAATTTGAATTAAATCTGGCTAACATTCCTGTTGGACCAATTTTCCTTTGGTCCCATTAGGCAGAGAAAAGAAGAGGTTTCAGGAGAAGTAGAGAATTTATAAGAGGACATTTTTAACAAAAACAAAAATGTGAAAATGACCCTCAAGTATGATTTTAATCCTGGAATAATTCAAATTCTTCTCTTTGGAAATTGCATGCTTTGTAACAAGTCATGTTTCAACTCAGAGTACTTGCTTCATAAGTCGTTGGCACCTGAGTACCTTTTAGCTTATTTGTTCTAATGCATTAATATATTTTCCGATTTACACAGCATGTTGCAAACGCTTTTCATTTGTCTGTGAACTTAGCCTCTTGTTCCTTCATAGTTCTTTCAGGTCACCATTTGCTGGCCCTGGTCCTTTAATTTTCTATTTTGCTTTTAGAGTTATTCCCAGGGTGCCTGGGTGACTCAATGTGTAGGCATCGACTCTTGATTTCAGCTCAGGTCGTGATCTCACAGTTCATGGGATCAACCCCACATCAGGCTCTGTGCTGGCAGTGTGGATCCCACTTGGGATTCTCTCTCCCTCTTTCTCTGTCCTCCCTCTCTTTCTTTCTCAAAATAAATAAACAAACATTAAAAAAATATTTAGAGTTATTCCCTCCCCCAGTATAAAGTCTTTTACAGATCCATGTGTTTGGTATATAACTTCTTGGATTCACCAAATGGCTCCTAACAATATGGTTAGTTTTGGGCAGATTATTTAACTTGCCTCTGTTTATTCAAGTATAGAATGGGGAGACTAATCAAACTTTTTCATGAGCTGTTAGGAGAGTGAAATGAGACAATACAATATACAACAATGTTCAGGGGAAAGTTACATGAATATCAAACTGCATTTGCTCAATGAGTGTTAGGTATAGTCAGGAATATGCTATTATCAGGAATAGCTAATGTTATATCTATTATTAAGGTGTTATGAATCGATTGGGGACAAGGCTGAAAATATGGGCAAATTGAGGAAAGTTTAAAGGGAGAGTATTTAGATAGATAAAATTGCTTAAAGGAAACTCACAGGGATACTGAAGTACACTGGGCCACCCACAGCATAAACAGGACTGACAAGAGGTATGGCCTTTGGAAAAAAAAAAAAAAAAAAAACAGCAGGGATCTAACCACAGCTTAGCAGAAAGAGGACCCGTGAAATCATAGCTGACCTCACTCTTCCACGATGACCGCAGATTGGTTCTCTCACAGGCTGAACCCAACTGGAAGTCAGACTACTAAGGAGACAAGTTGATGAAGGCTACAAAAGTCAGCCTCCCAAGGCACCCAGCAGGTGTGCAGTGGGAAGGCATGATCTTGAGGTGATAAAGGAAGCTATCTGCTCTCTCCTTGATTTGGTCTTCCAACATCCACCCCTCATGATCTTCCCAAAGAAAAACATATGCCCCCAACAGAGGGAACCTACAAGTTCTCTACAGCAATCGTCATGAGCAATGTTCATTTGGACATAGTCCCCCTTAAAACCTCAAACTTTGGGGCACCCAGGTGGCTCTATCAGTTAAGCACCAGCTCTTGGTTTTGGCTCAGGTCACAATCTCACGGTTTGTGAGTTGGAGCCCCACGTTGGGCTCCACAGCTGGCAGCACAGAGCATGCTTGGGATTCTCTCTGTCTCCCTCTCTCCATGCACCTCCCCCACTTATGCCATCTCTGTCTCTCTCAAATAAAGAAACTTTAAAAAGAAAAAAACAAAACAAAACAAAAGCCTCTCAAACTATAGTCACCTCCAGTTTTATTCACAAAATACCCGGGATTAAAGAGGAAAGAACAAATACAGAACATTGCTAAATGTTTTACTGCAGGTTGTGGTGTTTACATGGACAGTTCCATCAAGTGTTCCCAATAGCTCAACTTCCCCAGGTTCAGTCTGTGATTTTCCCATTTCATTCTGCCATCAAAAGTATTTGTCTGGGTACTGGGCTGGCTCAGTCGGTAGAGCACTCAACTGACTCTTCATCTCAGAGTCATGAGTTCAAGCCCCATGTTGGGCATAGAGCTCACTTACAGAAAAAAAATAACTTGAATAAAAAGAGTAAAGTGAATCTTTTTTTGTGCAAGTATTTGTCATGTACATATGATCAATTTATGATATGGTTTTATAATTATACAAAGGTTAGATCCTTAGACTCACAAGTCTATCCTTATATATTAATGGTGCATAAATAAGATGTCTACTACATTAAAAGATTCTGCATTAATGAAAAGAACTGAGTTTTTGAGGTGGTGATTTTTAGTGCTGTACAAGTCCAGAAGTTATTTGAGGACAAAAATTGTTTCTGATGCTTCCCAAATTAGACCTTAGGAAGCCAACTGTGCTTTCTGTTTAAGAAGAGCTGTTGAGAAACACTCAAAGAGATACCAGGTTTTAATTTTATATTGGAAAGGTAACATACTTGGTGGTGTCTTTGTAAATAATTCACCATCACAAACCCCCTAATGAACGCTCTGTGACAGAGGTAGAAAACTCCTTAAAAGTATACCTTTTTTTTCTATCGTGCTGAAAACTATAACTTCCATCCTTCACAGTGTCTGACACACTAGAGGCCTCTCAGTAAATATTTGTTGAGAATAGAGACAGGACAAGTGAACAAAAATGATGAAAGAAAGCAAAGGTACATAATAGGAAGTGACCATTACAGCACCCAGATTTCTGACTCCAAGCGTTGAAGCACAAATATTTTTATTTCTGGACCAAACAAAATGCGTCCGTGCACCAAATCTGTTGTTTACAGAAGTGTGACTGTAGCAGTGGGACCAATACCCCTCATGTGGAGCGATCATTGGGAAAACTACATGATAATTCAAACCTCAATTCCCTCAACCGTACATTGAGAAGATATAGTGCCTACATTATAGAGTCGTTGACAGGGTTAAATAAGATCTAACTCCTGGCAATTAGTGTTCAATAATGATAAGAACACCAAAATGACTATTATGGATCATAGCTAATATTTATTGGGTATTTGTTATGTTTCAGTTGCTGTTTTGTTATTTTACATACATCAATTTAAACTGAACAGGCAAGGGAGCCTGGGCGGCTCAGTCGGTTAAGTGTCTGACTCTTGGTTTCCGCTCAGGTCATGATCTCATGGTTTGTGAGTTCAAGCCCTGCTTTAGGCTCTGTGCTGATGATGCGGAACCTGCTTAGATTCTCTCTCTCTCCCTCTCTCTCTCTGCCCCTCCTCCACTTGTGCACATGCTCTCTCTCTCTCTCTCTCTCTCTCTCTCTCTCAAAATAAATAAATAAATAAACTTAACAAAAATATTTACTTTAAACTTAACAGACAATATGTGGCCCCAGGTTAAAAACTTAGACTCCTTACCACTGTACTCATTAAATAAAAATGGTTGTCTGGACTTGAACTCCTTCCTCTAAACCAGTCTAGGTAACATTCACATCTCATAACATCACATCTCCCTAGCTGGGGTATGGGGAAGTGAGTGGTTCCTGGACTTTTCCTGAAAATTCCCTTGATTTGGAAAATACACTTAATAGATTGTCATTTGTGGCAGCAAATGGCAGAAAATTCCTTGACCTCCCTCTGGCCTTCAAGCCAACCACAAAATCTTCAAGTACAACTGAACAAAGGGAAAGGGAAAGAAACAGAGGGGTGGGGGTGGCGGGAATCAGGTTTCCTGCTTCAGTAGTGTCTCCCCAGAGAGTCTTGCCAACTGGTAAGATGCTACTTTTTCATCTCTCTGGGGCTGACTGCTGAGCCAGCTGGGTTCCCTCAGTCTAGAATATCTGATGGAGATTTAGGCTTGACACCGTGGTTGCCTTTGTTTTTCTGACGAGGACACTTAAGTATTGGGGGATTTTTTATGTGAGACAATTAGGAGCCTACAACACCATTAGCTAGACAGAGGAGCAAAGCCCTTTCCTGGCAGAAATGTAGACTGCAGAAGATGTTTATTGCCAGCCTCTGACTCTAATAAGATGCTTCAGGCAGCTTTGCCCTGCAATTGAGATGAAGCGCACACACAGCCCAATTAGAAGCAAATGACTGTAGTCTTTAGTGATGAACGGGAATTCCAAGATGTAAACAGAAATACAAGATTGATTCTAATGTTTTGAGAGGAATTTTTATCACGGTATTACAGTTTTCAAAGCAAAAATGTCAATAAAAATGCCGTACATTAGCTCAGGAATTTTTTTTAAAAAATTTAACATTTATTCATTTTTGAGAGAGAGAAAGAGACCTAGCACGAGCAGGGTAGAGGCAGAGAGAGAGGGAGACACAGAATCTGAAGCAGGCTCCACGCTCTGAGCTGTCAGCACAGAGCTAGATGTGGGGCCAGAACCCATGAACTGCAAGATCATGACCTGAGCCGAAGTCGGACACTTCGCCGACTGAGCCACCCAGGCGCCCTATTAAATCTATTTATGACAAAAATAATTGGTGAAAACATCAAGCTATCTCAAGTTTCAGAAGTTTCCTTAAACTATCATCCAATTCTTCTCCTCAGGCTACATCGTAGAAACAATCTGTAATGTATGTGAATTTTATACATTAATTTTAAAATCAATGAGAAGTCAAGAAACCTAACTACAGGTGCTTAACCGTATGTGATAGACCTCCCTCGCAACTGTTGTCAGGATTCAGTGAGATAATGCAAACATTTACCAAATAGTTATTGAGCTCACTCTGTCAGCCACCATTTTAAGCCCTTGGGAAAGATCTGTGAACAAATGTATTCCCCATTCTTGCTAAACTTACATTTCTGGTGGGGGCTGGAAGGCAATTACAAAATGTAAATAAATATAGGTAAGTAAATTATTTAACATGGTAGAGGTTGGTAAATAAACATTGAGCAGGATAAGAGGTAATGGGGAATGTCTGAGGTAGGTTGAAGAGGGGAGTTCAGTTTTTAATAGTCACAGACCCCTTTGAAAATGTGACATTTGAGCCAAGCAGATTTAATAAGGTCAGAGAGTTAGCAATGAAGATATCTGGGGGAAGAGCATTCTGGGTGAAGAACACAACCAGTACTTAGAGTCTAAGTTCCAAACATGCTCTGGTTGTTTCAGAAACAGCATGGAGGCCAAGGTATTTGGAAACAAGGGAGAAAGGCAGAAGCAGGAGGAGACAGATTCAAAGAATGAACAGGGAGTGAGATCCTACAGACTCCAAAGGCCATTGAAAGGCCTTTGATTTTACTCCCAGTGAAATGGGAAACAATCAGAAGGTTTTAGCAGAGCGACGGCATGATCTGAGTTAGTATTTAAAAGTGATCCTTCTGATTATTGTGTTGAGAAAAGACAGGACAGGCTGGGCAGAAGCAGGGGACATGTGGAAAACTAGTGTAGTAACTCAAGCAAGGGATGATGGGGTCCAGTCCAAGGTGGTGATATACAGACAGAACTGAAAATGAAGAGCCTGGCTTGAAATTCAGTATCAGCTCTTACTATCATTTGAAGGAAACAGCTGATACGATGACATCTCCCACTATTGTCTTTCCCAGAAAGGCCGGTACAGTTTGTGAATAACATGGAGACATTTATTTACTGAACCGCAAAATTCCTCTTCCCCTCTGAGATTTAGTTCAGTTCAATTCTGAATCTAATCAAAGTAAATGGTGTTTAGATTTTTTTCTCCCCTCTAACAACTTTATGATCACTAGCTTTTATGACTCCCTCATAAATCTGCCAATCTGGGAGTCTGTTTTATATGGTATTTTGGCTCTGGACCATTGAAAATAATGGTTTAACTCCCATCCATATTTTTGGCATCAATTATGTATTTCTGTATCTGTTTCCATCCCTTCTTATACACAATTTGCTTTTTAATCATTCTTTTCTCAGCCATGAGTTTCAACTATTTTCATTCATTCATCACTCAAGTATCTTCACTTTAAAGTGGTAAAAATATATTGGACAGATGCAGTCTCTAAACTAATTATAGCCCTAACTTAAGGCATAGATAAGGTGAAACTAGTCAGTAGTTAATGCCAGCTAACACATGTTAAAATGTGACTTTAAGGAAGATTTTTAGAAATTGAAATGCATGTACCACTTTATACAAATATGTTTAACAGATGTATGAAACAAAACTAATTATTAAAATTTCCTTTCTGGGAAAAGTTATTTGTGGCCAACTTTAAAAGGCAAGGACTTTGTCCTGGGCAGGTATTAGCAGCTTAATAAATCTGAATAAATTATATCCACATCTTTGAATTTAATGCATTTTCCCGAGGGCCAAAAAGATGTAATTCTACGTCCTGAATTCAAGCTCATTCATTCACTCATTCATTCAACACCTAATATTCGTTGAACACTTATTATGTTTCAGGTACTCTGGCAGCACTAACAATAAAATGTTGAACAAGCACTGAACTAATTTCTGCTTTCATGGAGCTTATAGTCTAATGGAGGTGCCTGGGTGGACATTAACAAAACCACATTAATGAACAGGCCATGACAAGGGGAGGAAAATGTTTTCAGATGAAAAGAACAAATCACCATTCTATAACAACGAGCTTCATAGAGAAAAAGAAAGCAAATATTGTGTCTGTTCTTATCAAATGGAACTCTGTTGTGGAGGTTGATTTACAAATATTTAAGAGGCTAAAAATGGGGGACCATTGAAGATATCCTTGGAAGCCCAGTAGTTATGACATCAATCATTTCCCAAGTAAGAGACACCACTTGCTTGTATTGGTAGTTTTCTTCCCACAAGAAAATACTGTGATAAGAGCTAACTCTACATTAACATCTATTCTATTTGTGGGTTTCCATACCACTGTGCCCATTTTCATCACCCTTTGATAAGCTTTCTACTGGTGGAAACCTGTGAGAATCCCTCAGATTTCTGTTATCTTTTTCCCCAGTAGGCAAAATATTCAAGGAAGTTAAAATGTGCTCACTTCTGCCCAAAATAGAGTTGGCAAAACACATGTCCTTGTGTTTGAGTGCCTACTATATGATGGGCGATGTGCTAAAGACTGAGGGTACAGCATAACTGAGGAAAAGGAATTGGGTGGCTTAGAGAAATAAAGGCACATCCCTAGGGACTCACAGTTGGGAAGAAGCAGACCAGAAGTTCAAATCTAAGTGTTTTGACTCTAAAGCTCATGGATGTTCCATATTTAGCCTGATACCTTTGTAACGAAAAGAACCATCCTTTTCTTTCCAGATTTTAAATATCTGTGAGGAACCTCTACTCTGATTTTAAACCAAACAAACAAGAAACAACCTAATAGGACACATAGGATGTACACCCTAAAGGGCACAGTCTCTTTTATCCTAAAAACAACATGCAGACAAGTGACAGAAGCTTGTTTCAAAAATCCTTCTGCTCCCACAGTGCTTCAAGGAACACAAGAGAAGGAAGAATAGTTTGATTCAGGAAGACCTCAAATAAAAATGAGAAAACCACCCAATGTCCTGGCAATGTCGTCCATTTATCATTTCTGTTCACCTGTGTGTTATTTTCTTTTCTTTGGAAAACAAGCTTTTTCTTTAGTACTCCCATGATTAAACATGGCCACCCCACTACTTCTGAATTTGCAAATTCTGTTTTCTAGTAACCATCATAGACCAATTAGCGTCGCTCATCAAACTTTCAAAATTACATGGGAGACAACCTGATTAGCCTGGTCTTGGCCAAGGGTCCACTTCAATCCAGGCAGCTGCAGCTGGGGAGGGGAAAACATAATAGGCCATGACTAATAGGACCCAACTTCTATAGGGGCAAGAATCAGAGAAGAAAATAAAGGGCGGAGGGGATAAGAGATGGACAGAGACTCCAATAAGTGGCCACATGTCGCATAGCTTAAAAGTTTTAAAATGTATGAAATAAAAATGAGAGAGCAGCATGTCATTAAACTGTGTTCTCAATTAAAATGGAGACAGGCATTCCTGGGTGAAATAGGTCAAATAGAATGAAAGTGAAAATTTGACTCTAAAAAGGAAGTTGAGATGTTGTGATCAAGGTTTCTAATGAAGAAGGACATGTATAACAAGATGCAATGTGTGTCATGATGCAGGGAGGAAACTAAAGTGAGGACATTAGTAAGGATTAAGGAAAAAAAGGGGGGTTCATTATAGAAATAATGCCAGATATGTTTTCAAGGTAAAATTATGGCAGATATTAAACGCCCTAGGGAAAACTTCAAGTCTTACAGTTAAGAAATGGAAATTGTTGGAAACCAATTTGACAATAAATTTCATACTTAAAAAAAAAAGAAAAAGAAACGGAGATGTAAGTTTTCAACTGGAATTATACAGTGCATGCAAATAAAATTTAAAAAAAATTAAAAAAAAAAAAGATTAATCTGGGAAAAGTGACCCGATAGTGGAGGTACTCTCATAGCACTGGAGTCCACAGGGTGCAAAATTTCAATGTTGGAAACATCAGGGCAAGGAAAAAAAAAAAAGTCATCGGAAACTATGTGTAACCCAAGCTTGAAATGAAGCACTATTTGTTAGAGTTATGATCCATTTAAGTGACCATATCATTAAATGGTAAATTGATAACTGAGTTTAGACACAGATTGTGGAAAAATAAATGAGGGAACAAGGAGATCACTGGAATTTTCAAAAAAATTTTTCACGTCATGGGTTTTTTGTTTTGTTTTTAAAGGCAGAACTTCTGCATAATGTATCTTCCATAAGCCAAAACGTCTATCAAGTTTACCTGAGATTAGGTTGGTGTATAATTATGAGCTAGTTTGTATATAATTAAGAGAATTGGTTTATCAGCTGTTTAGTCTCAGAAACACACATTTTAAGATACTGAAATTCTTAGGTTCTTTTCCTTGAGGTTAATTTTTTTTCTGCTTATTTGCTCTTAAACCAAAATCTCCCAGCAACGATTTGGAAGGTAGAGGCTGTGGAACACTGGTCTACACTCCAAGAAGAAACATGTCTGGAGAATTAACTCCAAACTCTCTGAAATAGAGACAGACAGGCCACTGAATGCAATATACTGTGTTACCGTAATATACACCCTGTTCTAATTTACGCAAATCCTATGTCCAGGATCTTTTTCACAGAAACAACTCTTTCCACTTTAGATGATACCTGGAATGTCCCTCCCCAAAGAAAATTCTCCTGTATTATCCTCTCCAATGAAGTCATTATTTCCCCCACGATCTATTTGGGAGAGAAAAGGTATGCCCAGGTGGGTTCCAACCCAACCATCTTTCCTCTTGTGAAGTCTACAGCAGCTGTTAAAATTGTAAAAAATATCCCTTAACCATTTGATTATTATGAAGCACCAGGTTCCAAGACCCATTTTCACCTTCCTTCATCGTTTCAGCAATTAGCTCATCTTTTTCTTTGGTGCCAAGTCCCTCAAGATTATCTGTAGATAAACTTTGAGGGTCATGGCCATGTGTGGTACCTGAAACACATAGCTCCATAACTCAGCTTTGGAACCTTTTAGTTGTACTTTAAGCAGTAATATAGTATGATAGTTAATGCTATAGACAATAACACCAGACTTCCTGCTTTAGAATCTTGGCGGTCTTTTTTTAATCACTTATTAAGATATCATTGGTATAAAATGAACCATACTTTTAAATGTGTGTAGTTTAGTGAGTTTGGACATTTGCAAAGACCTGTGACACCATCACTAAACTCAAGGTAATAGACGTATATCCAACACGTCCCGGAGTTTCCTGGCATCCGTGCACGTGTGCATTTGTGTGTGTGCGTGTGCGTGCATTGAACACTTAATAGGAGATCTATATCTGTAGATGATATTACAGAACTGAATCAGTTATTACAGCAGTTTTCAAAGTTTGGTTTGCAGACTCCTGGGCATTCCCAAGACTCCTTCATGAGGTCCAAGAGACCCCAACATTTTCATGCTAGTACTAAGAGGTTACTTGTTTTTCACTAATAGTGAAGAAGTCATGGCAGGTAAAGCTGTTGATGCTTCAACACAAATTAGGCAGAGGCACTAAATGGTACTTGGAGTCGTTGTTATTTTCACAACCACACATGCACTGCGTTAAAAAAAAATGACAGTTTCACTTAGGAACATTCTTTAGAAAGCAGTAAAATTTGTTAATTTTATTAAATTATCAGGAGTATACCTATTTTTTGGATTTCTTAAAATTTATTTTGAGAGACAGAGAGAGAACACAATTTGGGAAGGGGCAGAGAGAGAGAGAGAGAGGGAATCCTAAGCAGGCTCTGCACGGTCAGCACAGAGCCCAATGTGAAGCTCGATCTCATGAACCATGAGATCAAGACCTGAGCTGAAATCAAGAATTGGATGCTTAACCAACTGAGCCACCCAGGCACCCCAGCCGTGTACATATTTTAATTATTTTGTGTGATGGAACAGGAAACCATCCTAAAACACTTCAGCTGCCTACTGATGTACAGTGGCTGTCTTATGCTTATGCAATTGAGTGATGAGTTGAACTTGCTTCTTTTTTTCAGGGAACACTATTTTTACTTGAAAGAACAATTGACAGACAACTATGGTTATTCAGACTTTGGTATTTGGATTTTTTTTTTTTTTTTAATGAACAAAGTAAGCCTGTCAGTTCAAGGAATTAAATTGGCAGTAGTTGCTGCCAGTGATAAAATCTGAACTTTCTTTTTTAAAAAAAGTTTTTTTAATGTTTATTTATTTTTGAGAGAGAGAGACAGAGCACGAGTGGGGGCAGAGAGAGAGGGAGACACAGAATCCAAAGCAGGTTCCAGGCTCTGAGCTGTCAGCACAGAGCCCGACGCGGGGCTCAAACCCACGAATCGTGAAATAATGCCCTGAGCTGAAGGCAGACACTTAACCAACTGAGCCATCCAGTCACCTCTAAAATTTGAACTTTCATGAGAAAACTGGAATTGCGGAAACCTTATTTACATTGGCCGCTGTGAGTTTTGCTGCCTAACAATATTTAAGACATTTATGGATTTTGATGGCAACATTAACAATGTTTTTATATTATGGAATAAAATGTATCAATATTTAGAAGGTGTAACTCTATGAACTAATATTTTCCAAATGATCAATGCAGGATGATACAAAACTACACAAAAATAAGACACATTTAAAGCGCAGGATAGACCAATGGATCTTAACGTAACAGAAGACAAATGTTCATTGATAGGGTTTCAGATTTTATGTTGTACATAATTAAGAAATTGCCACTTGCTCCATACTGGTAGGCTATCAAAGAATATTCCCAATTATCTCAAAGGGCTATTAAAATTATTCTTCCCTTTATGATCACACAGTGGTTTTCTTTATATACTTCTACCAAAACATATCACAACAGATTGACCACAGAAGGAGGTATAAGAATACAGATATTTTCAATTAACTTAGTACAGAGATTAAAAAAAAATGGTAAGGGGAGCCTGGGTGGCTCAGTCCGTTAAGCGTCCAACTCTGGATTTCAGCTCAGGTCATGATCTCGTGGTTCGTGAGTTCAAGCCCTGCTTGAACTCATAGTGAGGAGCCTGCTTGGGATTCTCTCTCTCCCTCTCTGTCTGTTCCTCCTCCACTTGTGTGCTCTTTCAGAATAAATAAATAACCCTCCCCCAAAAGATAAAACGATGCCCCTCTTCTCACTGTTTGGAAAATATAGATTTTCATAAATATATTCACATAAAATGAGTTTTCATTACACTGTTTTTTTTTTTTTTACAATATTTTGATCATTTAGAAGGTATGGGGAATAGGTCAATATAGCTAAGGCCTATTAAGGCATTGAGGAGAAAAATGTCAAGCTCAGATTAGCTAATTACCAACTTACAGCCTCATGTGAAAGTTGAAAAACCTCTATGTCGATGTTTAAAGAAACCCTCCTTTCTGCAGCTGAGGAGAAAATGAAATTGAAGATGGGGTCAAGGATTTTATTTAAGAGAAGGAAAACTTGGAAGAGATCATAGCCAGTCTAATCAAGTCTCCTGCAGCAAAGCCAGCACCATGAAGGGAAAACACCAGAACCCTGAAATTTGGGAAGGGCTACCTAGATAGATGCATTCAATTACATCGCATCCCCAGAGGCTGAATCCCATAGCCTGCTTGGACCGGTGGCTCCCTGCCTCTTACTAGGGAACGGCCACCATCGGCTTACCTGAAGCTGAAACTTGCTCACCTCAAGATTCACCCACCCTCCCTTCCCTGGCAGTGTGACCTAGGGCCAAACACAGGCATGGCTCAACCAGAAAGTGTGGGTCTTGGTAACAAAGGAGGGGTTACACAGACTGAGCTGCAGAGTCTATTAATGCGTACTGTTAGAAATGGGAGAACAGGTCTGGAGGCTCACTTAAGTGTTAGCTCAAGAAAGAAGAAGAAAGGCAGAATATTAAACTGATTAGGAAAGAGTGTGTGGACAGGATGTACTCCCATAATCCAGGATCTAATGCCTTGGCAAGGGCTGCTGAAGCCAGTGTCGCTAGTTTTTTGTTTGTTTGTTTGTTTGTTTGTTTGTTTAATGTTTATTTTGTTTTTGAGAGAGAGAGAGAGAGAGAGAGACAGAGTGTGAACAGGGGAGGGGCAGAGAGAGAGGGAGACACAGAATCCAAAGCAGGCTCCAGGCCTGGAGCTGTCAGCACAGAGCCTGATGCAAGGCTCGAACCCACGAACTGTGAGATTATGACCTGAGCCGAAGTTGGACTCCCAACCGACTGAGCCACCCAGGCGCCCCATTGCTAGTTTTAATATACAGCTGAGAAAGCCCCTGGAAGCTTAGGAGAAAAATAAGTGACTGATACTAAATGGTAGAGTCCAGAAACTCTTAGCAATGCGTCAGAGGGAACAAAGGACTCAGGAAAATGGGCATACCAACTTAGATCTACTACATGAGACACAGAATCCTAACCATGTTCCTCAGGAACTCAGGGAACAGTCCTTACATATGTCTGGGTATGAGCATTAAGATGTATTATTATTCTGGATAACAGGCATGCTGATGTTGGGGAAAAATGCTTCCAAAACATTGCAGATTTTTATATAGTTAATATGGAAGCTATATAAAAAGCCAAAAACATAAGAGGTTTAAAATAATATTCGTGATGGAAGGGAAACACTGTATTATTTCAGTTTGCCTCAGTTGATTTTTGCATCCGCAAATTTTATACAATTGGATACTGTAATTACAGATTCACACTCCACTTTTAATATAATAGCATGCATTTTATTATGTAACATAGTCTTAACAACCTATGTTATTAATAACAATATTATAATTGTTATTATAATTTTAATAATAACAATATTCCAGTACCTAGGCTACATGATTTATTTAATCACTGTAGGTTCTTTCCTCATTCATCTGCATTGAACATTTCTTTTATCATGCCATTGGACATATTTATACACTTTTCTTCTGTAAGAGTACTTATTTTCGTATCTCATCAGATCCTCAACCACAATTGTTAATCATTATTTATCTTTTTAAAGTTCTACTAATTTGAGAGAAGAATTGTGATGTGTTGTGAAACACCATTTCTGTGAGGGCTTAACATTTCTAAAATTCATTTTTTACAGAGAAAAAAATCTCTCTACAGAGAATGAATCTCTCACATCCTTCCTCTTACTATCCACTGAATGTTTCTGTTATTAAGTTGTATGGACTCTATATTTATTGTGAATATTTCTCATTTCCCTATATGTAGAAAAAAAAATCTCACTTATTGGCCATTTCAGGGGATCCATCCTTTCCATTTAGTGTAGGAAGTCATCTCTGTTTCAGTACTTTGATAGACATTTTATTTATTTTAAGAAATATTTAATTATTTAAGTTTTCAGGTCTTATCATTTTAACCTTGTCTGGGTATACAGTATAGTATCTCCACTTATTTTTGTCCCCCCACATTAATTTTCCTAGAATGTTGTGTAAAATAGTCTTTGTCTTTTCAGATATCTGACATTTCCTTTATCATATATATTTTTCCACATTGTGAAATTGATTTAAAACCAATATTCAGGGGTGCCTGGGTGGCCCAGTAGGTTAAGTGTCTGACTTTGGCTCAGGTCACGATCTCACAGTTCATGAGTTCGAGCCTCATGTCGGGCTCTGTGCTGACAGTGTGGAGCCTGGAGCCTACTTCAAATTCTGTCTCCCTTTCCCTCTGCTCCTCCCCTGGTCTTGCTCTATCTCTCTCTCTCTCTCTCTCAAAAAAAAAAAAAAAAAAAAAAAGAAAGAAAAGGAAAGAAAGAAAGAAAACAGATACTCATTCACGCATACTAAGTTTTCATGATACTCTCTTGAACAGCTGAATTTTTGTTGGCACAATTAAAGGCATTGAAGACTGAGACCAATTCTTAGCCATATTTATAGCAGTTGCTACTACAACACTGAAATTTCTCAGGGTCTTTAACACTTCACAAAGTTAGCTTGTTTTACCTAGTTTTCCTTGGGCACGACATTTTCTCTGAATAAAACTGGTCTTCACACTAATACCTCTCTTTTAAATACTCAGGATTCAAAACTCTTCTATGTTTCGATACATATGTGCTTTTCCTTTGGCCTGACTCAATGTTATGCTTCTCACTTACACTCACCCACTCAACTTAGCTCTCAATGTAATAGACATTGCCCTTGCAGCATGTGTGTTCAGATGCAGCAAAATTATTCATAGATCTAGATTAGGTAGAATGAGATTATTGGTATCAATCAAGTCCTTCCACGGATGACACCTACAAAAACTATGTAACATTTCACAACAACAACACAAAACCTCTTTCCCACTTCAGGAAGCAAAAAGGAAAAAAAAATGCAGAAAGGACCTGAACATTCAAGATGCTGGGAGAGAATATGCATTGAAGTGAGTCAGACATTCCTGGCTACTTTTCTATCTGAGGCTCATCCCTAAAGAGCTGAGGGGCTAGGACAAAAAACAGGAGTGGCTTAAAACTTTCAACAGTATTGCAGTAGGAGCCAAATAGCAGAACTCGGGATACTCAAGGCAGCAAAGGCCTTGAGGGGCCAGAGAAAGGGCACACAGAGATCAAAGTCCAACATTATGCGTTGATATTCCCCATAGACCTTTGTTAATACTAAAGGTGTGCAGCTGGTGGGGGAGACCTTGAGAAATCAAGCATAACGTGGCAGCAGGTAACTGGCAACAAACTATTGGCAGTATCATGGTATATAGAAATAATAATTTCAGAGGAGATCCCTCAAGGTTTACATATCAGGAGAATGAGTGCTCTGGAAACAGACCAACTCACCTCTCATAAATGCTATGTCATAGGCTGCCATGAGAAAATTAAATATTTTCTATGGAAAGATATTATCTTCCAAAGCCTCAATAATTATTCATATACAATAGCTGATATTCAATAAAAAAATCAAGAGACATGTCATAAAACAGGACCATTAAAAAAAAAGGAGAGAGAGAAAATAGATAGAGATTTGGAGGTGATCCAGTCATTGAGGTTTTCAGATGGAAGATTTATGATGATAATATATTCAGAAAGCATGAGGGCAGACTAGGCAATTTTAAAAAGCAGATGAAACTTATTTCAAAAGTTAAATGGTGGGGCATCTGGGTGGTTCAGTTGATTAAGCATCCAACTCTTGATTTTGACTCTGGTCCTGATCCCATGGTCATGAGACTGAGTGCTGTGTTGGGCTCCATGCTTGGGATTCTCTCTGTCCCTCTCTCTGCCCGTCTGCCTCTCTCTCACCATCTCTCCTTCTCAAATGAAATAAAATAAAAATAAAAATAAAATGGAAGATCCTGCCATAAAGAAAAAAAAGCATAAGTTAAATTAAGAACTCAATGGATTGCTAATGAAATAGAACAGAAAGAGAATGATTCGATTATAAGGTAGGTAAAATATCAGACTAAAACCCAGAAACGAAACATAGAAAAGGATATAGAAAATACATGGAACATGGTGGAAAGTCTAAAATACACATAATTTGATTCCTAGGACAACAGGTGAAGGAGGATGGGTCAGAAGCAATATTTGAAGGAATACTGACCAACAATTTTCCAAAAATGATTAATACATTAACCCATAGATTCAAACATTTGACAAACCCAAACAAGCTAGATAAGAACAAAAATTACACACAGGCACATCAAATGAAAGAAGGAGATACAGTAAGTCTGTGGTTTTATTTTTCAACCAAAAAGACAGCTTCTGGAAGACCCTTTCCCCCCAAATTAACCTATAATTCTAAATTGAGCAAACTTTTTCAAAAGAAGGTGAAATAAAGGTATTTTCAGGGGAAAAAAATACCAAGGTAATTTACCACCAACATTAAAGTGAATATTAGGGGTGTTCTTTGAAGGACCATCAGCTGGAAACACTGAATAAAGAACAAAAGAGTTATTACATGAATAAGTCTGAATATTGACTTTAACAATAATGCCATGTAGGAGTTAAAATGTATATAAAATAAAAATATCCAAGGAAGGGGCGCCTGGGTGGCTCAGTTGGTTAAGTGTCTGGCTCGTGATTTCGGCTCGGATCATGATCTCACAGTTTGCAAGATGAAACCCCATGTCAGGCTCTGTGCTGACGGTGCGGAGCCTGCTTGGGATTCTCTCTCTCTCTCTCTCTCTCTCTCTCTCTCTCTCTCTCTCAAAAATAAATAAACATTAAAAAAAATCTGAAAAGTAGAAGAAAAGATGGATATGGGGAGCAAATGAAGTCAGTATTCTGAAGTCCTTGCATTGTCCAGGTAGTGATAATAGCACTCCCTCAGTTATTATGGGATGTTGTACTCTGAATATTAACAGACTAGTACAATTAACAAGCTAATAGCTAATAGGCAAGGACCCTTCCAAAGAATAAGGGAAAATATGGGAAATATATAAATTAATAATAATAATAATAATAATATATAAATATAGGCAATAATAAACATATAGAATACTCCAACTAGAAATATATTAAAAACAATATCTTATAATGGAAATGAAAAACCTATGATAAAGAGAAAATTATATAAACATAATGTTGAAGAAAGATGCCTGACCCAAAATATTTCATCTGCTCAGGATTTTTTAAAAAACAAGCAAAATTAATCTATGAGCTACAAATTAAAATGGTGGCTATCTTTGTGTGGAAGAAACTCTAGAAATGCCATCAGAGAATTTCTGGGGCACCATTATGTTCAACATTTTGATCTGGCCTCACCTTATAAAATTCATTAAACTGCATACTTGTGATTTGTATGATTTTCTAAAACTCTTCAATACTATAATTAGAAAAAAGGCCTCACTTAAAAAGTGATTGGTGGTGAATCTCTAAGTATTTCAAATTCTTGGAGTATTGCTCAAAATACTGAGAATCCATGTTGTAAATAGTATCTCTTAGCAGCAATATCCATTTTGATTTCTTGCTTATTTATCCTTTCACCTATAACAAGTCTATGAAATGGTTTATTATCTATTAGACCAGTCCTACCTTAAAGCTTTTTAATTTTGAAAAGTATCATAGCTAAGGGAAAACATATTTACATATATTTTAAAAGCTGGTAACTGGTTTGTTTGATAGGCTATATATATATATTTTTTTTCCCCCACAGTATATAAGGATCATGAGGATCATGAAGATGATGGCGATAGTTATTTTTTTATTAATGACATTTACTGAGCATTTCATTTATTCTAGGCATTGTTGTAATCATGTTCATTACCCTTAGCCTTGCAGCAATCCCAGGATATATGAATATGTTTCTAAAGATACCAGTGGGCCTGCATTTGCTGGTTTAATATTGATTTAATGTATTTAGGACACTTGAAAAATATATAAAAACATTTATGACAAAATAAGAAATGTGTTTATATGTACGACAATGATTTTACTATTATGAAAATTACTTTCACAAACTCCTTTTTATTTCTTAGTAACTATTCGTCTTATTCCACAGTAGCTTTAAAAATTGTTTATTCTGAAAACAGGAGTTTATTCACTGGCTTTTCTCTTAGTGGCCCATGTATTTCTTCCTGGGTGTGCTATTTTTCCTTTTGTTTTGAGATCAGAGGAGGCATTTGTACATTGTAGGAATTTCACATTGTATCTATAAATTATAATATGGTGATGTTCTAAACCACATTAAAACTGTCAGCTAGTGATTTTTTTAAAGGATCTGTTGCTGAGGAGAAAATCTGTGGCCTAACAAAACTATCCATACTGATCTCGATTTCATAATAACCTTTGCTCAAATAAAATATTGGCTTTCTGAAAGTACTCAGAAATAAGCAGGGGCTTTTTATCAAGACATTAAACTTAGTATAATTAGATATTTATGGTTTCGTGGCATGGAGGACAGATGGGAGAACGGCCATTAGTGATAATGGCTATGAACTTGCTAATCATTACCTTCCTCATCTTTCTCTTGCCATCACTAATGGGAATTTCCCAATGGTGACCCTTTGTAATTTGCCTGTGGTGTGTCCTTTAGTATTTTTTGGATTTGCTTTTCCCTTCCTATTTAAATAAAAAAAAAAAAAAATCTTACCAGACCTCTGTCCACTCAACTGTCCCTAAATCCTTCCTTTTTCCCATTTTCTTAAAATTATTAACTGGCCTAAAAATAATCTGATTTTGTCATGATGAACTGAATTCTGGGAACAAAGCCCTGTGCCAGTTGTCATAATGACTGACTACACTTCATGAATGGATCACTTAATGGTTGTTAAGGAAACCAGAATCACTAGCTCATAACGAAAGACTGACTTACTAGTACATTACTGCTTCCTCTAAATTGTTCTCATTTCACTCTGTTTGATGGAAGATGGAAGACAGGGCATGGCTGGGCTTGGAAAACATTTAATTATTCCAGGAAAAACATTCATATATGTGCTGATAGATTATAACTTGATAGTTCAGGACAAAGTTTACTTTGGGTGTACAGAACGTCCAAGTAACTGAATCCTTCAGATTAGTTCGCTCAGATACCATTTAGGGAACCAGTGTCAGAAAAGCTAGAAACATAGAAGGATCTTAGTTCGTGAACACTTTATGTTCTAAAGATGTGTCTTCCTTGGTCAAAATTAAGTGATGGGTTATAAATTCAATAACCTTATTGACAATAACTGACATTTACCAAGTGTTTTCTGGTCACCAGGCACTGTGCTAAATACTTGATATGCTTTATACTGTTACTCTTCACGAAAAAACTTAAGTTTATGGTTTATGCTGTCTTTCCCCCCATTTTCTAGATGAGGCAACAAAGCTGTAAAAAGAGTAAATAGCTTGCTCCAGGACGCTCAACTGGTAAAAATCAGAGACAGGTCCAGACTCAGAAAGGTTTTACTCCCATATCCAAACTTGCAACCAAGACTTTCTTCTTCCTCTTGCTGGAGACTCTGAACAGCCTTCTCAACTCCAACCCTGTTACTGATCATCAAAACAGAGAACTGCACTACAATCATGTGGAAAGCCCATTTGGATTTTTTTATCATACATTTTTTAATGTTTGTTTATTTTTGAGAGAGATAAAAAGAAAGAGAGTGTGTGTGTGTGTGTGTGAGAGAGAGAGAGAGAGAGAGAGAGAGAGAGAGAGAGAGAGAATCCCAAGCAGGCCCCACATTTTCAGGGCAGAGACCGATGCAGAGCTCTGTCTCATGAAAAGTGAGATCATGACCTGAGCTGAAATCAAGAGACAGATGCTTAACCCACTGAGCCACCCAGGAGGCCCTTATCACACATTTAAAGTGGGAACTGGCAGCTCTCTCTCAAAAATAAATAAACATGAAAAGTTTTTTTTTTGTTAATTTTCAGGGTTAGAGTTTGCCGGGAAAACACAGGAAGGTTTAGCTCGGAGAGAAAGTTGGAGTTTCGGGGCCTAGAAACTAAGTTAAATGAAGAAAGTAAAGTGGTGGGGCAACACAGAAATAGAGATAAGGTCATGAATCATGTATGTAAATGGCAAAGACACCAAGTATGTTGGCAAGAGTAATAAAAACAAGAACAATGGTTGGCCTGATGCTGAAATTTTTCAGTGAGGAAGGCGGAGTGACTGGAAGGTCGGTAGGAAGTGCCAGAAAAAGGACTGAGGGTGTCTGATGGCTTTGTTGGGTATTTCGGGAAGGGGTGAGGAGGAAGAGCAGAGAAACAGTTGTCAGCAGCAAAGCAAACACCAAAACCATCTTCAATTATAATTGCATGTGAAGAGTGAATGGAACAACAGCCACCACTTGAAAGGAAGGGAGGGGAGACTATGTCCTTACCAGCCACCAAGTTTTCATTTGGGGACTGGTTCTCCAAGTGTGATCTCCAAAACAGCAGCATCAACAACCCACTGGGAACTTGGTGGGAATGAAAATGCTTGGTCTCTAGCATACCCCCCCTGCCCGCGCGCCCGGCCCCCCCCCCCCCCCCCCTGCCCCCATCTACCTGTGCTTTAACAAATATTCCAGGCAATTCTGGGAAAACTGAGGTTAAAGCTTGTGTTAAATACAGAAACATAAGAGAAACATTCAGTAGAGGAGTTTCACTGAAGGCAGCAGAAGTTTCTGGAGGTCAGAATGAAGGGTAATGGAACCAAGGAAGACTGAGGCATATACGTATCCAGTTCGTGACGGATATCTGAGGGACCTGTATATCTGATGGTGATTGGGATAGATGCCATTCATCCTGATGGACTCTTAGAGGAAGACAGGAAATCAATCATAATTAGAGTCTTAGGAGAAACAAGAACCTATCTCATAAGGATGATGTGACATAAGAAGGTGTCGTGTAAGGATCTGATGTCATTTAGGACTCTCAGCCAGGTTCAGAAGTAGAAGCAGAGGATTGCATAGCAAAGCAAAGAAAACCAGCACCTTCTATTTTCAATGACCTCTTTTGTATTGTAACTTATCCACCCATTTACATAACTCTTTAGTTAGAAGCTGCAGAAAAATATGGCTACTTTGCCCTAACATTCACAAAATATAAATATAAAGCTGATTCAAGGATTTACCCTAAACCTTGGGCGCTGGAATAGAGCTAATCAGGTTTCTTTTTCTATAAAAGCAGAAGAAAGGATTAAAAAAATCAACCTTAGAAATTCCAGCCTTTAATCAAAAACAATATATCAATAGTAATAAATATAGGCTATACAACTGATCTTGTACCCCAACTTTCTTAGTAACAGGTCTCCAGTATCTGAGTAAAAATGTCCTTTCTTTGGAAACAGTCAATGCATCAACAAAGTACTTAATGACCCAAGAAGGCTATGACCCTGTATCATATCCTTCCCTCTTTACCACCAAAATACTGATTCATAAAGGAGCTGATGTTATTAGTCATAGACCTCCCAGGTATCTTGCATTTGTGTACCATGTGGATTCCAAATGATATGTTTCCACCCTAATCAATGACAGTTTGTTTTCCTAAAATGGACCTTCAAGCCATAGTCAGAGACAGTTTTATTTAAAAGTCTTTAGAGTGCAAAATGCGTGTAGTGTGTAAGAGGAACAAACTATAGACAAATATCAGGTATCTAAGAACAAATGCCAGGTTATGGACCACATTTTATCGATAAAAGCTGAGGACAATGTTTATATACTCCTGGTTTCCAACCATACCAACTGCATCCTCTGGTAGCTAACGTGACCTCAAATAGTCCCTCAGACCAGCTTTGCACAGCCCACAATTTCTTATGTCATGCCTTCTTCTAGACCACCTATAAGAAGAGTTTGTCCCCATAAGGCTCAAGTAGACAAGGTACAAGTTTTTGTCTTCTTCTGAGGTTTTCTATGTACATATGCCTGTTCATATGTATGTGTGTGCATGTGTACGTGCACACACATATACACACACTGGATTTATTATGAGCATGAAAAACTTCCCAGTGACCTATGAGGGCTACTTCATCGCAGAAGGCAATCTTCTCATAACAGAGATAATTTTGCAAAAGGGTGACATACCCTTGAACAGCATGGATCAGATGACAGTAGGAAAGCTGACATGAAATTATGATTCCCCGAAGGCTCACACTGTTTAAAATTTCCTTTCTGTTGATTTATTTCTCTCTATTTTAGATACTGAAATACACATTTCCATAGAAAATTTCACATTTTCCCCCAAAGGATTGTTTCCATTTAGCAACATTATAAAAGGAAGGAAGGAAGGAAGGAAGGAAGGAAGGAAGGAAGGAGAAAGAAAGAAAGAAAGAAAGAAAGAAAGAAAGAAAGAAAGAAAGAAAGAAAGAGAGAGAGAGAGAGAGAGAGAGAGAAAGAAAGAAAGAAAGAAAGAGAAAGAAAGAAAGAAAAAGAAAGAAAGAGACAAATGCCCAAAGAGATTCTTTATTTGGTCCAAGTCGCATAGCTAATTGCAGGCAGTGAAAAGATGCAGACTGCCTTTGCTGGACACAAGCCTACCCTAAAATGCAGATGCCCCCGGGAACAATCGTTGTCTTCGTTATGGGTAAAATTTAGCGACAACACTTTTAGTTCTAAATGCCTTCTGCACACTAATTCACTTAAACCTACCACATCCCAAATCAAAAGTAGATCAACCTTCCAGGTGATAAAAGCGAAGCACAGAGAAAATAACTTGTCCAAGACCACGTACCCGGAGTGTGGCTGAGATGGAATAAAATGTAGGCAGCTCACATAGGAAGAGGCAGTTTGGTTGTTCGTAGTCAAGAACAAAGACTCTGAACCCACACCACTTAGGTTCTAATTAAGACTCTATCACATACAGCTGAGTGACCACAGGGCCACCAATTGACCACTCTGGTCCTCAGTTTTCTCATATCTAAAACATGCAGAATAACAGTGTCAACTTCAATAGTATAGTTTTGAATTTAATATGAGAAGTGTTTAGAACAGTGGTCAGCTCCTAAGTGCTGCATATGGGTTAGTTGTTGGTGTGCGTGTTGTGGCTATTGTTATCTTAGGGACCAATAGAGGAGTATGTTTCATCTGCAACTGCCGTGGGCCCTAAAAGCAAGAGGGGAAGACCCTTTATATTTGGTCTATGCACAAGACCTCTCAATTTTACTCAGGGTTACCCTAGCCAACTTGTCCTTTCTTTTGTCTTCTAAGATCAAGAGAAGGTTTTATTCTTTTAGAAGAACAGCCTAATTTGGAGAAATGCCAGATATTCTTTTCTAACCCTCATGCCTTGTTTATGGAGTTCTTTTATGCCAGATTTTCTCAACCTCACCACTACAGATATGTTGGGTCAGATAATTCTTTGATATGGGAAGCTGTCTTGTACATTAGAGGATGTCAGCATCACTGACCTCTATCCCCTTGATAACAGCAGTACCAGTCCCCTCCACAATCGTGACAGCCCAAAATGCCTTTAGACATGATAAATGCCTCCCTCCGCACCAAAGACTAAGTCCCTTCCTTGCTTGTAATCCCTTAGATCGATCCAGTAGAATTGGAAGAGTCATCCATTGAGACTTTTTAAGTTGAGAATATGTTTAACTCACCTATGTGTTTGCCAGTAGCATCTAGTCTAGTAACCAGGACACAGTAAAAACTCAATAAGTATTTGATGAATTTTAAATATTGGGATTGTATTAATCAGACATCACAATAAAAGTGTGCCCAATCTGATATTAAAATGGAAAGAACATATTCATGCACCATACCCAGCTTTCTGATCAAAGGTCAGATCAAACACGAATTCCTGTTTGTAAAAGAGGACAGATCCTTTAAATAGCTTTGGTTACCTATCAGGATTACCATCCACCCGTCCCAGAATTGTGGGAGGCATACACATAATTTTATTCTGGAACCATCATACGACCTCCATGATTGGGAGTACAAAAGCAGCTGTCCATTTGAACAGGTGTCAGTACTTCCAGACAGAATAGCTGAAGAAAGGGAGGGAGAGAAGTTGGTTTATCCATTTGCCATAGAAATTTGCATTTCTAGAGGCCTGAGCTTAGAACAGTAACTGGTACTCTAAACCTAATGATGGGCTTCCCCCCCCCAACAGATGCTAATTTTAGCACTAGTTGATAATACAGAAATAAATGGTGGGTGATGACCAGTGTATACACCGCAATATCATCATAATTTACAATTATGGACCCCTTTCCCCCTTTCTTGGAGTGGCTGACTGAATTACCATCAAGAATGGAGCCAAACACTCCTTTTTCTCTTGCTCAAGAATTTTGTGATACTTTGAAGGAGTCAGAAGGCAACTGAGTACATGATCAATTTTTAAAGGGACAAGGAAGGGGAGGAGAGAGAAAAGCGTCGGATTTGTTATCATGAGTCATACTTGATGTGAGCTCTGCTCTTTTTCAGTGGTTAAGAAATTAGAACAGATTTTTTTTTTTAAAGACAGGCTGAAACATTTGCTGCTTTCGAGAAGCGATTTAGCACTGTCAAACTCATGACAAGTCAGGATTCAGCAAAGGCATTTTGTTTTCATAATACAAAGATCAGAGAGTCGAGCAGATTTTGGCGAAATAATAACAGGAAGAGTCCCTGTCTCTAGAAAGTTATCTGCCAAACTTCGAAGTAATTTACATAAACATTGTAATCGGCCCTTCACAAAGCTAGTTATTACAGGACTTGCCCAATCATAATGTTTTGAGGAAAACAGAACTGGAACTGAGTAGGGTAGATAAGTGATGATCTGAGATGCGAAAGCCCACTTTAGAAGAGCCTGTAAATTTGGTTTTCTTTGATGACAGAAGGGAAAAACCATACTTTCAATTTTTATCAAGGATTCAGTATGTTGAAAAATTAAAACACTTAGTAAAATGTGTGACTCATCTAGTGCTGAAACTCAAAGAATTACAGAAATGACTCATATATATATATATATATATATATATATATATATATTGAATAAGAGAACACACATAAAGATCTGTAAAACTTGCATTTTGAATTTTGATTAGAAACAAAATCCCTTTAAATAGATAACCTCTAGTTATTTAAACATTGACCATTCCATGCCCAAGTTCCACCATCTTGTAGGCAAAGTAATTTTATTTTTTACGTTTGTAGAGAAACTCTGTGGTTTTAAAGTTTCAAACATATTTGAATCCATTTGAAAATTCAAAGTGGATTAGCACACTGTCACTGTGCTTCAGTGCTATGGAGAGAAATTAAAACAGTGTTGGAAAAGACCGGCCAGAGGGAAAAATCTCTTCTTGGCACGGTGCTACTTTCTCTTTCTATGCACCAGATTCCACCCCCACATCACAAGACACTCATTGTCTTTATGATTCTCTCCCCTGTCCCCAAGGAACCCACTAGTGTGGCTTCCCATCCAAACTGCCCTTTCAAAACACCAATTCCTCTTCCAGACCCATTCCTCTCTCCTCTTAACTACACCCAATTTTATCCTATTTTGCTATGATCCAGTCTCCCAAGGCAATGCTAGAAAAGTTGAGAGAATGCATTCTAACTGGTGTATCAATTTCTTGGGCATGTAAATACATAATAAGCACTTAACTACAATTACTAATTGAGTGAGTTGTCTTTTTGATTGGTATTCATTCTTTACTAGAGTACACCTGGAAATCAGTACTTTAAATATTAGCTGTACAGCCTAGTGAATAAGAGGCTGCTTGCGTATGAATCCTGGTTTTAACTGTACTAACTTTGCTTTTGGACACATTATTGGGGTCTCTCTGGGCCTCAGTTTCCATGGGATGATTATGAAAAAGCTGATTATAAGTTTGTTTTGGGGACACATTGAAATAATTCATGTAAGATATTTATAATTGCAAGTGACCATATTATACACTAAACAATATACATAGGAACCAAATGTTATATAAACAGAACACTATAATTGGAGAAACTAGGTCATTAGTGGTATGTGCCAGCCACTAGGGCAGACAATTCAGAGATCTATTCACAAAGGAGAGATTTTATAGTGCCTTCCACCTGATAACATAGTTATAATTCTCAGCTTTATATTAGAATGGCTCCAGCTGTAATCTTCAGAAATATATCATAGAAACTGAGATAAACTGGATTTATTATTTTAATAAGCAATCAAACCAGGCTTCTGTGGCTATAATTCCAAGAGTAACCATCAGATAAGATTACATGGATGGATATTCACGGTCATGGTAAAGGCAGAGACTGAAAGATGTATTACTTTTGCCTTTTTTAATTCACATACAATCATTACAAGGAGAGGAAGTATGGAACTTATTTTTACATACAATCATCATTATAGGGAGAGAGAATATGAAAGTAAAGGAGAGCTCTAAGTAAAAATGATTCTTATCAACACCTATGAGCCCAAGTGTTTTTTATATAAAAAAAAATTAATGATGAGATGCAGATATACCATGTATCTCCATATTCCCTGGTATTTGACAGCCCTGGGCTGCATGAACTTAATCAACTACTTAATTTCCTCCATTGGAATACAGGAAGTGTCCTTTGCTAGACATTTTTTTAAAAGAATGTATTCCAGTACCTTAGTTTGTGAAGGGAAAGGTAGAAAAAAAAAAGGCAATCAGAAGTTTTGAAGTAACATTAAGAATCTCTAGCCTGCATTCCAGAGCAAATGTTAGCATAAGACTGGTCTGTGTGTCCTCTCATGGAGCAAATTCTATTTAAATTTGCGCTTTAAATACATGTATTCTTACCAGTTGGCTAGCCCTTCAATGGTCTGTGCCACACTTTGGGTTCTCCAGAGGAAGATGCTGAGATGGAATTGGAGGTGAATGATGTTTATTTGGGATTAACCCCTTTGACGTGAAGAGGCAGGAGGCAAGACTGGGGAGAGGCAGGAGTCAGCTGGGATGTTAGTTAACAAGATAAAGCCTCACCAGGTTCTCAGTAGTGAGGATCACTAGTCACTCCAATAGCTGAGGGTCATTGGGTAAGTGACATTGGGGAGTTGCCTGAACATGGGCGGGGACAGCTCTCTGCAGCTGAGGAAGACACTGAAGAGCGATTGGGACTTTGCTGATCATGTTATTTTCAGCAGGTCCTTCCTTCAAGAGCCATCCAGGTGACACAACACTGTGCCTGCCGCAGACTGTTAATTACTTACTTGATTCAAAAAGTCCTTTTTATCACAGAGTTTTAGCAAACATTTGCTTTTTCACATAAGCATGCAAAGAATTAAACAGGAGCCTGTGAAGAGTTAATATATCCAGAACTAGAGCCTTGTGATGTAAACAGAATTTGTTGGTTTCAACAATAAGTCCTAGTGTTCCCCTAATGGTTGTTAAAAAGAGTATTTCTAAAAATAACTTCCTATTAGGACGCTCCATAATTATCTTTTAAAAGTTAAGAATGAAGGGGGAGGAAATACCTAAAGTCCTTTACTTGGAAGATGCATGAAACTTATTCATTTCTATCTTTGGTAATCAGTAATTCTCGGGTTAAAGCCAGGTCATATTCTTTCTGCGTTACCTCTGATTCTACTTAGATAATCTAAATTGTGTTATGGCTTATCTGATTGTTTCACTGAAATAGTCTGTGCTCCAATTTCTTCATGCATCTAAAAATCCAAAATAACATGCTTTTAGTTCCACACAAATACAATAGATTCCTGGATAAGAAGAGATATCAATCAGAGTAATTAACACTAGCTGCTGTAACTACAATGCAGAGTAATTCAACGGAAAGTCCAGTTAGCATTTAGCTGAGCTTACACCAATGATCTAAGAATTTTTGGCTTTTCTCCTCTGATGGTACCACTATCTTCCAGAGTCTGCTTGGAGTCCTTTACTGGTTCCCTGCAATCAACCAACCACCCGGCAAATAGAGCAAGGAAAATCATATATGGCCAGATCTGGACATGGTATATGTCACTTTTTCCCTCGTCTCCAAGTTACCACAAGAGAGGCTGGAAGATGTAGTCTTCTAGAGTTTCCATAAAAATAGAACAGAATTGATAAACATCTACCAGTCTTCATCACAGAGACTATGTATACAGTAATCACATGTCTTTGAGTGTTTATTTATAATATTCCCAACATACGCTAAAATTATTTGAAAATCTTATCATTTGGAAAAGATTGTCAGAGGGAAGTTGGGTTGATCCAAAAGAGAATGCGGTGTCATGAAAACATATGTGAACATGCCAGTATACATCACTGTAGTGTAGATTTCTGATGGAACTATCTAAATTTAGAATTGATGCTTATTTCAAAAAGTGAATCTTACGGCTTGGAATCGACAGACCCTAACAGCCATGTGTACCTGCTGGTATCCATGTGACAGCACCCTAACAACTTCCTCTTGGTAGATTTCTGATTAAGGAAGATTTGTCCTTAAGGATAGAAAAGATCCTTACTTCGGTCACTGTATTCTTTTTTTTTTTTTTTTTTGTATTCTTGATAACATGGGATACATGTACATCTTTCCCCATTATCCAGTTTAATGTGGCTTCTCTGGGCTGCAAGCTCAATGAAATGTAGAGTCACATCCATTTCACCCACTACCATATACCCTGAGAAGGTGGTATACTGGAGTTGGCCTCTACTGGCTGACCAGAGCTAATCTTTTCCATGGGGTATCAAGTCTCCATTCAACGCTCTCTTGGAAATAACTTAAAATCAGTCATTGTGGGAGTGTTTGCACTACAAAATTCACCCAACGTTACACGTGAGAGCCTCTTCCGCCCTCCAACAGATGATTGCCCAGCACACTACCAACAGTTTAGTACATATTCGGCAGCAGCCTAATTGTCTCGATGGAGACTGGGTTATGTGGTGGTTGTAAACCTCCTCCAAATCTTAGTGTATTAACAAAACCAAAGTGTATTTCTAGCTCATATGGCATGTACTACATAAGAGGGCTTTACTCACTTTGGTCTGTTCCAGTGACACTTAGGTTGACAGAGGCATCATCTTGATTGGGCTTCCATAGTCACTGGCACAGTGAGAAAAGAGGTTCTTAAAGCTCTACCAAGAATTGAATCATGTCATATTTTCTCCTATTTAATTAGACAAAGCACATCACTGGCCACACCTAACCTCAAGAGGGCAAGAAAGTGAAATCTTAGCATGTCCCTTAGAAAGGGGTGCATGTTGGAGAAGGTCATTGAGAAGATGTGACTGCTGGTTGACCTACGAGCTGGACCTGGGCAATCAGCAGCTCCTCATGCCCTCCCCCAGCCTTGGAATTTATGCTCCACCTAACATTTCCACAGTGGGAGCTGCTCCAAGATCTAGTCCTGAGCACAAAGTGTTGTTTAAACCATCTGGACAGGATACATACACGGCTTTAAGCTTTTAAGCTTTCCATATAAGCTTTTAAGATTTGGTGGGTGGGTGCAGAGGACTGCTTATCTTGTGGCCACTCAAGGTAAGACTGGTAAAAAAGTCTGAACTGGAATCATTACTAATTATTACTAAACATTGTTAATGACAATTGCAGTAGAGTTTGATATATCAGAGCATCGCCTTAATCAGCGTGTTAGGGTTCTTCAGAGAAATAGACCCAATAAAATACACACACACACACACACACACACACACACACACACACACAAATATTAAGGCACTGGCTCACATGGTTATGAGACCAAGAAGTCCCACCAGCTGCCATCTGTAAGCTGGAAAACCAGGACACCCAGAGGTATAATTCAGTCCTAGTATGAGGGCCTAAGAGCCAAGGGAGCTAGTGGTTTGACTCCTAGTCTGCAACCTGGACAACTGCTTATAGAAGCTGTGGAGTCCAAAGGCCTGAGAATCAGAAGGTCCAACGTAGGATGGCAGTAGAAGAGGAACATCCCAGCTCAAGAAGAGAAAATAAGAATTTGCCCCCTCCTTTGCCTTTTTTGTTCTTTTCTGGCCTTCAGTGAATTGCATGATGCCCATCCACACTGGGGAGGGCAGATCTTTACCCAGTCTACTGATTCAATTTCTGATTTCTTCCAAAAACACTCTCACAGACACACTGAGAAACAATGTTTACCAGTTACCTGGGCATCCCAGAGCCCAGTCAAGTTGACACTGAAAAATTAACCACCACGATAAGATAAACCTAGAGTCAAATGCCAATTTTGCCTCTTACCTGCTGTGTGACTTTGGCCAATTTCATGAAGTTCAGGATGTTTCTGCCTCCTTAGTTCTAAAACGCATTGTAATCAACTTAATTGATATTAGGTGTAACAGTTCTGCTTCTCAACCTTTTCTGTGCTTTGGAACATGGAGAATGGGATTGGTCGGTAAATGATATTGGTACATAAATTGCATATAAATGGCTATTTATATCAAACATGTGATTGAAAAGATGCTGCTGCTTGAGGCCAAAGGCAAGTTGTCTGGCCATTCAGGTTCCCCTGTGGCTAGAGAAGATCACTCTCTAGGCACGCTCCTACTCCTTCTAGGACACAAGTGTGTATGCCTGGTGCACAGAAAGAACTCAGTGAAGCTTGGTTTCCGCTACTACCCTCTTATTGGTTGCTCAATTCATATTAAATGAATGTATGGATGTCTGGCCCACAAAGACTGAGGTTGGTACTATTACTCACCTTTTACACGTAAATAAGTTGAAAGATCAGGAGGCTTAGCCATTACTCGCGTCCCGAATGTGGGAGAGGCAGTTCCAGGAGCTGGATCCTGGAACCCTGACTTCAGGGCTGGTGCCTTATACTCTAGACGCAGCACTTACCTACAAAGAGGGAATCCAGTTCTACCGCCTGTCTCCTTTAAATAAGAAAAGTTCCCTGGGATGCCTGGGTGGCGCAGTCAGTCGAGGGTCCTACTCTTGATTTCAGCTTAGGTCATGATCTCATGGTTATATGAGACGGAGCCCCACATTGGTCTCTGCAATGACAACATGGAGCCTGCTTGGGATTTTTTTTTTTTTTTATTCTCTCTCTCTCTCTCTCTCTCTCTCTCTCTGCCCCTCTCCTGCTCATGCTCTGACTCTCTCAAAATAAATAAACTTAAAATAAATAAATTTTAAAAAAAGTGCCCTGATGCTGTTACAGGACATTTGAATTTACTTTTGTTTTAACACAATTTTTGGAAGATCCCTAAAGTGTAAAATGAGGGCAGCCCCTATATTTGGCCTGAAAATATATGGGAAAATGGCTTCTCCCCTTTCAGATAGGTTTTTAAGAAGGAGGCTTAGCTCAGGACTCTTCAGCATTTTAGAAAAGTTTAAACCTACTCAAAAAAAAACAGTGCACCGTCTTGACTTAGCCCCATCATTACACTTGAATTATTTAGCACCTTCATCTGACAATCCACAGAAATTGATACAGCAGGGTTTTTCAATTTCACCCAACTCTACATGACATGCGCATTATTGGTTTTTTTTTTAAAGGTGCCCTAAAAGGAAGGAAATAATCCATAAGAAAGTTATCACCATTATCCTAGTTAAAAGAATGGGCAGATTTATTAGATGGCTATTTTTAACAAAACCCCAGTGGTTGCAATAACCTATAAGCTCAGCAACCGGGAAATGATCTCACTGGTTGCCTGAGTGAGAATGAATTATGTTTGTTATCCCAGGAGGACTTGTATATTTTCCAGTGCAAGGAGGCATTCTTTCTTTCTTTTTTTCCTAAGAAAGAAATGGAAAGAAAAGTATTTTAATATCATTCTACTCACTCCACATGATTGGAGCCCAGATTAAACCCGTCCTTAAGTTCGTTAGAATAATTGTGAACTGATTCTCTTTCTTCCCTTTACCTTACTACAGCCCTCAAACCTCAAGGGTAACAGGAAATATGGACTAAAACAAAGTTTATCTTCAAAGCTTTTAGCATCATATCTACACCATGGGAAAGGAAGCATTTGATAAAGGAATAGAACAGAAATTGTAATGAGTTGGGTGGGAGAAGGGAAGTTTCAATTCTGCCTGGTTGCCTCTGAACTTTGCAAACTTGGTTTCATTTACAGAATCACCTTGTAGGTGTAAGAATAGAACTTAGCATTACTTTACCCATAAAAACATGCAGGTGTTTATTAAACAGAACTTGGACTGCTTATAAGATGTCACTCAGTAAAACTGATTTAGATCTTGTTTTGTGTTTTTAAATTTCCAGACCTAGAACTTTATTGCCACAGATCTTATTAACACAGTATCATCTGATTCATGAAACGCAGGGTTTCAACACCTCCATAAATGAGTCAAACACACTGAAATACATACCAATGACATTTACCACAGAATTCAGTCTATAGGAGAGGAGTAATTTCGCTCCCATAGAAGAAATCTTTCAATATCATGCTGACTTTAAGAAGTGAATGAAAGAGGAGCCTTTTCAGGGTAGCCGTGTGTGTACTCAAAACCATCAGTCCATTTTATTCAAAGCTACTCCCGTGTTCACAGAGTAGTTTTGGGGATTTCTATGCAAGGGATGCTAATGCTTCTCATTGAAAGTGGGTGTTGGCCTGAGCAGCATTGCTGCTGCAGAACAAAGTCAGGAAAATGTATCTCAGGTGACATGCTGAGTGTCTACACAGACACACGCATCTCCTGGACAAATCCCTGGGGCCAGTGCCTGTTAAGGAGAGAACAGAAACAGGGCCATCCACGAGAAGTGTCAGAACCTCATGCAAGAAGACAGAACTCAACAGCGGGTGGTAGAAAGAGGCTCAGAAGACTGTTCTGCCGATGGCCAGATCTCACTGGTGTGAATGCAAGTCTTGCAGAGTTTCATTTCCTTGTCTGTAACATGGATTAATAATACTTACCTCCTAGTACATCTGGGAGCATTAAACAGTCTTATAAAACCCTTAGTACAGTGCCAGAGTGGCTGTGGTAGGTACATTAATGCTCCCCCCCCCCCCCACCAAAGATGTCCACATCCTAATCCCTGGAACCCATCAATATGTCTCCACACATAGCCAAGGAGAAATTAAAGTTGCAGATGGAATTAAGGTTACTAATTAAATGACTATAAGAGAGGGGCATTATCATGGATCATTCAGAGAAGCCTAACGGAATCACAAGATCCTTAAATATAGAAGAAGGAAACAGACGAGTCAATATCAGAAAGATAGAGTATGAGAAAGCCTTGACTGGCCGCCACCTACTTTGAAGTCTGAAGAAGAATGTGAGCCAAGGAATGCAGACAGTCTTAGAAGCTGGAAAAGGTAAAGAAACAGTTCTTCCCTAGGACCTCCAGAAGGAACTCCGTGCTGCTTGACAGAGTGCTTTAGCCCAATAAGGCTGATTTCAAGACTTCTGATGTCTAGTAAAGTTTGATTTGTTTTGAACCATCAAGTGCAAGGCCATTTGTTATAACAGCAATACAAAACTAAGACCATGACTAACCATGAAAAGGGACTTGTAATTGTGAAGTAAGTTCTATGGAAGAATCACCTGTGGTATCTCATATGACTCCATGTGAGTGGATTTTCTTTGGAAGGTTGGACAGGATAGTACAGAAATTCTATTTTAAATTAAGCGGTTCTTCGGGAAGTCCAGGAGACTCAGTTAGGTGTCTGACTCTTGATTTTGGTTCAGGTCATGAATCTGTGTCAGGCTCTGTGCTGGCAGTGCAGAGCCTGCTTGGGATTCTCTATTCCTCTCTTTCTGCCCCTCCCCGCTGCTCCCTCCCTCTCAAAATAAATAAGTAAGCATTTAAAAACTTAATAGTTATTTAAGAAATTAAGTAGCCAGGAAAGGAATATGCCCTTCCAGATCACACCAGTGCTCTCCAAACTCCTAGGCATTTGATATAAGCTCTACTTCCTAAGACACTAAATTCATGAGCTAAAAGCTTCCGTTTGTTAGGCACTTAAATGTGCCCAGTGCTTTATGGGACTTTTTAATTTTTGGAGCAACCTTAGGAGTTGGATAATATTATGCTTATTTTACTGATTAAATTTCAGGTTCGGAGAAGTAACTTGTCAAAACCAACATGAAAAATAATTGACAAACCCAAGATTCAAACTTGTCTTTCATCCCAAATCTCATGTTATTCTGATAGTACAATTACAGGACTCTCAAGGTTATAGTATTCATTCATGTCAATCAACAAGTATTGATAACACAGTTATTATATGCGAAGGCACCATGCTAGATGATGTAGTTGTAATGATAAGATAGAGGGGTATGTGTCCTATATTCACAAATCATTGAATAAGCAGTATTCTAAAGTGTGATGAGTACAATTTTGGGGGTGGTATTACAAAGCTATGGAGCCATAATAGAATAATCAGACCTATGAAAAAGTAACAGAAGACGTTCTGCTGTCAAACCCAGGACATGGATAATGGGTAGGAGACTGTCAAGAACATGGTCTGATAAGTGGTTGAGAATATGTGGAATGTAGGCCTGACAGGAAATGGGATTGAAGTCATGAAAGGCGGGAGTCAGAATGGAGATGTGTGCTCCCCATCTTACCCTGAGGACAACGGAAGCGTCAACACGGAATGACTCTTGGACTTGCATTCTCTCGGTAGATTATTTTGGCTGTCATGGGGGATGACTGGCAAGGGGTGAGGCAGGTAGTTACATAGCCACCATTAGGAAGCACAATGAGGTAATGGCAATGGGGGTACAAAGGGTCATGTTTGACAGAAGCTTACAAAGCAGAATTAACAGAACTGCATTAAAGAGGAAAAAGCCTGTTAAAAGAAAAGGAGTTGCAAAAAATTATGCTCAGGTTTCTGGATAAGTCAATTTATACCCAACATTGAGCAGGAACAGTTTTGGAGGGGCATAATGGCGATTTCTATAGGAGCAAGTGGTGGTTAAGATACCTGTAAGACTTGGAAGGAGAACCATCCAGTTGTAGCCAGCCAAATACACAGGACTGGCTCTCAAAGTAAGAGTTGGAGAAGGAGGGTTGGTTCTTACTGTATGGATAGTGATTGCATCCATGGAGTGGATTTTACAGTAGAAGAATTAAAGCAAAGAAATCCAAGGATAAATCCAACAAATAAATCCAAGGATAGATCCCTGAGGATCAACAACACTAAGGAGAGGAGAAAAAGGAAACTGTGGGGGAAGGGGAACTGGAAATAGGAAGAGAAGAAGGAAATAAAGGAGGAAAAAGGCCAGAAGAAGAATGTGTGTCAAGAGCCAGGGAGTCAGTGTTGGGCAAAGCTTGAATTCAGGGAGAATGGGGGAATGTTGGACATGATTATTTATGCCCGGAGTGTTCACACTTCCTGACCCTTCTGCCTGGAATGTTCTTTCTGTATCCATGCATCTTCCTCCTCTCAACCTTCCTCAAAACTCCTACTCATACTTGCAGATGTACCTGAAAATATACCTCCTCTGATATACATCAGCACTTTTTGTTACATGTTTGGTAGCACCCTGTTCTCTTTTCTTCCAAGATCCATCAGAGTTATGGTAGGTTAGAATTAACTAAATACATGAGTGGTTGAGGTCTTGACTACTGCTCTATCTATCTTCAGTGCCCTCCTTGTAACACAGGAGTAGATACTCAATAAATGGGGTTTGTATGTTTAATATGTGAATAACCAGCAATTGCTCAATATATGGGTGTTAAGTCAATATAATGTTAATACCGCATATGCTCTGAAGCCATATTGGTTGGGTTCTAACTCAGCAGAACCAATTCCTGGCTGTAGGATTTTGAGTGATCATTTAACCATGTAATTCTACAGGTTAAACATAAAATCTCTTAGATCCTGAGTTGTGGATTCTCCCCGTAGGATCCCGATGCTTTACAATTTCCCTCTAAAATGTTGATGAGTAAAGGCGTCCCATGAACGGGGACAGGCCATGCTGAGCTTTGCCCTAATCTTCCCTCGCAGAGTTAAGGTGAAGTCTACGTGAGATAATCACAAACACTTTTGTGTACATTAAAAACAAAACGAAACAAAGCTCAATGATTGCTGAGTGATTCATGACTACTGGTGCCCCCAAACCACCTCTAATCTCTCTCTCTTTGTTTACTATTCATTTAGCTTCAATGACAGTTTCATATTCTTGTTTCAATAGCCATTCCCAGGCTCGCAGCAGAGCAAGTAAAATCAGTAATTGTTTAATTATATATGTATAATAAAGCTCGGCAGTTTCCATAATATTCCCCAGGATGATAGTGGTGAGAGCAAGGTCCTCCCTTATTTTGCTTGCCTTGAGTGCCATGAGTGTCTGAAGATTGGTAGATGGAGGCCCCGACTTTAGGAATATGCGACCTCTGTTTTGGACCGCAGCTCAGTTTTTCACTATGATCTAAAGTCTCCCAGGATGCTCTGCTTGTTTATTCCGCACAACAAAAATATACTGCTGGCATAAATACACTACGGTCCTAGTTCAGGATAAATATGCAATTCAAGTCATTCATTCAAGAGACGGCTGATTACTCTACAGGCAATTAATTATATTAGGTTGTGGGCTCCCTCTGTGCAACAGCATGAACAGGTGAAATATTGACTGCAGGAAGAAACAAAATCTGTGACAACGGACTGATTTTATCTGTGATACCAACTTCCTTCTAAGTGGTGGGCGCTAATCAATGCATCTTTCTGCCTCATGTGTACACACACAGACGTGAGGGTTTCTCTGCCATCCGCCCTGCCCAGGGAAGACAGAAATAGTAAATACACATTGTGATAGGACTTCAAGCACTCTCCACAGACTGGGCAAGTGTTTTCTTTAAAGTGATAGATTATGAATCTTTTAGGCCCTGAGGGCCACATTCTCCACTACAACCACTGGACTCTGCCATTGTAGTGCAAACGCAGCTACTAAGAACATCTAAACATGTGATTGTAGCATTTTCCAACAAAACTGTCTTTCCAAAAACAGGTGGCAGGCCAGATTTGACCCACGCACTGTGGTTTGCCAATCCCTGATTGATGGTACTCTTACGAATGTTTGCATTTTATTTAGAATATAACCCCTGTAACTGTGACATGCATGGACACAGAATACTTCAGGATATAACATTTTCAAGTGGACCTGTTTTCAGATAAGCCAAGACTATGCTCAAATTTCAGCAAAATTACATTTTTTGGCCAACTTCTTTTACTCAGAAGTGACATTTCTTCATCTAAACTTATGTCCTGATTTTAGTTTTAAAATTTGTTGCAGAGTGGCATTTGAATTTCATTAACTTATTTAAAAAAGATTTTTAAAAAGTTCACTGTTCAATTGAATAGGTAATTCACTCTAGATGATTAACCAAGCAACTAAAAATCTCTATACCTACTTGCCTTCTCTTTTACTGTTTGCCTTTTAAGTACTAAGCAGCTTGTCAGTTCGTTTTGAAGACTTAAGTCTGAAGCGTCATTTAAAGTCTCAAACAATAATAGCATCTCGCTTCTCTGAGATCAGGCAAACATCCTTATGGTATCGGCCACCTGAAATGGATAAAACATTCACCTCCTGCTGTCTTCCTCCATCGGAAATCTCCTTCTTGCCTAAGTTATGTAGTTATTACTGAAAGGAAATTACTTTATGGTTTAGTGTCTCTAACCCGGCACACTGGAAATTCTGTGGGCCCCAACTGGCTCCTTCAGACTTGTTACAGGAAGTGCTGCGGTATTTCAATAGGGACGTAGATGAAAAATAGACTTGCCTTTCGGCTAACTTTTTGTCCTTTAATCTTGTCACTTTTGCTTCCCTTTACTTCGAGAGAACAACTGGAGACTCAAAAAGATAACCACATGCAGGGACAAGAAAAGTTAAACAGAAACCCTTTTTTGTTTTCAAAGCAGAAGAGCACCGAAAGGAGACATGGGCTCTCTAGTGCCCAGGATCCTCAGAGCATATCAAAGGGTCATTTTCACAATTATTCCTAACATGATCGAAACCTTAAGGCTTCCACTGCAAGAAGTTTTCCTCTTTCAGGACATTGGAGAAAGAGACGAATAGGGAAGCTAATTCTTCTCTTTGTACACAAGTCAGGCATGACTGGGGACAGAAGCAAGCCAGCTCTTTTTCATTATTATTTCAGGGAATCTGGTGCATCATCTTATTCTGCTTGAGCTATAACCTGATACAGGTGAGTGGTGATGCGGGTTCTCTGACGCTAACTTCTTTTCAGGGCAGCTCCTCACCCTGATTAAGAACCATGGTGCCCTTCAAACTCCAAACGGTCAGAAGTGGAAAGTATCTACACTGTGTCCTAAACTCCTAGGCGTGTGTAGTAAAATATGCCGGTAATGGTTGCACCAACTTCTAGAAGAGCCACAGCTTTTTGACCTGTATCAGAAACCCAACTCAAGGCTGCACCTGGTCACCTTTATGGGATCTCTAAAAGAAACCCCTTGATGGAACTTAGAGTCACACAAAGATTCCCACTTTTTAGGAAAACAAAAATCTGAAAGTAGTCAATTACTTGAAGGTTACTCAAGGGGAGTGAACAGGAAAAAAAAGTGAAATATTTTAAAGTAGAAGTCTTCCCCTCCTTCTTTTTCTTTGTAAACTCTTTCCTGGTTAAAGGTGAGAACATGAACTTCCTTAAAGAAAGAGATGTGCGTTTGCTCCAGGGATCTCTTCTCCTCTTGGCGCGTGCCCCTTGGAGGCAAGTCACATTTCTCCATTAAATTTGTTTGAGCTGCTCTTGCAACTGAACTTATACTGTCTTCGTGTTGTGGGTCATCAGATATCTGTAGCAGACTGACAGATTTCTTTTTTGGTTGTTACATCAAACAGTGGCAGTAAAAATTAATGGAACCAGTTAAAATGTTAAACTACCATCAGTTGCCACGTGATCATGAAATCAAAGCATGGGCAGTCCTAGGCAGCCACACAAGCAGGAAATTTATGGATGAACAGAAGGAACTGCGGGGCAAGACTTAATCTTGGAATCAATATTTTTTTGAATCAAAGTTTTCTGTCCATCTAATGCCACTCATGGCATTAAACAATTTCAGCAAACACATAGATTTAATTTCATCCTCTTGTCCCTTGATCATTTAATGCTCAAAAAGAAACAAAACAGATGAATACAAGAAGAGGGAAGGAAAAATAAGAGGGAAGGAAAAAAGAGAGAGGGAGGCCAACCATAAGAGACTTTTAAATACAGAGAACAAACCGGGTTGCTGAGGGTTGTTGGGTGGAGGGATGAGCCAGATGGGTGATGGGAATTAAGGAGGGTGCTTGTTGGGATGAGCACTGGGTGTTGTATGTAAGTGATGAAACACTAAATTCTACTCCTGAAACTAACTTTACACTGTAGGTTAAGTAACTTGGATTTAAATAAAAAAAAAAAAAACCTCATGATTTTTGTGAGATTCTAATTTCTTTAACCATCAGATCCATTTTTATCCATGTGGGGAAACCCACATTGATACAAGGTTTTTTTTTGTTTTGTTTTGTTTTGTTTTGTTTTGCTCCTGACTGGGCAATTTGGGTAAGAAAAGTGGAAGTCTCAATGGCAAATCCCAAGTAGAGAAAGAGGCAGACTGTTCTCCATATTTTCCGGCAAAGTGGATTGTGTTACGTTCTAACAGTCAATGACTAAGACTAGAAGAAAAATGAAATGTACAAAACTTCAAACAGGCCTCATTTTTATCTTTACCTGTAGCACAAGAAGGACCATTATTAAAAACAGCTTACTCGTTTATTTCCCTGTTTAGAGGAAGGTGATCTAGGACCCTACGGGGGTCTCCTTTATAAGACACTTGGACCCTGCATTTGTCATTGCCTGGACCTTCCTCTGGTCCTGCTTCTGACTGCAGACAGACAATATCCCCCAGCAGAGGGAAGAGTTGGCTTAGGTCAGATTCTGTATTATTGCAGTCCTGGCACATGCACCAATATATATATATTTTTAAAAGCAAAATGATTGTTGATGATACAACAGGAGCCTGGCTGTTCTCTGGAATCATAAAAACTACACTTGAGCCACAAGCAATAAGTGAGAGGGAATAGCTGTCTGCCCAGCTTTCTGATCAGACTTTGTTGTGCTAAATCTACACATCTGAAAGTTAGCAAGGCTCTCTTACTAGGTGGGAGGGCACGTTTGAATGAATCAATATTTTCCTTGGACTAGAGCACCTCCATATGATCCCACCCTCCGCCGGATATTCAGAGACTTAACCAAGTCTTCGTTCTCTCCTGTGATTATTAGTTATAATATGCAGTTTGGTGCCAGTTCATTTTTTTTTTTAATTTTTTTTCAACGTTTTTTATTTATTTTTGGGACAGAGAGAGACAGAGCATGAACGGGGGAGGGGCAGAGAGAGGGAGACACAGAATTGGAAACAGGCTCCAGGCTCCGAGCCATCAGCCCAGAGCCTGACGCGGGGCTCGACCTCACGGACCGCGAGATCGTGACCTGGCTGAAGTCGGACGCTTAACCGACTGCGCCACCCAGGCGCCCCGATGGTGCCAGTTCATTTTCTATGATGCTTACTGCAATGGCTTACCTTCTTTATACTAATAGGTAATAAATAGCATGTGTATATAACAGGCCCTACAGATTTTAATGTAAATGGAAATTAATTTCTTATCCTTAGGGGATCAGACACTGACTTTGAAGAGTAAAGCACAATCAGATTTAAAGCTACCAGGAAAAATATTTTTCTATACAAATTAGTTAAAATCAGATTGTGTTTATACTATACTTATATGGAGTTGTGTCAATAATCGTCAGTGAACATTAAAATGGAAACACTTCACACTGACCCTTAGTATTATTTCTTCCTTCTGCCTCAGGTGAACCTTTCACACCCAGAAACACACAAATACAGGTACACATGCACAAAGAACCATATATACATACAATGTTTCTACTCTTCTACAGCTTTGCATAGGTTCAAACCTGCAGATTATCCAAGTTAATAAGGTTCTTTGCAGGGAGGAGACGCTATAGAATAATTAGATAATGGGTTAATTAACCTGACTGCCCCCACCCCTAGCACCTAATCATTGATATATTTCAGTGAAATGCAGCTAAGGACACAGTATCACAAAGAATAGCTCTTAAATCTTTGTTATGGCACATATTCTAAAAAAAAACACACAAAAACCAAAAGAACAAAAGAAAAAAACCCAAAACACCTAAATTTAGATGTGACATGTTTGCTGTTTGGGGAGGTTGTTGCAATGGTTTCCAAAATGGAGATTTAATGGCCATCCCTTTCACCCTCAAATTTATTCACTGCCTTGTTATGGGGTTCCTGGCTTACAAATCCTTCTGGTTCTTAATTACTTTCAGTATAAAGCACCAAATCCTGAATATGGAATCTAAGGAATCTTGCAAACTGATTCTGCTATATATCTTCAGGCTCATACCTTGCCACAAAACCTACTCCCCCTACTATCTTGGTCATTTATGGCCCTGTAGTGCCAAATAATTAGCAACGATGCAAGCGTGATATTTATGAACTCATGCAATATATGTTGAGTACTTCCAGTGTGCCCTGCATGGTGGAAAACATGGGCTAAATAAACAAGAAAATGAGGGGCGCCTGGGTGGCTCAGTCGGTTAAGGGTCCGACTTCAGCTCAGGTCACGATCTCGCGGTCCGTGAGTTTGAGCCCCGCGTCGGGCTCTGGGCTGATGGCTCAGAGCCTGGAGCCTGCTTCCAATTCTGTGTCTCCCTCTCTCTCTGCCCCTCCCCCGTTCATGCTCTGTCTCTCTCTGTCTCAAAAATAAACAAACATTAAAAAAAAATTAAAAAAAAAAAACAAGAAAATGAGAAGGGATACATGGTTCTTTTAAAGACTGTCATGGTGTCCCCATGTTTATAGGGGGGTATTTTGACATGGTCCAAACATAAGTTATTGGATTAGTGTTCCAAAATTTTACAAAGAATTCACATAGAAGAAAATCTGCCACCAAATCCCTGGGCTTTATACCACCCAAGGTTTCACTACCACCCAACATTAGGGGGAAAAGTGATAGCAAGGGTGAGAGAGGGTCATAAATTTTATGCCAAGTGGGCTAGGGCATTAGGCACCATTTGGATTCATATGGCACATACTTATCATGGCTCCTTTCGGAAAAGAACATCGGTTAATGTGAAAGGGTAACTGTTCATCCTCCAAGAATCACTTGTATTTGGGATCATTGGCACCTGAAGCTCCTTAGGTTTTCCCTTAAAGTTAGAGACTGTAGAGTGAAGGACATTTGGTCTACAATAAGATTCATTATTGTTAGGTCTACACATAATAATATCACATTTAAATATTACACATGCATTATAGTTCATATCATTAAAGTCTTCCATGATGCACTTTGGGAAAAGAATTGAAACCTTCAATGCCAACTCAGTTTGAATAGGACTTTTGAAAATATATGTATTGCTTTTAGTTTTCAATAGTAACATGTTTTAGTAGAAACTCATAGAGACAGAAAAGAATTGAAAATCATCTGAAAGTAGAATGGAATGGAGAGCGAAAAAAATATTTTTTTTGTACTTGACTTTGTGATGAAAAGGAGGACTTTTGCACACTGAAGGGCACATTATGATGGATCCTGCTTTAATTGAGTACAGGGAGTCATGTATAATTGTAATTGTGTTTTCACATCTAAGTCTTCTGTTGGGGTGTGCCAAAGAGCTCTAAGATCATTTAACTGCTCTTAGTGGGGAGAAGTGGGGGGATGAGTTCACTGAAGAAAATAGTAACTATTAAGCTGCACGTTGTAGACTATTTGGAAATTTACCATCAATTTGGGAAGCAAGAAGGACATTTTACACAAAGATAATGTGCCTGATTAAAAAAAGAGTGGGGGCTATACCTGGCTGGCTCAGTAGATAGAGCACGTGACTCTTGATCTGAGGGTTGTGGGTTTGAGCCCCACACTGGGTGTAGAGATTATTTTAAAAGACACACACACACACACACACACACACACACACACACACATGTAATGCGCCTGCACAAAGACTCTAAAACACGAAAGCTGCATTATAATGGAAAAAGAGTGCTTTCGTGTAAATTGAACATTGAACCCCACCAAAGTCCAGACAGGATTTCTGGAAGGTCTAATTTATAGGTGTTCTGGGTTCCAAAAGAATCAAATGAAGAGTAGGACAGTGACTCTTATAAAAGTCAACTATGTCCTCTAAGCCCATTTACAATGTAAAATCTCACTTCAGTAAGCTGAAACATAGCCCCTTTCCAAGACGTCCACATTCTAATCCCAGGAACCTGTTAAGATGTTACCTGATGGTAAAAGGGACTTTGCAGGGGTGAGTTGATTCTTGAACTCTTGAAATTATTCTGGAATATCTGGGTAGGACCAATGTAAGCACAAGAGTCCTTATAAGGAGGTGGCAGAAAGGTCAAAAGCAGAGAGGCTGTATTGAGATGGAAGGTGGAAGCATAGGTTGGTCAGAAGCACTTGGAAGGGAGGAAGGGGTCCCAATCAGGGAATGTATGTGGCCACCAAAAGCTGGATAAGGCAAGGAAACAGATTGTCTCTCTGAGTCTCCGGAAGAAATGCAGTTCCGTCATGTTTGATTTTAGCTCAAAAGATCCATTCCAGACTTCTGACCACCAGAGCTCCAAGATCATAAATGTGTTGTTTTAAGCCACTACATTTGTGGTCTTTTGTGACAGCAGCAACAGGAAAATAATATACTCATTTTCCTGGCTTTCTTTTCCCCCACCCCCACCCTGCCTTTTGTTTATTTTATTGTGTTTGCCATTGATGTTTTTCTTAGGGTGATTAATTTACAAGACTAGGAAGTACATGAATATAATACTTGCTGATGACTTTTCCCTTGGGTTTTGACTTTGGGGGTAGGAGATACACCTATTAGAAAATACCCCCAAGAGGTTATGGTGATCGATGATCTAAGATCTTTGCAAAGAGTTAAGGACTATTTGGGCTAGAAAACACTGAGTAAGCAGCCTTAGCTAGTAAAATTAAGATGGGTAGCACAGTTGTGAAGAATTCATTGCTACAGTATAGGTAAATACTGTCAACACGAAGAGCAATTGAGCCACACTAGTAGCTACTTCCTAACTCCAGCCGTCAAAATCCCTTGGGGGAAGTGTAAGGGGAAAGAGGGAATTGTCTATGCATGGTCTCTCTTGAGATTAATGGCTCCTACATTTTAGTTCTTTGCTAGTTGTGGATATATTTTTCAAGAGAACAAGGAGTCAATACTCTTAGAGAAGATAATTTGTTCAAATGTATTAAATGTATTCAACTTAAATGGAGAGAAAAACAAAAAACATCATCTAGTTATCATGTTCACAAGAACACTGCATTGAAAATTACTAGGTATGTCATTACCAAAGCACCAGAAGGTTGTCTGGTTATAACGTATAGCTTAACCAAACCTTAAACTTCTTTACTCAATCCAGAGTACTCAGCGTGGTGCTTTAGTGATCTCTTTCAAGTACCCTCGCCAGTGGTATAGTTTGTTCAGCTGAAATAAGTCAGTTTGGGCAAGTCATCAAAAAGCTCTAGAATGACTGGATGTTTCTTTGAGAGTAGAACAATCCAGCATTCTTCCAGCTGGCCAGTGTGCCTGAATTCTGCCTCTCAGATCACAGGCTCAGCCATAAGCATTCTATAAAAGGCTGACACCCTCTGGGCTTTGTAGCTTCCTAGAACTTTCTGCTCTGCCTTCAAATTTCACTATTCTAAACCTACCCTTTCACCCTCAGGTTGCAATTCAATTTGTTTTAGCCAACTGGGTGTTTCAGATGCCTTTCTGGCATTTCACTTATTCCTCCTCCCTAGAGGATTTAGACTTACCCTGCCTTTCAGTTCACCCACACGCTTGGGCTATAAATTAACTTGCCCTTTGCTCCATATTTCTTAGCCATGATCAGCCAACCACGTGTACTCAATCCTGGTTATAGGAACATGAGGCTGGGTCAAACCCTCAGCCCACCATTGCTAGAGGGAAGAGATCAGACTTCAGTTACATGACTGGCTTTAGTCAAAACTTGATGGCATCTACTGGTGATGTAGGAGGGAGATGAACGATTTCTCTCAAAATTCAGTATAATTAGATGGGAAGAATTCTTAGACTTTAGGTGGTTGGAAAGAAGAGAAATCTGGGTAGGGTAAGCATTCAAGGAGGCTAACCTGGCTCTAAAGCATGACTCCACAAAGATCGCCAGAGTCTCCAATGTTAGGGGTGTCGAGAGGAGGAAGATGAATACCTAGGGTCTGCTACAGGTTGGTCTAGGAAGTCCTATCTGGTTAGGGGGATTTTGAAAACCAGATTGCAGTTTGAAGATGAGAGCCAAAGTTAGACGTACAGCACCTCACAGCTTAGTCAGCAAGTGTCATTAGTAAGGTCCAAAATAGCCCCAGTGGATACCTGGCTGGGACACAAAGGCAGGAATCCAGTCAGATCACCAATTTACTATGCCAGATTAGGACTTGGCTGTGATGCAATAGGCATGAAGATGCCCACAGCCCATGTCTGGATGTCCTAAGGTCAGATTCAGGGTAATTGGATTTGTTACTCCCTCCGGCCAGTAAGACGAAGCTATTACTGTGATGGACCACAGATTGGCAGTTACAAGAACCATCTTCTGCAGATGGAGACCCCGTCGTTCCAGGTGGTCAGATACCTGGTCTGGATTTTTAATAACAATCCAGCAGAACACACAGAGGCTCTGTGATCTGAGCTGAATGACTAAAGGCTAGTCATGGAGGGAAAATAAGACATTTTGGACCCTTTGAAAGAATTAATGCCTTATACTTTCTCCTACATGAAAGATCTCTAGTTTGGGACACTCTGTAACCAGGATTAGGGTGATGCAAGAATCAAGGCTGAGAGTTTCATGCATCTCTGAGTAGGGTGTAATGCCCAATAAAGGTTGCATATCCCATGGACCTTCCAACAGAACCTTTTTAAAAAGAAGCCCTAAAATATTATTACCCCAAGGTGGAGATGGTGAAGGCCCAGGGGAAGAGAGGATCGGCTCCTGGGGGAAGGTACTCTGAAGCCAAAGGTAAATGCACTATAATTAATAATCTAGGACACTGACCAGATAGAGTGTTGCTTGAATAGGTGGAGTCTGGATTTATCTTTCTCAGGAGGTGTTTTTTTTAGAAATGAAGAAAGAGGAGGATGGGGGGGGGGTGGGAAGAAGAAGGAGAGGAGGATTCAGGTCTCTGTTGTTGAAGGTCAGGAGCAGAGGGATTTGGGTGGTGGTAGTATTCAAATGGCTGGCTCAGGAATCCACATGGAGGCAAGGCCTAGGGGAACTCATGGGAAAAGCTGAGTGCCACATTTCTCAGGACGTAGTACTGCCTGGATTGCAGTCTCTTGGGTAGTGAGTCCTAGAATCTGCAGTTTATTAAACACTGCAAGGGGCTCTTTCCCATACAATGAAGTTTCAGGACTGTTAGGCCACTGAAAAGGTGTGGCCAAATGAAGAGAGTGGCATGGATTGGATGGGACAGGTAGACAACAGGGAATCGGGGAGGAGAGATATTTGGAACTGGCACATAATATATGCTGAAAAAAATGATTTAAAAAATCCTAAACGATTGGTTACCAATTTATTTACTAAACCTACAATTCTATGGAGAACAATCTATGGCTTAGGTAGAAAGAGGTATTATGAAGCCTAGTGAGCTTGAAGTCAAAAGCCCTGGATGCAAGTCATGGTTGGATATTTATTGGCTGTGTGGTCTTGGCAAGTGACCTGGCGCATACCCAAGATGATTATAAGAATTAAGTGAACCCCTATGTGCAAGGATTTAGTGGGCCACCAAAAGTATACACAATAAATAATGATTTTTTTCCCTGTACTCTCCTAAATACATTGTGTTTTAGTACAACAGATAATAGTCCTACAGAAATACATTTCACCAGAGCACCTGTAACTTAGGGGAAATTTCATATAATAGAAAGCACACAATTCTGCAATTCTGCACACAAGCATCTCCTTATCTATGTGTCTCCACAGAATTAAGGCAAGGGCTAGACCAGAGGATGATTGGAGAAACTTCAGGGCATTCATTACCTGTTACCCATTTCAAAGGGTGACGTAAGACATTCCGCTTTTCAGCAGCTCAGATAGGCAACACTCGTGACTTCTGAAGCACTATCCAAGAGTTGATGGGCTGGGTGCCCGAGAGTCTCTCTAAATAATTGAGTACTCTACTGTGGTATGGCTCCAGAAAGCATGATTATGTTCTCCAGAAGGGCATTGATTTGCCAAGTCTTATTACACTCTCAAGAGTTATCCAATTCACTTAACAAGATTCCCTTTATGGAAAGGCAAAGAACATTCTAGTCATTTATCAGTAGATGGTATCAAATGCCACCCCTGGCAACTATGGCAACTTGGTATTATATGTGCTAACTCAGATTTTTGGAAGTCACTTAGTGCCAGAACGAATATCCCCAGTCGTGGGCATTTTGAGTAAGACCTCCAACCCACTGTTATACACCCTCCCCACCACTGCCCTCTGATACACTGGGGTTTACCTACTTGGAACTTTGCCAATTTGTTTTCAGTTTAGTTGAGGAAAAGACTGAGAAAAGGGAGAAACCCTAAGTGTACAGCACAGAGAACAGGGAATTCAGAAGCTGCTATCAGTGATAGCCCATCTTTGGATCAATCATAATAATAACACTAACACTGATAATAAAACATTTAGGTTTTATGTGCTTAGATTACAGAAACTGTGCTGAATGTTTTATATGCATTATTTTATGTATATATTACAGCGATCTTACAAGATAAAAATAATAAAATAGAAACCAGTATGGAAAGGTACTGCTCAAGATCCAACAGCTGTAATAGGCAAGATTTCAACTCAGACAGTGGAGTCCAGACAAAGCGCTTAGCTACTGCATACACTGCTTCCTGCTACCTGCTTGGAATTATTTAGAATTTCTCGAAGAGCTGAACGTTGCTTCTTTCTGTTGGTATGATCTGGCAATGGGGCATCTGGTTCTCAAGGAGATGATTAGTGTGGTTAATCCAAAAATTAAATTGTGGGTTTTCCAGGCCAAGTAATGATCTATGTGTTTTCTGAACTAGTGTTTTCTGGAAGTGTGTGTGACCTGAAGCTTTAATTTTCCTGGCCTGGTGAGAGACATAAGGAGCAAAGAAATAATTTCAGTTTTAGGAGTAAAACACTGATAACCACCAAGAAAATACTGTTATGAATTATGAAAATACTGTTATGAAATTATGCTTGCCCAAGGGAAAAAAGGCCAAGTATCAAATGAATTGATGAGCCTGTGTAATCTTATTTGATTGTAGTGATGTAATCAAATTATCTTGTCTAGAATAGGAGGGGAAAGCACCTTGGATCTTAGTTCATGTATAGACATAATCAGAGTTGTAAGGTTGAAAATAACTTCACCTTTAGACCACTGGCATTTGGGGAGGTGATTCTTCCAGGAAGTCCACTTTATCCAGTCATGGCATTGCAGTAGCAGCTGCCTGAATTATTGAAGGCTTTCTTCGTTGCAGGCATTGTACAAAACACTTTATCTGCATTACCTTGTTTTGACCTCACACAAATCCCAGGCCCATTGCACAGATTAGGAAATGGAGCAGATATATTAAGCGATTTGTCCAACTTTACGTTCCTAGAGCCAGGTTGGAATCCCAGGCCACCTGATAGCTATGCATTTGCACATAAGGAGCATGCCACAGTGCCTCCACTCACATTGTGTGCTAGGGATGTTGCCTGGGATCCAAAGATCTAGACTTCGGTCTCAAGACCAGCCACCACTGGTCATCAGCCGCCCACCATTCAGGAAATGCCATGCGAGTTACTCACCTCCCACATCGGGATGCAGACAACTGCCCTGCGTCTCCCACAGTTTGCTTTCATTGGATGAAAAAGCTTCCTACATGACAGGTCTGATGAATAAGGACTTTAAAAAAATATTTCAACTTAAGCTGGATGGAATTTTTTGGTCTTCCTCAAACACGATCAGATTTGAACTGCATACGATGGAAAAGGGTAGGACTATGATAAAGATGTGGGGAAGGGAGAACATTTCAGGAAAGATGAATCATGTGACCCAAAGCACAGAATTTTGTAGCCCCTCCCCCAAAATGTTGAATAAAGGTAGAGTTCAACGTGTAGATTTGATGAAGGATAGGCAAAGTCTGGATTTATCCTGAAAACAAAGTCGAAACACTGAAGATGGTTTCACATGAGGGTTGTGTCCCATGCAATGGTCTATTTTTTTGGTAGTAATGCCTAGGATAAAGTGAGTGGGGAAAGACTAAAGCCAGATAGACCGATGACCATATTGCTGCCACTCTAGTTGAGCTCTGAAATGATAGGCTAGGGCTGCGGCAACAAAAGAGACTGGGCAGACGTGAGGGAGAATATGGGCTCATTCCGATTCTGGAGACTACACAGGTGTCCTTTGTGAGACAAAGGAAGTGATTAAAAGCTTGAGGATTTTGAGCCTGGGTGTCTGGGAGAAAGAGGCCAAATGGGGGAAGTCTGACATAGGAATCTCCACGTGGAAGAAAGAGGATAGGAATCTACTGTGAGAGTCTATTGTGGAGACAGCAAATGTGCAATTCAATGTAGAGAACGAAAGCAGTGCAAGGAGTTCGGGTCCCAGAGCAAAGAAATGTGAAGCCATCTGGTACCGGGACGCTAGACAGTGGAAGCATGAAAGCCATTGAGCTTCCAAGCCAGTCAAAGGAATAATGGGGCAAGGTGTGCAGCTCAGTGTGTCTCCTTATTTGGGGGATTATAGAAGCAGCAATTCAACAGGAAGTTAAAATTGAAAAAGAAAAAAAATGGATCATCATTAAAAAGATTCAATAGTCTGAATTACACAATGACCTACACGTACGTATGTATGTACGTAGCTATGTGATGTGTGTGCGTACCTGTGTACCCAGGTTCCAATGTGAGGGGTTCAAAGAAAAGCATGACCAAATATCAGCTAGACTCTTGCCCTTTATGGCCTTTGCTAACACCCCCCCTTTTTTTTTTCAACTCTCAACAGGGTCCACTTTCTATAGGTGGAGAGATTGTTAGAAATGCCTTCCATGCTCAAATGAACTTGTTTTGCCCGGTGAATAATTTTCCTTTCTACCTATCGTGGCACCATCCGATTCACAATTTCCCTCCTCCTCATCTCATTTTGCTTCCAGAAACATATTCTCAAGTGCCTGGCTACGTCAGAAATACTCTCTATGGATGCTGCTCAGCCCTTGGTGCTGTGCAGAATCGCTGAGCTGTAATGCGCCACAGGCTCTAATATTTCTAACGCCTCCTGGAATCATCCCAGCATTAACCATTTATAAAATTCCAACTGCTACTCAATATGTAGAAATGCGATTGCATTTCGCTGCTTGCCAAAACAGCAGGCCTTTCTGAGATCATTTTTCTTTTCTCTTGGTTTCCGGGAGAATACAATTTTGAGATCCGTGATTAGTTGCCAAGAGCAGGCTAGTGGTAGTTGTTTTTGTCCTAAATGATTTTATTATATTGAGGACTTGCCTCGGGACAGAATGTTCTACAGAGACTAATAGGTGAATAAATATGTAAATGCATTTTTATATGGCGACCCCTTACCCCATCCCACCTCCCCACGTTTATGTAAGTTTACTAATACTTAATGAGGGAATTTTAAAAATCATTGTAAAGGCAAACAGTGGATCTGTTTTGCATTTGGAGGACGCAAAGGGACATTGAAGCCACGTTTTACAATTTAAACTAAAATCAGAGGTGGATAATATCACGGTGAAACATGGTCTTCCAGTGCTCCTGGAGCGATAAAGACTATTATAATGATGCAGGCCAATTCCACATAATGTGGTAGGTCGGATGTGGTGTCCTGGAGATGCTTCAAGTTACAGATACAGTCAGCTGAACATCAGAAGTCCTTACCAGCTTTGAGCTAAGGAGTTCCACTCTACTGTTTCCTTAGGAAGTCAAACATTGCTCTGTGCCACAAGAAAGAGTTTCAGGACAATGTCTTTATGGGGTCTGCAACAGAAGAAAGGTTTCTTTCAGGCTGGCGTTGTCAATCAGATCCCATAATCTAAAGAGTCCGTTATAAACAGGGAGCAAACAAGCAAAACCAAATACTGCTGTGCTGGGGTTGGGGGTGGGGTGGGTAGGAGGGAAACAGCAATTAAGATTATATTCTGTGGGGAAAGTCCAGAGATGTCACCTTGTCATTTCATGTTTTCAATGATTGCTATTATTAGTCAACTGATGCACACATATTTTAAGTTTATGGTGTCAAATATGGCACTAATTACCAGGGATACAAAATAACCAACATGCTTCATGTTTTATGTCGGTGAGGAGGAAAAAAAAAAAAAAAAAAACTTGTGCAAAGGTTAGGCATTGCTTCTTTTAAAGATTTGTTTTTCTAGGGGCGCCTGGGTGGCGCAGTCGGTTAAGCGTCCGACTTCAGCCAGGTCACGATCTCGCGGTCCGTGAGTTCGAGCCCCACGTCGGGCTCTGGGCTGATGGCTCAGAGCCTGGAGCCTGTTTCCCATTCTGTGTCTCCCTCTCTCTCTGCCCCTCCCCCGTTCATGCTCTGTCTCTCTCTGTCCCAAAAAAATAAATAAACGTGGAAAAAAAAATGTTTAAAAAAAAAAAGATTTGTTTTTCTATATTTAGAATCACAGAATAGAAGTAGGAAGAATTAGGAGGGAATATTACAAGAAAAAGCTCAGAAGGGAGGTTCTAATATTTTAATAGATTACACAGGATAAAAAGAATGGGCCCACTCATAAAATTATGTAAACATGAAGGACATTCAAACACCGTTTCCTGGAGAAAAAAAAAATGTCTGTCATGTATAGGACACTTTATCTTTTTTGCCATTGCTAGAATGCATGCTTTCACAAAATGCTATTAGGATAAACTTTTCTTCTATGCCAGTAAACTCAACCTTGAAGTTCAGCTTCAAGAGCATGACACCTGTTACTTAAATCATTCCAAGCATGGTCAGTCAAGTTTATGACATTTGCCTAAGGAAGAGTCTGTATCAGAGGGAATCTCTTAGATCAGTCTCCCAACAAAAAATAAGTCCTTTACAAATCTGACTATTTAAGATATAAGATTAGGAATATGAAGATACTGAACCAATGACTTGGCAATCTGCCAACTGCCTTGTCAATCACCTGTCTCACCGAAAAAAAACCCTGGGGCGGCTCAGGAAAGGGCTGCAAATAAGATAAGACACACGCTTCTGGTCCCTCCCTAACTTCCAGAATCTTGACAGGGAGGCAAGACACAGAAACTATTAAAAAAAAAAAATGCACGTGGTTCATACATGCATATGTATCATTATAACCCTAAACGGATTTTAGCAAATGACCTGGGTAGGCAGAATAATGAGTCCTGAAAAATGTCCACATCCTAAACATGGCAAGAAGAGACTTCTCAAATGTGACTTAGGTGACCGGTCTCAAGATAGGGAGGTTATCCCAGGTTGTCCCTGTGGGCCCAATCTTTTTTTTTTTTTTTTCAATATATGAAGTTTATTGTCAAATTGGTTTCCATACAATACCCAGTGCTCATCCCAACAGGTCCCCTCCTCAATACCCATCACCCACCCACCCCTCCCTCCCACCCCCCATCAGCCCTCAGTTTGTTCTCAGTTTTTAAGAGTCTCTTATGCTTTGGCTGTCTCCCACTCTAACCTCTTTCTTTTTTTTCCTTCCCCTCCCCCATGGTCTTCTGTTAAGTTTCTCAGGATCCACATAAGAGTGAAAACGTATCGTATCTGTCTTTCTCTGTATGGCTTACTTCACTTAGCATAACACTCTCCAGTTCCATCCACATTGCTACAAAGGGCCATATTTCATTCTTTCTCATTGCCATGTAGTACTCCACTGTGTATATAAACCACAATTTCTTTATCCATTCATCAGTTGATGGAAATTTAGGCTTTTTCCATAATTAGGCTATTGTTGAGAGTACTGCTATAAACATTGGGGTACAAGTGCCCCTGTGCATCAGCACTCCTGTATCCCTTGGGTAAATTCCTAGCAGTGCTATTGCTGGGTCATAGGGTAGGTCTATTTTTAATTTTCTGAGGAACCTCCACACTGCTTTCCAGAGCGGCTGCACCAATTTGCATTCCCACCAACAGTGCAAGAGGGTTCCCGTTTCTCCACATCCTCTCCAGCATCTATAGTCTCCTGATTTGTTCATTTTGGCCACTCTGACTGGCGTGAGGTGATACCTGAGTGTGGTTTTGATTTGTATTTCCCTGATAAGGAGCGACGCTGAACATCTTTTCATGTGCCTGTTGGCCATCTGGATGTCTTCTTTAGAGAAGTGTCTATTCATGTTTTCTGCCCATTTCTTCACTGGGTTATTTGCTTTTTGGGTGTGGAGTTTGGTGAGCTCTTTATAGATTTTGGATACTAGCCCTTTGTCCGATATGTCATTTGCAAATATCTTTTCCCATTCTGTTGGTTGCCTTTTAGTTTTGCTGGTTGTTTCCTTTGCTGTGCAGAAGCTTTTTATCTTCATGAGGTCCCAGTAGTTCATTTTTGCTTTTAATTCCCTTGCCTTTGGGGATGTGTCAAGTAAGAAATTGCTGCGGCTGAGGTCAGAGAGGTCTTTTCCTGCTTTCTCCTCTAGAGTGTTGATGGTTTCCTGTCTCACATTCAGGTCCTTTATCCATTTTGAGTTTATTTTTGTGAATGGTGTGAGAAAGTGGTCTAGTTTCAATCTTCTGCGTGTTGCTGTCCAGTTCTCCCAGCACCATTTGTTAAAGAAACTCTCTTTTTTCCATTGGATGGATGTTCTTTCCTGCTTTGTCAAAGATTAGCTGGCCATACGTTTGTGGGTCTAGTTCTGGGGTTCCCATTCTATTCCATTGGTCTATGTGTCTGTTTTTGTGCCAATACCATGCTGTCTTGATGATTACAGCTTTGTAGTAGAGGCTAAAGTCTGGGATTGTGATGCCCCCTGCTTTGGTCTTCTTCTTCAAAATTACTTTGGCTATTCGGGGCCGGTGGGCCCAATCTAATCACGAGTCCTTAAAATTGGAAGAGGAAGGCAGAAGGTTGAGTCTACAGATGGCATCATGAGAAGAGCTGAAGTGGAGGCCATGTGTAAGGGACCCGAGCGTGCCCTCCAGGAACTCGGGGCTGCCTCCAGCCAATGCCAGGAAGGGAAGGGACCTCTGTCCTACAACTGCGCCGAAATGAATCCCGCCCACACCCGAATGAGCAAGAGAAAGGGATTCCTATGTAAAGGAATAAAAGTCCTGCTGACACCGTGGCCTTAGCCACACGAGCCCGCACGTCAGACTCCTGGCCAACAAAACTGTGAAATAACATAGTTGTGTTGGTTGAAGCCACAAAGCTTGTGGCCACTTGTCACGGCAGCCGAGAGTACTAACGTACCACCAAAACAAGTGGCAAAAATTATTTAATTCTCTTACTGGCATTTGGGAAAGGAGAGGGAAGGATATTTTTTGGAGGAACTTCGCTATTATGAAATTCAAACTGGTTTTGTAGGCTGGAGGAATGTGAATGGGGTTTAAGAGGGCAGAGCATTACCCCCAAGGGAAAGTTCACAGAGAGCGGTGTGAGTAAAGGCGTCTGACTGACAGAGTTGGTGTTGGGAAGGAGGAGGAAAGTCAGGATTAGGAATGTATCCTTGAGGACTCTGCATGCAAGAGGAGAAATTTGAGCTATCGGAGGAAATTCCTATTTCAACCCACCCTTACAGAACGGCTACGTGAGTTCCAACATTACCCCTGCCCTCCTGCATATCTCTTCAGCAACATCCAGGGACTCTAACACAAAAATAAAAAATTAACGCTTACTGATTACCCAAGACCATGCTCTGTACTAAGAGCTTTATTCATGTTCTTTACTTTGATCCTTACAACAAAATTTTTTTTTCATGAGTATATTAAGGCTTAGGGAGATTTAATCAACCTACACCAGAACACAGAGCTAACTAGGGGCAAACCCAGCATTCAAATCCAGACAAGAAAACCCTAGAGCTGAGTCTTAGCCATTTTAAGTAGTGCTGCCTTTGACAGCCAGACACGCAGTTTGTTTAAACTGCCTGCAGAATATTTTACTGATATATATTTGGTTATGCCTCTATGGGCCCAACAGACATTATGCATGCTAACGGAGGTGTAATCAACCATTTTAAAAAGGAAAGTGAAAACCAAATCTAACTATTCAGTTAGGTGAGAGGTCTGTAATGACCACAGCATGATTCATCCGAAAATTGTTCAGGTATCACAGCCAAACACTCCAGCTGGCTACGAAAAAAGGATTCAATGACCAAATACAAACCTCAACTAAGTCGCATCTGAGTCTGAAAGAATGCCTGGTATTTATGCCACCATAGAGCATGCCGTGCCCACAATTTTGTCTGTGATGAGGAGCAGCTGGGACCCCAGCAACTGAATAGCTTACTAGGGTGGCTTTTGTGTTATTCTGTTGAAATCCCTTCCTTGCTCCCATAATTCTCCAAATATTGTCAGGACCAGAGGGAAAGCAGACATCTGAAAGGGACCTAATTAACATAGTGCACAATTCAAGGAATAACGAATGAATGCGTGAGTGAATAGTGATGCCCAGATCTGAAATAGAGCATCCTGATGTTGGCTAACATTCTCAAAGAAGCCGTCATAAATTTCTATCCTGCTACCACACACAGCCTGTCGGGTGGTGCTTTGTCAAAATCCAAAATAAAGCTGACATTTAGAACTTTTAACTTCTAACTTTTGAGTAAGAACCGATAAAACATGGATTCTTTGTAGAATGCATGAATGTACCTGAGTTAAACCCATCTATTTTTATGTAAAGACTGAAATTGCGACACATGCTAAAAGAATCAAATATAATTAACAGATCATTAGAACAGAACTAATTTTTTTAAGTTTTATTTATTTTGAGAGAGAGAGCGAACACAAGCCAGGGAGGGGCACAGACAGAGGGGGAGAAAGAGAATCCCAAGCTGGCTCCGTGCTGTCAGCACAGAGCCTGATGCGGGGCTTGAACTCAAACTGTGAGATCATGACCTGAGACGAAATCGAGTTGGATGCTTACTGACTGAACCACTCAGAGCCCCTGGAATTGAACTAATTTTTAATGGTAATAATTTGCAGAAAATAGGGTGTGGCTAATAATGTTTTATTGATGGTGCATAAAAGTTATCACAGGTGATTGCTTATCCACTTGAAAGCCAACATTCTTCCAGGGGAATAAGTTTTAGTTATTCTGGTTTGATTCAATTTGATTTAAAAAAAATTTTTTTTCAACGTTTATTTATTTTTGGGACAGAGAGAGACAGAGCATGAACGGGCGAGGGGCAGAGAGAGAGGGAGACACAGAATCGGAAACAGGCTCCAGGCTCTGAGCCATCAGCCCAGAGCCCGACGAGGGGCTCGAACTCACGGACCGCGAGATCGTGACCTGGCTGAAGTCGGATGCTTAACCGACTGCGCCACCCAGGCGACCCTTCAATTTGATTTTAAAATGGCTTTTGGTTAGGTAATAGAAGTACATGTAAGAAGTTTCAACAGGGATGCCTGGGCAGCTCAGTCAGTTAAGCGTCCAACTTTGGCTCAGGTCATGGCTCTCGCAGTTTGTGGGTTCCAGCCCTGCATCAGGCTCTGTGCTGATAGCTCAGAGTCTGGAGCCTACTTCAGATTCTGCGTCTCCCTGTCTCTCTGTACCCCCCCCTGCTCACATGCTCTCTCTCAAAAATAAACAAACATGAAAGAAATTTCAACATCTGACCCTCTTACCCTCAACCATGTTACTTAATCTTTTTTGTTTGTTTGTCTTATTTTAGAAGCAATCACAGTTTCTTTTGTATCCTTTAACAGAGCTATATGTCTAAAAGTCTACGCATATATACACCTAACCATACACACAGTTTATTACTGTAAAAAAGTCATCACTGGAAAATGGCTAAAAACCTAGTTTTCCACAGGTAGACAGAAGGAAAACATTTAAAAACAATTTAAGTAGATTTAAAAATGTGGCTGTGAATAAAAACAAATGCAGCTAATAGAGTATGTATCATTGTTTAGTCTCGTTAGCTGGGAAGTACAGTTGGATGGGGGTTAAAGCAGAGGCTCAGGGAACAGATCTCAGCTTTTAGTTGGGTCTCAACTTGTACTTGTGTCAGGACTCTATGTCTTGGTTGCCTCACCTGTAAAATGGGTATAAAGACTGTGTAAACCTGAAGATTACTGACACAATCCAGCTAACATGCTTAGCACAGTGCTTGACACATATTAGAAACTCAAGCTTTAGAAACAGGAAAGAAAAACTGGCCAGAAACACAGCAATTATGTGTGGTGTGTGTGTGTGTGTGTGTGTGTGTGTGTGTGTGTGTGACAGAGAGAGAGAGAGAGAGAGAGAGAGAGAGAGAGAACATGTGTTTTCAGCCCGGAGTGTTTTTGGGGGAAAAATGTCTTTCTAATTATTTTAGGCATTGCTTTCAGAAAATGGTCTTTATTTGTAAGCTTAGGAGATATAACATTGGAAAGCTCATTTACAAATTCAGAACTGGAGACTTAACACTTGATTTAAATTCATTTCTCAGTCCCCGCCCCCCCAAGCAGTGTATTAAAGTAATGGATGAAACCATAACAGAGGTTTCAAATGACAACAGACTTAGAATCTAAGTGATAGGTCAATAAATGATGGCTTTCCTATGGTTCTAGCTTTTGCTCTAATAGATTGTTCCAGGCTATAATTTTTCTTTTCTTTTAGGATTCCATTATACTTCTTTTGCTTCATACTTCTTTGACATGCATTACCTTTCTTGGTCTGTTCTCTCACACTTGAGAGAGTAAGGTATATCCTTCTAAAAGACCCAGGCTTCTCCTTCTAAACTACCACCCACCAACCTATAAAATTTTAGAAGGCTCAAAAAAAAAAAAAAAATAACTTTCACCTGGAGCAAATAGACGCATAAGCACACATCTCTACCCTGTTTGTCATCATCACTACCAGCAGCGATGCTTGATGTTAGCTTGGTGTTAGCGAAAGTACCATGGGAAGGAAAAGGTTGGAAAGTGCTGACAGAGATGTGGGAGAAACTTAACCTTTTGGCAAACAGTAGATAGATGTGAAAATAGAACCTAGCAGATATATCCGGTTGCCCATCACCTCTCCTCAAAGGACCTCACTAAAGTCAATATCACCTTGGCTCCCATGACAACCCCTTGACAAAGATAAATAGGTATCAAATATGCGTTTGCTCCCAAGACCTCTGGGCATTGGTACAAAATGCAAATGCAAAACTCAGGCTGAATTAATCTCCTGATGTACCACTTAACGAAAAAGCCACAGAATGCAGGTTTACCGGTCCAAGCTTCTAGCCCTGCCTCTGCAAGGCTGTCAGCACCCTCTAAAAAAGAAAGTTGATAAAATTAAGCAGGCAGTTTCTGTTGGCATTTTCACACTGTATGAAACACATGTTCTGTTTAGAATGCAAACATGACTCCAGGGTTATAGGATCTTTCTCGGGATGCATGCCAATGAAGAGATTTCTGATCACAGGATTATGGTCTCAAAGTAGAAAACTTGGTTGAAACTACAGCAAGTAAATCAAGGCCCTCTTTGAGGAGAAGATTAGACAAATAGCTAGCAACCTGGAGCCATGAAGTCGGTGGGTCTGCAAAAATCAGTGCTGTGCCCTGGCAACCTCAAACTCTCTAACAAGTTCCTGGGCGCTGGCTCAACACTGAATGGATTCCTTCTGTTTGACAAGAGTGTTGTTGTCTGCTGTGGAAGAGGAAAAAGACTAAAGCAGGTGTTACCCTTGGGGTCTCGTTTGCCTTTACCAAGCTTAATGGTACCGAAATGGAAAAGATTCTACCGAAGAAAAAAACACCAAATTATACCTGTGTTAGTTACATGCAGTGTGCTGCAGTGATTAAATTCTCAAATCTGATGGTCTTTACCTGTTGGTCTTGTTTTCCTCTGCTTGAACCTTTATTTATTTTTGAGACAGAGAGAGACAGAGCATGAATGGGGGAGGGTCAGAGAGAGGGAGACACAGAATCTGAAACAGGCTCCAGGCTCTGAGCTGTCAGCACAGAGCCCGACGTGGGGCTCGAACTCACGGACTGCGAGTTCACGAACTGGGCCAAAGTTGGATGCTCAACCGACTGAGCCACCCAGGCGCCCCGTGTTTTCCTCTGCTTTAAAATGAGGATAATAGAAAATGCTCCAGTGAGCACATTTGAAAGTGGAAGAAAATCCTAGCTATAAAGAAAAGCTCAGCTTAAGAGTGGATACTTATTTTATACTCCATATAGATTGACCCTTTCTAAAGCTGTCTTGATTTCATATTGGCTGAATTGTTCTGCATTCATATATTAAGGTTACTGTATGTATTCTGTGTTCTATATGGTAAAATTACTCTTCTGGAAGGCAGAAAGTCTGTGGAAGGAAAAGAAGAGATTTCTCCTAAGAAAGAAGTAGGAGGGCAGCAGAGAGATATTGAAGTCCAGTTTTCTATGTTTTCTCCACGTCTCTGAATATCCACACTTTCCCTCCAGCAGGACACAGGCCTGAGGGGAAAAGAACTGGGGATATGTTTGTATCTGTTTTGCACAAAGCTTTGAGTAGAAAGAACTCAAAACCATTGGCAACTCAGAGTTCTTGGAGGGAAGATTCCTTTAGCCAATTAGGCTTAAGGAAATATATTTCCAGGTCCTCTCTTGCTGGTTTGGGTACTAATCCCAGGTCTCAAAATAATATTCTGGCTCTCCCCTAGCACAGTCCTCTTATAGCAAAAGGTCACATAAAGGGAATAGGCCTGGAGCCAGAGGCCTTGGGGGTGTCCCTCGCTGTGTGGTCTACTGGCTGTGACACTAAACCCTCCTGTCCACAACTTGTATCTGAGCTCCGGGCTTCAGCAAACGTATAGCTGTTCACATCCAGGTATTTGGCTATTTGCTTTATTTTATTGTCCCCCCTCCTCCCCTGGAAAGTATTATATATTCACAAATATCATTGTATGTAGCTAATAAATGACCGAAAACCAACCTCAAAATGTATGAACTATAATTTCAGACCACTATGGGTTTTTATTTTCTTAGAGAATTATGCAACATCATAGTTCGCTTTATTCCCCCCCCCCACCATCCATATAATTTGTTCAGAAAAGTACAATGTGAGGGGCGCCTGGGTGGCTCAGTCTGTTAAGCAACCAACTTCAACTCAGGTCATGATCTCATGGTTCACGGGTTCGAGCCCAGCGTCAGGCTCAGTGCTGACAGATTCTCTGTCTCCCTCTTCTTTCTCTGCCCTTCCTCTGTGTTCTCTCTCACTCTCTTTCAGAAAGAAAGAAAGAAAGAAAGAAAGAAAGAAAGAAAGAAAGAAAGAAAGAAAGAAACATTAAAATAAAAACAGGAAAGCACAATGCAATAGGTCTTGGTCTGACACAAATCTCTCCTTGTTTTGTATAAAAAAATAGAAGATGCACACACTGATCGTTGAGAGAGTTTTCCTGTGGCTGTGTTTTACTGAACTTGCCTTCCAATGGCATGGCTTTTTGTGTTTCTCTTCCTAGGTGCATGAGAAACTATATCGAAGGGTATGACCCGTGGGAGAAGGGCGGGTCATTCCTCTCAAGTCAGCAACACCATCTCTCTTCATCTTCTTGTCTGTTCCCCTCTCTTGCTCTGTCTTTAGCTTCACATGATTGCAATTGAATGAATCCACCTGCTCTGAAAGCTCATTTCCTAGTCCCCAGTGGGACGATTCAAGTTTTATTACTTTTAAAGATTCGCCCAGGCTTTCACGAACATGAAAAGTGGATCACCTCAGAGTGGCAGCTTTCGGGTTTAAAAGATTTAAACTCCAAAGCAGAAACTGGCTTCTAATGCTCCACTTGAAAGGCTGCAAAGCCCCATTGGATGTATGTTTAACAGTTTTTATTCTCTTGTGAAAAATGAGGATGTTTATATCTTCACCGAAATCATAAAAAGACCCAGGTAGAAAATTTTCCATTACAAGTCACTGTTCCTGTGGTGTCATTTTAGGTAGAATAAATGAACGGGATCTGATCACAGGCTTGTAAATGTGAAATAACTCCTGAGTGATGTCAAACATCACAGCCATCCCACCTTCTGTGTGCAGAACACGTCTCATGAGACATCTCTCCGCAACCCTTCCCCCACAACATCATTTTCCCCTTCATGTCTCTGGGGCTGCTTTGCAATAAGAGTGATACATGGAGTACAAGCATCTGTGATACTCAGCCTCAGAAAGTTCCGGGCTGGGCTGGGGGTGGAGAGGTGAATCAGTGCCAAAGCACAGCACAGCTCAACTGCCAGATGTCCAATACTGACAGCTGCTGCCTGGGGTTTACCTTGCAAGGGCTGCTGTCTAATTTCAACAGTAGACACAACAGGGAGAGAGAGAGGCTAATGTTCCTAAACCTGCCTTCAGAAGCTCTGGTCTTTGCCTCTCCATCCCTCAATGCTGTTGCGTCTCTAACAGGGATTCAGACAGCTTTAATTGCCCCGGTGGCCATCTTGCCTGATATTCTAAATATACACATAGTTGGTTTGTAAAGAGGTCAGGTTGAATGCAAGTGAATGGACCCAACTCAATTACTGTGAGAATAAGGCCTGACATCTGTGGTCAGTGGATAGGGTCTCATCTGAAAAAAAATGCCCACACTTGTAATCACTTCCCTAAGGAACAACTGGGGTGTTACTCAGGATTCTAAATTGAAAAGGGACATCCCTAACAATAGAGGACATAAAAAGCAAGTGCAAATGCATTGGCTTCAAGATGTTCTAAGACTTGTTATTAACAGTTATTTCAACATAACTGTACCCCAAAATTTGCATTGATCAGTCTTTTACACATAAATATTATCCATCTTCTTGAAGTCTCGTTAGTGCTGAGTGGTGGATTTATCTTCCATTTAATTCCTCTGGCAAATTCCCCGCAATTAGTAATAAATGTATCCAATTCTCTTTTATTTCCTAGAATTGATTCATCTTCTCGCACTTTAAACAAAAGTGTGGCATGACCTGGACTGTTTCTAACTGACATGACCTCATTAATCTATTTGTACATAACAACCATTCCCCAAATGTAGTGTTTTAAAACAACCACCACTTAATTGGCTCACGTTTCTAACCGGTTTGTCATGGCTCAGCGGGGAAAGCTTACTTCTTCTCCCTGAGTTGATAGCTGGGCTTGGTCAGGTTGAACCCAGTCCAGGCTGGAAGATCCAAAATGGCTTCCTTCACATGCCTAGCGCCTCAGCTGGGAAACTGAGGCTCACTCTCCTCATGGTCCTTCATCTTCTAGGTCCTCCTTTCCCTGTGGGCTTCTACCTTTCCGAAGGTCATGTTCTCCATCTGATCTCTCTAGCGGGATAGCCAAACTTAGTTATGGTAAATCGAAACTCTAAGCAAGCAAAGGCAGAGTCGGCCAAGCTTCTTAAACCCAAAGCCCAGGAGTGGTGTAGCTAACTCCTAACCTCTAATAACCAAAGCAATTCTCAGGCCAGAGAATGCTCAAGGGAAGAGGAAATACTCTCCATTTCTTGGTAGGCGAGCAACATCCACATATAAGAATGAGAAGAATTATTGGCAGTCATCTTTGCAGACAATTGACCACACCTATCATGCCATACATCTGTGTAAACACAGAAGGGAAGAAATACATGTGGGAATTTAGTATATATTAAGTTGTATGAGCCAAATACTTGGGGAAACTGATCTATTTAATAAATTGTTTTGAGGCCTTTGGTTAACCGTTAAGAAGAAGGAATCCAGCTACATTAAAGAACACAATGTGATGAATAAATTTTAAAGAACTATAACGTTTTCTTTTTCTCAGAATGTGGAAGAGATTAAATGTAAAATTGAAAAAATACACACAACAAAGTCATAAAGGTAAACTCTGACGGATCTGACAGATCTTACCAAATATAAACTTTATTTTTTTCCCAAATATAAACTTTGGAAGTGGATCCCAAAACCCTGTGTGCTGCCTCTGCTTAAGGTAAAGGAATATACAAAAGAATATTGGTCCCACCCTAAAAGTGAAGGGGGGGAAAGCCAGATAATTTATAAAATCATCTCCTTTCTTGACCTTATCAGAGAACAGAGGTCACACTGCAGCCAAATGAAGTGAATTCCAAAAGATAACAGCCACTTTAAGAAGAGAAGAAAGACCAGTTTCGCCTGGGGCAGAATATGGAAGGAAAGGTCAGCCACCATAACAGCAGGGAAGAAAAAAATGGCCAAAATTTTAGCAAATTCCTAAAAGCCAAATTTATGGGCTAACAGGACAGCTTAAAATACCTGGGAGCCCTAGACCTGAGGAGAATCCACAGTCCCTTACAGCCTCTTTTTCATGGACCTCTCCTGGTGTTCATGGGAAGCACTTAGGGACAGGGCAAGGGACCTGGGAGAGCCCCCTTCAGTAGCACTCAGCGTGAAGCCACACCCACTTTCTTGGAAACTTCTCTCGTACAAAGCAAATGCCCTAAGTCACCGGGGGAGGGGCAGGCATGCCTTCTGTCCCAAAGGTCCAGACACAGATTAACCGTCTCTGAGAGAAAAAACAAACAGGGGGCATCAGCTACTGAAGGACAAAGCCAAGGTACATTTCTGCTGAGTGAGGGGTCAAAGCAAGAGGTCTGCCCCCGAGATGGGGATAGCATAGCCCACAGCCGCAGGAAGGGCACTACGGTTCCTCCCACTGGTCTCAGGCAGTGGCCCAGTACGGCTGCCGAAGAAATAGAATAAAACCCCTCCGCTTGGGGAGGAGACACAAGAAAACCCCTCCCACCCAAGAACCCTCCCCTTCCACCAATACAAGGTACACTTTGGACGGCATGGCGGAGGGGCAGGAATGCTAGCAACATCTGCTTGATTACCAACCCGATTGACTCAACTGCCCACGCTAAGGATCAGAAAGAAAAACCAATGTGCTTGTTTCAGGCCATACATGCTGGTTACCTCCCTCTTTACTCTTATACATAAGCAGTGTCCACTATTCAAACAAGAACTGTAAGAAAGGAGAGGAGGACAGAAAAGGAGAGACAGAGGGAAAGAGAGAAGGAGAGAGGGAAGGACGAAGGAAGGAATGAAAGAAAGGATAAGGCAGTCAACCTTACCAAATCAGAGATTGGACTCATGTGAGGATTACCAGACAGGAAATTTTGCAAATTATGTTTATTTTTAAATTTTTTATGTTTTATTTATTTATTTATGGGAGAGAGAGACAGACAGACAGACAGAGTGTGAGTGGGGGAGGGTCAGAGAGAGAGGGAGACACAGAATCTGAAGCAGGCTCCAGGCTCTGAGCTGTCAGCACAGAGCCCGATGTGGGGCTCAAACCCACAGACCCAGAGATCATGACCTGAGCCGGAGTCAGATGCTCAGCCACCCAGGTGCCCCTCAGACTATGTTTAATATGTTCAAATACTGAATGGAAAAGGTAGAAGACATGTCTGGGCAGATGGAAAAGTATAAAAAGAAGCAAATGGGAATACGGACAGGGTGGGAGATTTACAACATAATATTGGAAATGAAAACTTCCATGGGCTTATTGGCAGATGTGATGCTGAAGATAAAGGATTCAATGAATTTGAAGGTGAGTCATGGATATGATCAAAACAGGGGGAACACAAGCAGCTTTAAAAAATATCAAATAGTACACCAGAGCAGTAGGAAAGACGTAATAGTGGAACATCCGTGCAACTGGGAAGGAAGGAAGAGAGAGAGAGAGAGAGAGAGAACAGAAACAGGAGATATTTGAAGAGATAACATGGGCTGAATTTTCCACTTTTAAGGAAACAAACCAAACCACGGGTTGAAGAATCTTAGTAAACCCCAAGTAGGTTAGAAATGAACAAACAAAAAGATAACAGACATATCATAGCCAAACTGCTCAAAACTATGAAGATATCACCTTAAGACAGCACAAGAATGAAGGATCATTACATATAGAAAAGCACAGATGAGAATAATAACAAGTTTCTTGCAGAAACTAAACAAGCCAGCTTAAAGATAGAGAAATGTCTTTAAATTTGGGGTGGGGGGAGGGTTGCCTGGGTGGCTCAGTTGGTTCAGCGTCGGACTTCGGTTCAGATCATGATCTCATGGTTCATGAGTTTGTGCCCCACGTCAGGGTCTGTGCTGACATCTCAGAGCCTGGAGCCTGCTTTGGATTCTGTGTCTCCCTCTCTCTCTGCCCCTCCCCCACTCACGCTCTCTCTCAAAAATAAATAAACATAAATTTAAAAAAAAAAAATTGGGGGGAGGGAGTCAACAAAAATATTAAACTGAGGTTTAATTTAACTGAGAGAGAATCATTGCTAGCATGTCTGTGCCATAAGAAATGTTAAAGTAGAAAGACTATAGAATCAAAATAAAATTTAGACCTATACTAAAAAAAGAAAAGTAAGGCACCTCGGTGGCTCAGTCAGTTAGGCGTCCAACTCTTGGTTTCAGCTCAGGTCATGATCTGGCAGTTTCATGAGTTCGAGCCCCATAACAGACTCTGTGCTGGCAGTGAGGAGCCTGCTTGGGATTCTCTCTGTCTCTCTCTCTCCCTCTCTGTCCCTCCGCCACTTGTGCCGCCTCTCCTTTTCTCAAAATAAATAAATAAACTTTAAAAAAATTGAGTAAACATTATTTAAAAAGAAAAGAAGTGAAGAGCACCAGAAATGATTTTAAAAAGAAAAAAATCATGTTTTGTTTGTGTTTTTTACTGTTTATCATCTTCTTAAAAGTGATTGGTTATCTAAATCAAAAAGGCTTAACCACTGTGTGATTGATAATGTATGTAGAAGTATGATGTCAGTGTAATGAATTAGGAGGAATGGAAGTGTAAGATTTTTATGATATGTGATAAGTGGCATGATATTAGCAAATAACTGTGATAAGTTCAAGATGTAGATTGTAACCACAAACACACAAGAAGACAAATAATACAACAATGAAAACTAATTATAAACTATACTTGATAAATTAATGCAAGAAAAAAAGATAAGATAAATAGAATTCAAATAGCAGGATAATACACTCAAATACTTTATCAATAATTACATTAAATATCCAGACACCCCAAATAGAAAATAGATTGTCAGGTAAAATAAAAGCAAAGGTTCAACATTATGTTGTCTATGAGAAAGTCTTATGAATTGCTTGAATATGAAAAGATGCAAAAAGAATATGTAACATTAATCAAAAGAAAGCTAGAGTGCTCTATTGATATCAGAAAAGTGGATTTAAAAATAAGAACTATCACCAGCTTTAAAAAAAGACAATACATAATAAATGAACCACTCTGGTGCAGGATTTTGATGGTGGGAGAGACCATGTATGTATGGGGACAAAGGGTATATGTGAATACTCTGTACTTTCTGATCATTTTTGCTGTAAACTTAAAGCTATTCTAAAAAACCAAGACTATTAAAGTAATAACAATAATAACAGTATATAATAATAAATGGTTAAATAAATCAAGAGGAGATAATAATCCTAAATATGTGGGTACCTAGTTCCAGAGCTCCAAAATACATGAAGCAAAAACAGGTAGAACTAAAAAGAGAAAAATAGACATACCCACAAATATAATTGGAGACTCCAATGCATGCCTCTCAGAAATTGATAGAACAAGCATAAAGTAAACAAATAAAAATAGAGAAGATCTGAATAATGCTATTAACCACCTTGACCTAATAGCCATTTAGAGAACACTACATCCAATAGTAATAGAATGAACTTGTAATTTAAGAATACATTATCCACAGGGGCACCTGGGTGGCTCAGTTGGTTGGGCTCTTGGTTTTGGCTCAGGTCATGATCTCACGGTTCGTGGGCTCAAGCCCTGAGTCCGGCTTGTGCTATCAGGGCAGAGCCTGCTTGGGATTCTCTCTCTCCCTCTCTCTCTCTGCCCACCACCACCCCCCCTCCCCGCTTGGTCTCTCTGTCTCTCTCTCAAAATTAATGAATTTTAAAAAATAAAAAATATATTATCCACAAAGGTAAAACTCATTCTGTGCGACAAAACAAATCTTAACATGTTTTAGAGAGGGGCGCCTGGGTGGCTGGCCAGTCAGTTGAGCGTCCTATTCTTGATTTCCTCTCAGGCCAGGATCTCACAGTTTGTGGTATCGAGCCCCACGTCAGGCTCTGCACTGTCAGCACAGAGCCCACTTTGGATTCTCTTTCTCTCTGCCCCTCCCCTGCTTGCTCGCTCTCTCTCTCTCTCAAAATAAATAAATAAACATTAACAAAATTAACCTTTAAAAGAATTGAAATAATACAAAGTATGTCCTCTTACTGCATAGGAATTAAAATAGAAATAAAGAGAGAAGAAAGATAAACTATCTATGAGTCAAATAAGAAGTCATAGGGAAAATTAGAAAACTGAATTGAATTGAATGAAAACAAAAATACAAAATGTCAACATTTGTGGGATGCAATTAAAGCAGTACTTTAGAAGGCTATTTGTAGAAATAAATGTTTATAGAAGATAATAAAGATTCAAAATAATGGTCTAGCTTCCCTCTTAGAAACTCAAAAAAGAGAGCAAATTAAACCCAAAGTAAGCATGAGAAAAGAACAATAAAAATAAGAGATAGATTAAAGAATAGAGGGGATTAAGAGTACACTTATCGGGGCGCCTGGGTGGCGCAGTCGGTTAAGCGTCTGACTTCAGCCAGGTCGCGATCTCGCGGTCCGTGAGTTCGAGCCCCGCGTCGGGCTCTCGGCTGATGGCTCAGAGCCTGGAGCCTGTTTCCGATTTTGTGTCTCCCTCTCTCTCTGCCCCTCCCCCGTTCATGCTCTGTCTCTCTCTGTCCCAAAAATAAATAAACGTTGAAAAAAAAATTAAAAAAAAAAGAGTACACTTATCGTGATGAGCACTGAGTAATATATAGAATTGTTGCTTATATTGTACACCTGAAACTAATATAACACTGTATTTTAATTATACTTCAATAAAAGAAATTTCTAGATAAAAGAAAATTTTTAAAAAGAGCAAAATTCAAAGTAAGGAAAGGAAAACAGATAAGCAATCAAAAACTTAAAGGAACCGAAAACTGTTTTAAGAGATCAAAGCAAATACTGATCAAAAAATGTAGAAGAAGGTGTAATATAACAATATTACAGCTGAAAAATTGCTTATCAGCACATACTCTATAGACTTTAAAATGTTAAGAGAATATTATGAAAAAAAGTTTACATTAAGAAATTTGATAACATATGAAATGGACAAGTTTTTTGAAAGACACTATTAACAAAGCTCATTCAAGAAGAAATAGATTAATATCCATTAATGAAATTCATTTAATAATTTAAAAAGATTTCCCCTTAGAAAACTTGAGGCCCAGATGGCTGCACCAGCAAATTTTACCAAACGGTAAAAATTAGTAGTAATAGTAATACAAATCGTGCAGAAAATAGAAGATAGAACACTTACCAACTCATTTTATGAAGCCAGAATCTCTCTATTAACGAAACCAAAGATGTTACAAAAACAAAATAAAACAAAAAAAGCATAAAGCAGCATCTTCTATTAAGTTAGAGATATAAATCCTTTACAAAATGTTAATAAATTGAATGCATCATCAACAACAACAACAACAAAAACCCCCAAAACAGATAACACAACAAGACACATTAGGGTTGGTCTTAGGAATGCAAAGGTGGCTCAATATTAACAAAAGCAGTGTATTAGACTTTTAAGCAAAGTGTGTGTGTGTGTGTGTGTGTGTGTGTGTGTATATACATATATACATACGCAGAAAAAGCACTCAACAAAATTCAATGTCAACTCACTATAAAAATTCTCAGCAAATTAGAAATAGAAATTCCTCAACTTGAAAAATGACACCTACAAAACAGGGAGCATCATACTTAATGGTGAAGAACTGAACGTGATCCTCCTAAGACAAAGAAAACATCGTCCGCTTAACATTGTTCTAGTGGTTCCACCACTTAAAACAAGGAAAATAGAGGCATGTACATTGGAAAAGAAGATATAAAACAGAATTTTATTTACAGAATGGATGATAATTTACATAGAAAACCTCAGAGCATTTACAAAAGAGCTACCAGGACTAACAAGTGAGCTTAGCAATGCAGGAGGAGGAGCACTAATACATTAAAATTTCATAACAATGAACAATTAGAAATTGAAATAAAAATAGCATCAAAAGTTACAGTAGCATCAAAATCAAGAAACCTTTAGAAATAGCTTTGAAAGAAGATGTGCTATATCTATATGCTAAAAGACTACAAAACATTGAATGTGAGAAGCCAAATTTTAAAAATAAATTATGTAAGTGGGAAAATATATTCATTGATCAGGAGGACCTAAGATTATCAAAGTTGTCATATCTCCTCCGAATCAGTCTGTACATTGAAAACAATCCTGGGGCACCTGGATTGTGGCTAAGTCAGTTGAGCATCTGACTTTGGCTCACGTCATGATCTCACAGTTCATGAGTTCAAGCCCCACATTGGGCTCTCTGCTGTCAGTGCAGAGCCTGCTTTGGATCCTCTGTCCCCTCTCTCTGCCCCTCCCCTGCTCATGCTCTCTCCCCCAAAACTAAATAAACATTTCTAAGAAAGAAAGAAAGAAAGAAAGAAAGAAAGAAAGAAAGAAAGAAAGAAAGAAAGAGAGAAAGAAAGAAAGAAAAAGAAGGAAAGAAAGAAAGAAAGAAAGAAAGAGAGAGAAAGAAAGAAAGAAAAAGAAGGAAAGAAAGAAAGAAAGAAAGAAAGAAAGAAAGAAAGAAAGAAAACAATCCCAATTAAAAAAACCTAGATTTTTTTTGGTGGAAATTGAAAAACTGATTCAAAAATGTATATGAAAATGAAAAAGACTTACAATAATCAAAGCAATTGGGAGAATAAAAACAAAGTTGGAGGACACACATACAGATTTCAAGCTTTACTATGTATGGAGCTCCATAATTTAGACCCTGTGATGTTAACAATGTAACAGACATACAGATTGATAGAACAAAATGCTTATTTTGTTAGTTATTTTCAGATAAATGCCATCCCATTTCTTTGAAAAATAATTCACTTCTGCTTTGATCATTCATCTCAACTCTCTCCTTTATTCTGTTACTCAGTCAATTTACATGATTGCCTTCCTCCCTGTGAGCTTCCCTTCTGCACAGAAACTGAAGCTTTTTCAGGAGTTTTCTGGAACTTTCTTTTAGCTAAAACTAACAACAGCATTCTTTCTAAACCTATTTTCCCTATCTGGGAATTTTTTCATTTTGCCACTAGTTCCTTTTAGAAACTCCCTCTGTTCCTTTTAGACTCTAATACCACATTTTTTGGTTTCTCTTCCTTTTTTTTTTCTTTCATTTCTCCCCCCTTTGAGAATCTCCAGATTAGAAGGGAGCTGGAAAAAAAAAATGGACAGGAATTAATTTTTATCTTCTAATAATTTTGCTTTCTCTCTCTAGAGTGGAATTTCGGTTCATCTAGGACTAATTTTTATTTATTTATTTTTGTATTCAGTTTATTTGAACAAACCCAAGTTTGTTTTTTGTTTCTGTTTTTGTTTTTCAGTTTAACTGTTTCTCTTCTTGTTGACTTCTCTATTCCTGGCTCACATGGTGATTTTTCTTCCTCCTCAAGCCCTTTCCCAAAGATGCTTAACCTTCTGCTCATTTTTCTCATGTTCTCTCTTTCTATTAGTTTCTGTATCTTTAGTCATCACCCCTGTGTCAACAGCTCTCAGAGCCCCACCTCCAGCCTCAGCTTCCTTTGCAAAATTCAGTCGCTATTTTCACCCCTCCAGGGTCTGTAAAAAGTCTTCATATGGATACCCCATCCTCTCTTTTTGTGCTTCAGATAGGAGTACATTTTTATCTGAAGGACAATAGCACTCTTAATTCATCTCTAGTTCTCAGTTCTTATTGATCCTTCTTGAACATTCCTCACCTTTATTTTCTTCCCTTTCCAAAGTCTCCAACTCTTGTTATTTTCTTGCTCAGAGAATTTCAGTTGCAATAGCTTCAAATTACTTCCCTTTATTTGTGTGTCTCCAAATGTGACACTACTCAAAACACACAAATTTTATATTCTGTCCTCATTGTGTGTCCTTATTTATTCCCTAACCATTCTCAGTAAAAATCTTTATTGCTATTGTTCTTCTGCCCATACTTACTTCAACTCAAGGATATTTTCTCTGTGTGAGGGGTGCTTGGGTGGCTTCGTCAGTTAAGCCTCCAACTCTTGATTTAGACTCAAGTCAGGAACTCACAGTTCGTGAGTTTGAGCCCCGCATCGGGGCTCTGTGCTGAGTGCAGAGCCTGCTTGGGATTCTTTCTCTCTCCCTCTCTCTGCCCCCTCCTGCTTGCACATGCGTGCTCTCTCTCTCTCTCTCTTTCTTTCTCAAAATAAATAAACTTTTTTAAAAAGGTAACTTTCTCTGTGCAAGATACTGTGTTACATGTTGACCATAAAAGAGAAGTTTAAGCACTTAATTAAAAAGCTGTAAAGAAAGAGACAGATTTCAAAACAACTATCATGAAATCTAGTAGGTGATAAAAAGGTAATATGAAGAGGTCCTTCAGCAACAAGAACGAGGGGTAATCAGATCTTTATTAAAGGTAGGAAGGGGCGCCTGGGTGGCGCAGTCGGGTAAGCGTCCGACTTCAGCCAGGTCACGATCTCGCAGTCCGGGAGTTCGAGCCCCGCGTCAGGCTCTGGGCTGATGGCTCAGAGCCTGGAGCCTGTTTCTGATTCTGTGTCTCCCTCTCTCTCTGCCCCTCCCCCGTTCATGCTCTGTCTCTCTCTGTCGCAAAAATAAATAAACGTTGAAAAAAAAATTTAAAAAAAAAAGGGTAGGAAAATATACAAATAGGAAATGACACATAAAAGCAACTGATAAAGAAGTGATGTGAGCGGAGAGAGTGACACGTGCAAAGGCTCAGGGGAGTGACACCCCATGATGGATCCGGACCAGGAAGAGTCCTGTGTGTCTAAAGCGCATTTCTCTCACACCTGATAAACACATGTCATCTGTCCTTCCACACATCTCTTCCATGCCCTAATTCTAATTCCTGTTGATTTCCACCTGTTTCTATAAATTCTCATGAATGGATTATTTCACTTCTATTTTTTTAAGGATTTGGCCATAAACTCCTTTGACTAAACATAACCTATGCTGTTGTGATAGTGATATTGTTGGGTACTCCCTGAGAGAGTATGAGGATCTGAAGGCCAAGAATAATGATTTACATTTATCCTCCTCCTTTCCCTCTTTCTCCTCTTCTTCTTCCTTTGTTTTGCCTCATTGCCATGTGCATAAAAACTCCTTGAAAATTATTTTAAGTAAGGTTTCTATAGGTAGAGAATGGGGGTTACTTAGATGTTGTCTATATAAGTGGCTCTAAACCAAGGTACCTCATTAGTGTCACTTGGATAGCTTTTAATAAATACTAATTTCTTTAAAAATCTTTTTAATGTTTATTTATTTTTGAGAGCGAGAGGGAGAGTGTGAGCTAGGGGTGGGGCAAGAGAGAGGGAGACAGAGGATCCAAAGCAGGCTCTATGCTGACAGCAGTGAGCCCAGTGTGGGGCTTGAACTCACGAACCATGAGATCATGAGCTGAGCTGAAGTCAAACGCTTAACCCACTGAGCCACCCAGGCACCCCAACACTAATTTCTTTAGTGTCTGGACTTCACCTATGGCCCACTTAAATCTAGAATCTTGGAAGAAAACCTCATCCCTGATGTCTAGGTATCTCTATGTATGTGATGTACATGTACCTTATATCTACAACTATATATGAGTCTGATGGGGAATAGGGAGCTAGTTGAAAAATATTGATGTACTTTTTTTTTTTTTTTTTTTTTTTTTTGATGAGGAATTTAAAGCTCAGAGAGGTAAGAGCTTGATTCAGGTCACCTGACTTGAGGTAAAGCTGTGAATGGAGGCCTGACTTTCTGACTCTCGGTCATAAATTTCCGTTTATTCCCTGCTATCTCTGCAGAACAAACTCTGTCCTCTTTTTGAGTGTGACGATCAAATAGTCTCCATTTCTGTGATTCCTCAAGACACAATACCTACCCGTAGGAAGAAAACACCATGACATTCTTTACGTGTTGAGTGGTCTCCTTCCTGACTTGCCTAGCTGCCTTCACCAAAGCAAATTCTGGGTGTGTGAGAAAAACCCAGATCTAAGGAACTGCTGAAGTCACTCCTGCTTTAAAAAGAAAAGAGCACACGTGTAAATCTAGGGGGAAAACTTGAGGGAAGAATGTCTATCTTCAATGTTAGGAATGTAGCTCCAAAGTCGCACAGGGAAGCTAAGAACAGGCTGAAACTTCTCCAACATGTCACATGGCTCTCTGCAGGCCAAGCCAACGCAACAAGAATGTCCTTCACATGACACTGAGCCACTTTATAAACTGGAGCAGGTGGGGGCAATGTGAGCAGATGGAAATAAGGCCATGGGACTGAAGTGTTTTGTTTTGTTTTGTTTCTTACACTTTTCCGTTTGTCCTTATGAACTACCTTGAATGCACAGCCCTGTGTTGCCTCCTTGTTTTTTAATCATGAGAAGTGGGACAATCAGGACTTTATCTCCCTCGATCTTATTGTAAACTACCTGACTTTCTTTTTTCTTTTACCCTCTTTGATGCATTGTCTAATATATTTCAATTCCCAAGGAGGTTGGGTTTTTTTTTTTTTTTTCTTTCCTTGTGAAATTATTTATTTATTTTTCTGGACAGCTCATTGCTTAATGCCTCAAAAGTCTGCAATTTCTCAACATCATTTCCTCTTTGGTACACAGCGGTGGAGACCATTTCTTTCAAGTTCTCCCTTTACAAGAAAAACTACAAATAGTAAAATACCCTGTGGCGTTTTTTTTTTTTTTTTTTTTTAACTGAAGTAAACTTGTCCTCGGGGAGATGAGTATTGAGCTGTTGTCTTCTTTCTACGTGCTGCAATTTCCCAGATACCTATTGAAAGTAAAGAACACCAGTAAGTTCTTGGTTGTTTGCTCCAAAAGAGAGATAAAGAAAAAGCTATAAGTTTTGACTTTGGACATTGTTTTTGCACTGGCATATTTATGGGCCTTGTGCTATAGGACACAGCTTCAAATAAAATAGCGAAGACACGTGACCCATGAGTAGCCACAAAGTTGTCATACCATGCACACCAATCCCCTTTCTGCAACAGGGAAAGGGTATAACCTGAGAAACATTTCACAGATCTCAGTCTGTAGGAATAAAGACATATGATGCATTCAGAAGCAAGAATAATAATCTGTTAAGTATTGTAGTTTCAAATCCCTGCTGAGATGCACACTGAATCAAATTTAGACCAAATAAAGAACAAGGTCTCAAAAGAATGTCCAATTTAGCCAACTACCTCAGATATTGTCAACAATTGGAAACACATTTGCCTACAGAAAATCTAATGTCTCCTTTTTTTTTTTTTTTTTACATTTTATTTATTTTTATAGACAGAGAGAGACAGAGCACAAGTAGGGGAGGGGCAGAGAGAGAGGGAGACACAGAATCTGAAGCAGGCTGCAGGCTCTGAGCTGTCAGCACAGAGCCTGATGTGGGGCCTGAACTCACAAACCGCAAGATCATGATCTGAGCCAAAGTCGGACGCTTAACCAACTGAGCCACCCAGGCACCCCCAGTGTCCCCTTCTTTGACATTGAACCAATGAACTCCATTGGTTCATTTTTTTTTTTTTTAACACAGTAAGAGAGCTGGTTTTATCCCACTCTCTGCTCATATGTGAATTCATCTTATGTTTGTCAGACTTTAGGCTTTGAGTTTTCAAGTTTCTGGAGTTCAGAAGCTTTGAAAAATAAATTTGTTATTCCTATGGATTATTAACAGATGTCATCATACTATCCAGTGAAGTGTTCAGGTTCTTGTAGATAGGTACACAGATGTGGGTTCAAATATATACTGGGTAACCTAAATATCGTGAGAAAGTACCATATTCTTCTAAGCATGAGTTTCCCCACCCATGTTCCAGGACTACTTATGATGCTAAAATCATGCCATTGTTAGGAGAATTAGCTGAAATCACCAATTTAGATGATTAATGACTACCATGTAGTAAGCACTCAATTGATTACAGCTCCTTTTAGTTAACTAATAAAACGTAGTATTATTAGATGATAGTGGGATCAAGCTTACAACAAAAGTATTTTTCATTCCTAACTATTTTTTAAAATAATGCAATAAACCTTATTTCCCTGATATTACTCTACCATGCCAAGACAAATATTGAAAGCAGAAATATCATTTTGAATTTTACATAAGGACACCAAGCTATAATCGATCAAGAGGTACATGAAGTACATTTACAGCTACCAGCCCCGGATTTTTGTAGATATAATGGGAAATTACAAGCTATTGATTTAAGCAAAACACACTCGATGTAGCTTCCCTTTATAGCCTTGGTCTAAATTACAGCACTTTGCAGTAGATTTATGACTCCTGAATAACTCCACTGGAAGACTGATTGGTTTCTTGGTATCTCAGTGGAGTGAAGTACTTAGTTTTATTCAACAGCACAGTGTTCCTGGTGTTGTTCAGTAAAAGTTGTATTTGTGACTTGGGAAAATCCTATATGCACAAATATTGCCCCTCACCTTTTCATGACCTAAAGGTGAAAGACACAACAGAATCAAAATTCTCAGTAGTCTCATCAGACTGGAACAGTGACATTTAAAAGATCAAATATAAAATCCAATATTCTGATTTGAAAATAGCCACTGGACAGATCAGGGATAGTAGGAATGAATTTAAGTCAGATTTCCCAAACAGAAATCCAGGAAATACTACAGTTATCCAAGACGATAGTGTAGCCTTTCTCCACCCACAACATATATTATCATTTGTTGTCCTTCCTCCTGATTTCATGCTAGAATACTTCCATCTATATAAGTAAATGAATATTAATAGGGAAATAATGACATAGTTGAAGCAAGCCAAAACACAAAGAGTAAATGAAAAGCAAGTATCTACTTGACTCCTCTGTTCTCTACCTTCTGTTAATGACATCAGCAATGACACACATCCTCACCATCAGTTTTCTTGGTTCCATCTGCCCAAATTTTACTTTTAGGCCCAATCCTCATTCTTTGGGGGACTCCTACTGTCTAACTTGTTATTCTGTCTCCACTGCTTCCCCTCTAAAAACTCTTTGTTGTACCTCATTCTTCTAAAATGCACACAGGAGCTTAGCATTTTTTGCTTAAAGTTCTTCCATAAATATCTATATCCTAGACAATTAAGTCACAACACTTTTACGTAGCACAGAAGGCCCCTTTTAACTTCCTTTACTTCCTTTATTTCCACACTCAGTCATGTTGAACCATTTATGTATTTTCCACACTATCCCAAACTTTCACAAGTCAATGGCTTCAGCATCTTCCTACCTTTGTTTAGAATTACCCTTATTTCCACTTCTTTTTTGTTTTTTTACTTTTTCATGCTTCAAATCCAAAGGCAGATATCAAATCTATATAGGAGAATTAACTGATCTATCCTTTTTCCTTCACAATGTTATATGCTTTATTTTCTAAGTATTAATTTATATGAATCTTTCTCAAACAGTGGTGAACATTTTTAAGCTTTAGACCACAATGGATTATACCCAGCTTCTATGGAGAAATTGACACATTGGAGGTATCTAATAAAGTTTTGAAAAATTAAAGGCATTTAATAATTCAGATAAAATGATTGTTTAAACTGGATTGTGACACTTGGAGGTTGTCATTGGTCAGCTATTCCATGCTATAATCCTATGGAGTAATTAACTTTGTCTTGAGTAAACAAAACAGGACTCCGATACAATTTGGTAAAGAATTGTGTATGACGAGGTCCTTACTATGCCTTTCTCTTGGCAACTCATCTCCCCCCTGAATTCCACAGTGAGAAGCATGCATTTAACTCCCACAGTGGAAAGCCTTGACCTAATTTTAAGGAAATCCTAGAAGAATCTACAGTCATTAATTCTGGAGCTGGTTGTTTCAGAGAGAAAAGCAGATCGATATGTGTATATGCTGTCAAAACGACAGGCCTGTTTCCAAGATGGGAATGCAAATTGGCCATCATTTCACCCACAAGTTATTCCCGTTCTTGATCAAATAATTGCTGGGGAAATACTATTTTTAATTGAACAAGTGATTCATGTCTCTGGAGTACAGAACATGTATTCCACGGACTGCAAATAACCAGCTGGTGATAGCTCTCAACGTTTGCTGGTTAGAACCTCTATCGGAGCTGAGTGTCCTAGTCCTGAAATGACATTACATCTATTCAGCTGTCGTGAAGGAAATTTCTAGAAAACTCTCTGAAAGGTACACAGATTGATCTGCTGTTGGAAAAATTCCTTCTTTGGGGCCTTATAATTTTAATCCTCTAAATGGCAATCTCCCAAGAAATAGATGGCCTCACCAATGCAGCAAAACCATTGGATTGGTTGGTTTCCAAGGATACTGAAGGGAAAGTAGACTGCTTTTAAAATGAAGCCTTTGCCTAAAAGTAATAGAAAAGAATAGAGATGAGGAAGTCCCCAATTAATTGCATTCACCACAGCAGCCCATCTAAGAAGCGAAGCTGTCAGATTATAAATTTTCAAAGATCCCTGATAGTTTGTAATAGTAAATTTGAATACCAACTTACTCTGTATCTCGCTGTATGATCCTATCGGGAAGCTCCTCTTTAGAAACCACTCGATAGGGTTAACCCATTCAGAAAGAGGGATTCTAAACAGGAGGGAGGATTCTAAATGAGGGAGACTAACTGCAAATTTCACTGCTACTCACCCCAAGTTGTGTTTTTGCCTAGTTGAACCCTGCCCAGCTGGGGATCCTAGTGCAGAACTATCTGAGCCACACTCAGAGGGAAGACTCACAAAAAAATAATTGAAGAATAAACTTTCTGCCCAGGCCAATTGGGTAAATTGCTTTTGTGCTTTTCCATGACTTGCTTTTGCCAGATGGAATAGTTGGCACTCAGGACGGTGGCACTGGACCAGATTTTGGAGCAATGGGATTTTTGAAAATGATTTATTTTTTCCCTCTACAGACAGTTACTCCGGCACAGATGGTTTCTCTGAATGATGAGCCCAGAGTCTTTTCCGTCATATTTCGCCATTGTAAAAATCTATCCGCTGCAGTGGCTTCGGCTTTTCGCTTCGTGTATCCAAGAGAATGTGTAAGGAAGTTCAGGATGAAGACCAAAGTTTGGCACCCAGCATGTATAAGACCAAGCCCTTCAGAGATGGCTCTGTGATCATCATAAGCTGAAATCCTTCTTTTCCCTCCCCTTCTGTTCCTACTATGAAATTCCATCTTCAGCAAATAATGTTAATAGGGGAAAATCAACCAGAGAAGAATGGAAAATTATAGCTGTCCTTCTCTGGACTAATACGCAAGCTTAGATTGTGTTATGTGAGTCCTTAGTACTTACTGCTAACTCTCCCAACGAGATTAAGACCTAATTAGGAATGCCATGTTAATATTCAAGGCCGAATTAGGGTAAAAGAAGTACTCGGGTTAAAACTTACCCGTGATAACTATGCAAACAAGATCTCAAGGACTGCCCCATTTCTACGGAAAGAAACCTGTCTTTGGAAAGGAAACTTAATATTTCTCGAGAATCAATTACATGCTGTAAATGTAAATCTCTATAAAATCCCTGAGACTCTGTGAATCCTTACCCCCATTTTACAGACAGGTAAAATGAGAATTAGAAAGATTAAGTAACTTGAAGTGATCCGCTAGTTTACAAGAGAGACAAAAGATTAACTACAGGCTTCTATACGCCAGAGCTCTGCCTTGTAGCCTAAGATCCCCTCCCCCCCATTTAAATCATATGTTGGCAATTCATGGTATTTTGGTACGAGGAGAAAAGGTGGTAGTGATGCATTCCTTGACATCATTAACAGAATAGAAAATATAGAATGATATGCCTGGCATAGGGCACTCCGTCAGGGAGCTACCCTAATGGAGAAAATTACAATGATGACTACAGGATGTGATGACACCACATGAAACCCAGCCAGAATTTGAGCCCATCACAGCAAAATGGAGTGCAAGGAGCACATCTAATTACATTAAACGGACTTGGCAAGAAAGCCTGAGCATAACAGTTAATTATGATTAATTATTTTACTTCTATCTGTCACAACTGTGAGAGGCACAAATACCTTTACAATAGCGGGTCTTTAAAGGAGTATAAATGTATTAATAATTTTCTATATTTGTACATTGTATATTTTGGGTACTTAGAAATGATTCTATTTAAAAAATGAGGGGCACCTGAGTGGGTCAGTCGGTTGAGCTTCTGACTTCGGCTCAGGTCATGATCTCACAATCTGTGGGTTCGAACCCCACATCAGGCTCCGTGCTGACAGCTCAGAGCCTGGAGCCTGCTTCGGATTCTGTGTGTGTGTGTGTGTCTTTCTCTGCCCCTCCCCTGCTCGTGCTCAGTCTCTCTCTCTCAAAAATAAACATTAAAATTTTTTTCAACAATAAAATTAAAAAAATGAAATGACTTCATCAGAAAATCTAGATGTATGTGTGTATGTGTGTGTGTGTGTGTGTGTGTGTGTGTGTGTACTGTCTTACACCAGCCACATCATATCAGCATATCTCAGGGTGTTTGATAGTCTTGACTCAACTCTGTAATTTTTGAAAGTCACTTTTCTTCATTGGAGGCCAGTGGCTTCATGATCATGCCAAAACAATGGCATCACACCTAAATTTCCTCATTTGTAAACTGGAAGTACGTAGAAGGTAATTCTGATCAATAAATGAGATAATACACTTAGTATAGTCTCTGTGTTGTCATGTCAAGTTAACATTCACTGCTATTATTTTTATTACAAATCTGATGAACTAGTTGAACCAGATGTCTTCTACGGCTCTTTCTAACCAGCTCTCATAATCTTTGTTTTTTTATGTCATGATCTCTTGATCTATTTTTTTTTTAATTTTTTTTTAACGTTTATTTATTTTTGAGACAGAGAGAGAGCATGAACGGGGGAGGGTCAGAGAGAGAGCATGAACGGGGGAGGGTCAGAGAGAGGGAGACACAGAATCTGAAACAGGTTCCAGGCTCTGAGCTGTCAGCACAGAGCCCGACGCGGGGCTCAAACTCACGAACTGTGAGATTATGACCTGAGCCGAAGTTGGCCGCTTAACCGACTGAGCCACCCAGGCGCCCCATCTTGATCTATTTTTTTAAGTTGTATATTTTTTCTATCCTATTCATATGAGCAGAATCTTATGTCTTGTCATTAATTACACCTCCCCCCCAACCTGAGCATGGAATAATATATGGTTTTTGTTCATTTATTTGTTTATTTACTTGTTGATTTATTTACCGAGAAGTTTGCAAAATAGATTAAAATAGCATCTCCTTTTAATCAATGAGTCATAAAATACAACAAGGAGCAGTAAAAATGAGATAAAGCAATCCAAAACCTCAAAATGATTATTTGCAAATCTTCATCAGGTTTGGGACAGATATTATTTCTTTCCAAACTTTGGTTATGTATGTAAGTCAAATGTGTAAAAAATATTCAAATGCTATTTATAAAAATGGCTTTTTATCAACATAGCCATTGCTTTATTAATTTAGCTTAAAACATAGTTCAACAGTAGTAAAGAAGGCATAAATGTGAACTCCAATTATGTTATTTTAAAATGCCATTGAGTTCACATTGAAGTACATAGTAGAGTAAGTGGCAACAAATTGGAAAATAAAAAAGCACAGTGCCTTAAATCTCTCCATAGAGTAAATTAAATTGAGATATATAGATGTAGATATAGATGTAGATATAGATATAGATATATGTCTATAAAAAACTAGAGTGTATATTTTACAATGAAAATAGAATTGAATATTTATTAAAGTCATGGAAGGGAAATAGGTTTCTAAATGGACAAGTGAAAAAGTCACAAAAAGAAAAAAAATTTCAATAGATTTCTATGTAAAAATTTAAACTTTATGCAGGTTAAAAATATAACAAAACACAAAGGTAAACAGCAGAGTAGACACTATTCTTACAAAATAAGATGAGAAAAGAGCAAGAGACCTTAGTAAAAATAGAAGAATATTTGTCAAGGAGAGCAAATCACTGATAGATAAATGGGAAAAAATAGGAAAAGAAATGTACAAGAGAAGACATACAACTAGTAAGCAAACTTGATAAAAATGTTCAATATGAATGCAAGCAAAATAAAACACCAGACTTTTTTTTTTTTTTTTTTTTTTTTTTTTTTTTTTTTTTTTTTTTTTT